>NW_023270431.1:4705914-4778948 GCF_011800145.1 Mirounga leonina
AAGGAAGGAAGGAAGGAAGGAAGGAAGGAAGGAAGGAAGGAAGGAAGGAAGGAAGGAAGGGAAAGAAAGAGACCAATGAATAGCAAGAGTTGTACTGTGTTAGCATATTTTTATGGCATATGGGAAAAGTAGTTGGGAGCCACATTAGTCTTCCCTAAAGCAGAACAATTGGCCCTTCCCTTTGCAAAGGTTTCCAGTGTGGGTTCCAGATTCTTCAAATCTCCTTTGGACATATCCCATGGCGTATCTTCATGCTATGTATTTTAAGTCTAGGTTTTCAAGCATTTTCCTAAGATCTCATTTGCATGACATACATTGACACACCCCAAATTTCAATCCAATTCTTATTGCACTCAAGATCTTTTTCCAATTCTTTGTAGTGTAAAATTTAAGATTACCCACTCATTTAAAAAAAAAAAAATTCGACGATATTTGTGTTAGATGATGAATACTTGATACCCACAAGGGGATATAAATGGGGGGAAAAAGACAAAATACAAAAACAGGAGAATTCTATTTTTGTATACAAAATTAATTTCTTGGTTTGTCTCTTTAGCATCTATTTGTAAGACATAGCTTTTCAAAAGATAGCCCCATGTTACCAACCATGTTGAATGCTAAATAATGTGGGTAAAAATGGGAGGTTTGTCTCTTATATGCACTCAACAGAACCCACAGTGGATAGATTTCAAATTTCCAGTGAATTCATCAGTTCCTTTGGGCATGTTGGTAGGCACTGGCTTTTTTTGTTGTTGCAGAGAAGACCTATTGCCATTTGCTTCCCGTGAGACTCCTCTGCATGTCACCATGTCTCTCACCATGCTGTGATTTTTCTCCTGGGCTTCAGCATGCCCTCCACTTTCTGCTTACTCACAACACTGAACATACCCAGGGTAGCTAGTCCAGAGGAAACTCAGTCTTCTCTTCTTTGCTCACCACGACCTGGTTGTGTTTCAGGAGTTTAATTCATTGTACTGGCAGCCAATCATGTAGCATTTAAAGGAAATGAATAATGGACATTATAAAATTGCAAACAGCTTGGGGTGCCTGGGTGTCTCAGACCGTTAAGCGTCTGCCTTCGGCTCTGGTCATGATCCCAGAGTCCTGGAATCGAGCTCCACATCAGGCTCCCTGCTCAGCAGGAAGCCTGCTTCTCCCTCTCCGTCTGCCTGCCGCTCCCCCTGCTTGTACTCTCTGTCAAATAAAAAATAAAAAAATCTTTAAAAAAGTAAAATAAAATAAAATTGCAAGCAGCTAATATGATTGGTCTAAAATACAGGCATTGACACTGGCCATTATTTTTGATCTTCAAAGCAACACTATTTCTATCCCCATTTCATGATGTGAAAAGGGAAATAAATGCAGGAAAGAAACCAGACCTACCTATGGTTACAAAGCAAGCAGCAGTCAGGAAAGCACAGGTCTTTTCTAGCTCGGTAAAATGCTCTTTCTAGCATGCGATATTGCCCATCAGAAACAGTCAATACTTGATCTTTAAACAGTGTTAAATTTATAGCATTTATCTGACCCTATGCATTAGTTCATAATTTCACGCATATCTTTCTCAGTACACTTTATGGGAGAAGTTACTTGCCAGCACACAGTGGTTTCTGGCTTCTCTTCACACTGGCTTCTGAACACAATTACAGTCTAAAGACTGACAAGTTTTCCAGTACTGGTATTCTTTTCTAAAATGAGTTCTACAGATCCTTTTTACGCATGGCTGAATGAAAGGAAATGGAAATAGGAGGTCACCATTCTTCATTCTCTTGTTCAATTTCAGGTCAGTATTTTCTGAGAGCCTACTATGTGTTACACTCCAGGATATTCATAAAATAGATATAATTTTAAGCTATGACTACTATAGAAAATAATTGATACCCCACCAACTCTGGCTGGCCTCAAACACCCTTCTACCTAGCGCTGGGGTTTTGCTATCTTTTTCCAAAAGGGAAGCTTGCTTAACATGTGCTGGGGCTCAGGTTTACTGATGTTAAATGCTTTGTAAATCCAATAAATATAGTTCAGAAGTTTTGACGTTGATCTTTTTATTCTTCTCTTATCTGGAAAGCGCAGAGATCATGAGCACTATGGCACGTGGGGTCGAAAGCACATTGCCTATCAGTTCCTGCATGTTTGAAGATGCAGTCTGTGGCAAAAAAAAAAAAAAAAAAAAAAGCTGGCTCAAGCGTTGCCAGTAAAATATAGACACAGGAGTCTTATGCCATGAGAATCAGCTTTTTGACCCATTTATCCTGACAATCTTGATAAAACAGATAGGACCACATGTTTCTATGTTAAGGAAAAACTGTGCAATCTTTGAGTAATGCCTTTAAGGATTGTGATGTATTATTTTATATTTTAGGAAGCTAACTAATAATAGAGGATAAATTGGCTAAAATAGAAATAACGAGTTAAGTTAGGATACTGTTGCGATAATCCAAACAAAAGAAAAATAAGACCCAGAAGTCTATAGAGGCATTGAGACACTGAATAGCTTTTAAAAAGAAAAAAAAAAAAAAAGGATTCAGAAGTTTTAGACACAGTAAAACCTTAAAATTTGGGAAAATAGTTCAAGTTTTCTCATTGAGAGTCTTAATGAAAACTGATGTTCTTAGCATAGATAACAAATATATGAAGACCAGTTTGGAAAGCAGTTATGTTTAGCTTCCAGAAAGATTAGATTGGGGTCACCTTGAAACATCTATATTGAGGGAGTAGTGCTCCAGAAGGAACAGGGATAATGATTTAGGGGTCAACAATGTTTCAACTAAATGAAAGTCATGGGCACACAGAGGGATAAGGCAAGATGTTGGCCTGAGATTGGAAACCTGAAGAAATACAACACTTGCAGAAGGAAGGCAGAGTCACTGGAGGATTTATGGAAACATTCTGATCGGCTTGGAAAAGGAGAGTGAGAGAAAAAGAACTGAAAAGAGATTTTTTTTTTTTTTTTATGTCAAATGCTGCCAAATTCATTTAAGGAAAAAAAAATCACTAAAAAGCAGGCTTTGAATTTTAAAACATTTAAAACTTAAAGACAGTTTAGAGTAATGGAAACACAATTCAGATTGCAGGGCACTGGGGAATGGAAGAAGGAAGTGGAAACCACTTGTAGGAAACTAATCTTTTAGGAAGCTAACCCCAAAGGCAACACAGGAATGAATATTTATTGCTATGAAATAAAGATTATTTGAATTGAAGAGTAAAAGATAAAATACAAAAATAAAAGCCATTGTAGTTATCAAATACTCTGATTCTTTTACTCTATATGTTCTAAACATGTTATAAAATTAGTAGAGAGTAGTTTTATAAAAGAAACTCCTACTTTGCAGAGGAAAATCTACACCTTGCTAAGTTAAGATATTTCGCCTGTCAGTTTTGAAGATTAAATTTGCAGAATTATTCAGGACAAGGGGGCAAATATAAACTAGAAATCACTCTAAATTTTATTTCTATAGTTTTTAGAAAAGCAGCAAATAGCAGGATACTGACACTACAAAGTGAAGGTAGGTATAGGTATCAAAACAATAATAGTTAAAATTGTTGAAATAAAGTAAAATTTAAATAGACATTGTTATGGCAAGATCTCCAGGGTTTATGTGGTTAGTTTTAGGAGGTATTTCTAGTTCTCGGTTTAATTAGATCAGTGTAAAATGTCATGGTCAGTACATCAAATATTACTTGGGATAAAATGAATTTCTATGGGTCTCTAAGAATAACTTGCACTTGTGGTTTTAACATTCACTATTATTTTAACAAGCAAAATAACATTTGTATTTTATCTATCTATACATACAGCCATAAATTTTGTAGTTATCTGACTACACTTTACTTTGCTTCTTTCCAAGGTAATAAATTTCACTCTAGACATACGGTCTCCAGCTAGAGAAAACTGTCCACACTTCTTTGTGGCCAGGTGGGGTCACTTGACTTCATTTCCCCAATTACAGTGAAAATTTTAAAAATTGTTTTCTAGGGGCGCCTGGGTGGCTCAGTCATTAAGCGTCTGCCTTCGGCTCAGGTCATGATCCCAGTGTCGTGGGATCGAGCCCCGCACTGGGCTCCCTGCTCCGCGGGAAGCCTGCTTCTCCCGCTCCCGCTCCCCCTGCTTGTGTTCCCTCTCTTGCTGTGTCTCTGTCAAATAAATAAAATCTTAAAAAAAAAAAAAAATGTTTTCTATTCCTTTGCATTCTTTTCCACTGCCACAAGATAGAATAGTGATGGGCTTAGGACACATTTTTTGTCGTGTTTTGCTTTTGAGGTGTATTTTCCATAGTATAAAATGTGTATTTTCAGTGGATAATTTTGACTAACTATATATATCTGTCATTCAAATTAACATATAGAATATTATTTCTAGTTTCCACGTGTCCCTTTTCCATTCATGTTGTGGCATGTACTGATACTTCATTTATTGTCATTGCTGAGTAGTAATCTTTTTTGTGACTATCCCATAATATATTAATCCATAATATTTTCCTCCATTCTCCTATTGATGGCAATGTGGGCTGTTTTCAGTTTGCAGCTACTATGAAAAGAGCTGTTATGGATACTCTTTTTAAAATTTTTGTGTGAACATATGTTTTCACTTTCTTCAAGTAAAACCTAGAATGGAATTACTACTGGGCTATAGAGACAGTGTATGTTTAACTTTTATTATAGAAACTTCCAGAACAATTTCTAGAGTGGTTGTACTATTTTATATTCCCACTAGTAATAGAATTGGACCAGATTTTTACCATGCAGATGAAGATAGCGCCCTAAGGGATGGGGAAGCAACTATATGGGAGAAAACTTGGTCCCTGAGCAGAGCAACGATTTCTACTATCTTTGATCACTTACCTCCTTTCTATTCCATTACAGTGAGATAAACACTGATATACTGAGGAGGAGAACAATGGGTTCAGTCTCTCCAGTGCAGGCACCAAGGAGGTGTACCTTTTCTGCAGAGAACTTATAAATAAATCTGACTAAAATCCAACGTGATTTTTTGGTCATCCTATGTTTAATTTCTTAAAAAATATCAGTGATAATGTTTTCCTTCATACCAGGCAGACCACTCATATGCTCTGCCCTTGGTGTGCCACTAAAATAAATGACTATCATGCCCAAGCCAGTCCACACTTTTAAAAATACTTATCTATTCTTGGTCTTTTTCTTGAAAATACCTAGATTTAAGATGTACATCCTCAGATTACTTTCTTAAAACCATACAAATATTGTACCAACATTTAATGTTACTAATTTAAAAAAAAAAATCAAAATTTAGAGTATATTCTTAAACATTTAAATTGTGAACTGCAACTTAGTCTATCACCTACTTTTTATATTATAGATCCAGAATAGGTTTTATAGAATGAACACCTTTATAGGAATTTAGAGATACCTTATCATTAAAAATAACAAGACCTGTATTGCATAGAAGTATTTTGTCTGACATCCTTAAGCAGTGGAGCCCACCCCAGCAACCCTTGCAGAGAGCCATTTCAGGGCTCATACAGTATGTAACCTCTCTGTAAGTCCTCTCTTAACCTGACTGAAGAAAGTGAAGTCAACACCCAAATCAAACATCATTCATAGCACTTTGCTTTCTTGAACAAGGACTTGGATGCTTGGCCTCCTTTAACACCTTTACTTCAACCTTACAAATGGACAGATCTTCACTTTTCTAGCTTCTTTTTTCTTTTTTCAACTTATTTTGTTTTAAAGATTTTAGTCATTTATTTGACAAGAGAGGGAACACAATCAAGGGGGAGTGGGAGAGGGAGAAGCAGGCTTCCCGCTGAGCAGGGAGCCCAATGAGGGCTCCATCCTAGGACCCCGGGATCATCACCCGAGCCGAAGGCAGACGCCCAACAAGCGAGCCACCCAGGCACCCCCTGGCTTCTTCTAAATGCAGTTCTTCTTCATGACAGAGTCACATCCACAGACTAGATTAGTGTACTCCCTCTATACTCACCAGGCATGATACAAATGATATGAATGGAAGAAAATAGGTATGAGAAAGTTCTCACAATTCCCTATAGATCTGTGTTGTCAGACTTTGTTATTTGGGGTATGTTTAATTACAGAGTAAAAATAATTTGCACAAAATACCTAAATGCCTCAAGAAATGTATTTGAATATATATCTTGTCCATGTTATACAAAGACCTTCAAGACTACACTTGTGGTTGGAAAAGTTTCATTTATAATTCATTGTAGAAATGGAACAAACATCATGGGAGACTGTGAGACATCTCAGCAAGAGGGTATAAAAAAGGACTTACAAGATTTGAGCTTGTTTTAGGTGATTCGGGGGAACTTCAAAGGATGGGGGGCTTTATCCTAGATTGGATGCTGTCATGAAGAAATATTTGGATATTTTTATAGATCTTACCTAGGAGCAAAGACTAAGCAAAGCTGAAGGAATAATTGGTAAAGCAGAAGTTGTTCACTAATACACAAAGATGGGGAGATGGTTGGTCATTTTTATGGTTTAAAGGTAACGTTTTTGCTGTTCAGACAGGATTATAGAGTCTTTTTTTTTTTTTTTTAAATTCCAGCCATCATAGTCACAGTGTGGCCTTGTTAGATACTGATGTTCTGAAGAACTGTTATGTTCAACAGGGCATCAGGGCCTATGACTGCCTTCTGTTTTGTCCTTCTGTTTTGGTTTCTTATATCTACAATGACTTTTGTCCTTCTATTTTGGTTTCCTATTGCTGCCATAACAAGTTATCACAGCATACAGGCATAATAAATTGTTTTATATACCTATAAATCAGAAGTCCAACATGAGTTAAAATTGGCTTTGTTTTAGGCATATCTGTTGGGCTGGAATGGGTGTTTATTCTAATTGTCGACCTCACTACATAGAACAAGTACTTTTCAGCCTCTGCTCCATTGAGTTAAAAAATTAAAGTTCCAAATATAATAATGTCCATGTCTGGAGTCTAAATTAGGTGTGGTCAACAACCAGATTACAACAACCAGATTACCAGATTACAACCAGTTAGGTGTTGGTCAAAATGTATCTTTGTGAACTGTCAAAATGTCAAAACCTAGGCTGGTTTAAAAAATTAAAGAGAATTACAGATACCCAGGTTTGGTACAAGCAATAAGTCAGTAAGTAATAGAATATCTAAAAACTAGAGGACATAGATTTTATTTTATTTTTTTTTCAAGATTTTATTGATTTATTTGACAGAGACAGACACAGCAAGAGAGGGAACACAAGCAGGGGGAGTGGGAGAGGGAGAAGCAGGCTTCCCACCGAGCAGGGAGCCCGATGCGGGGCTCGATCCCAGGACCCTGGGATCATGACCTGAGCCGAAGGCAGATGCTTAATGACTGAGCCACCCAGGCATCCCTAGAGGATGTAGAGTTTAAAGAGCAGGACAGATAGTTAAAGCCAACAGACTCAATGATCAATAAGGAGAGACACGACATTGATGAGCCTAGAGGAAAAGTTTCAGTACCAGGAAGGTACTGAAGGGCACCTGGGTGGCTCAGTCAGTTAAGCGTCTGCCTTCGGCTCAGGTGGTGATCCCAGGATCCTGGGATCAAGCCCCACATCTGGCTCCTTGCTCAGTGGGGAGCCTGCTTCTCCCTCTCCTTCTGCCTGCAGCTCCGCCTGCTTGTGCAGGCACTCTCTCTCTGTCAAATAAATAACAATTCTTTGAAAAAAAATAATAGAGATTAAGCTCTCTCCTGGTCCAGTGCCTGGCACATACAAACTATTTAACTATTCTAGAATGTAATATAATATATACTTTAGAGGAAAAACTTATTCTGAAATGCTACTAACCTGGGATATGAGGGTGAAATCAGATAAATGAGATCATCTGTGACCTGTAAACCATGGCTTATCATGCCAGAAAGAATAGCTAGAGACAAATGAAGACAAAGCACAAATGATATAAAATAACATCAATTTCTCTCAAGCTCAGTAGGAAAAGAGAATCTTGTCCCAGAAGATTGTTTTTATTGGGCTATTATTCTCTATTTTAGTTTGCATTTTTTGCTAAAAGGAAATGAAAAAATACATTAAAGTGACTTCCGGTTTCTGGTCTGGCATGTAAAGAGATTAGAAGTTGCCACTCCATCTTAACAAGTAAAAAGCTAAACAATTTTTTTTTTTTTAATCAACAACTCTTTTAAATCCATTAAAGAAGTGAAGTCACAGGGCAAACCGTTGCCCACAAAACTGGAGACAGGAAGATACAGAGAATCACAACTTAACCTGAGCATATGAAACCCACAAGCAGAAGCTTCTGTGGGAACCAGTGCTGGGGTAGGAAGACCGGAATAGTCATTGTCAAATTGCTGGTGGCTCAGTATAGACAAGTCTGAGAGCTAAAAACTCCAGGGGATCTAATCATTGGAGGACCCCCACAGTTCTGTTAAGTTTTACTCTTAGACTTCTACCAGGTTTCTATTTTTTGTTTGAAACAGTGAACATAAGTGAAAAATCCTCTTATGCTTCCGGCAGGGGGAAGGAAACAAGGAACCATTTAGAAATATGCCAGAGTACTTTGTTCTTCTTAACAAGGTCCGTACTCAGGAGAAACACTTTTACCAGAAACTAACTTGCTGGGGTTTATATGAACCTAACTGATCTGGAAGAAGGGAAATACCCTACTGCAGGGGGGCACAGGTTCATCAACCACTAATCAAGGATTATAGATGCTTTTCCTCCCCCCACATCTTACCACCACATTACTAAAGACTTATTTACTGTAGCTCCTTTTACACAGTATACCATTTCCACCTTTTAACAAAAAAATTCTAAGACATACTAAAAGGCAAAACAAAACAAAACAAAAACACAATAAAGCAATTTGAAGAGACAGGACAAGCATCAAAACCAGATCCAGGTATCACAGGGATGTTGGAATTATAAGACCAGGACTATGCGACTACTAGGATTCATACATTAAGGGCTCGGATAGGAAATGTAGAGATGGAAATTCTAAGAAAGAGTTAAAAAAGGAATGCTAGAAAACAAAATAAAAAGCAATAACAGGAATGACAAATGCCTTTGATAACCTCATTAGTAGACTGAATATGGCCAAGGAAACAATCTCTGAACTTGAGGATATGCCAATAAAAATTTCCAAGATCGAAAAGCAAAGCAGACTGCAAGGCAAACCAAACAAGAAAAATAGGACAGTATGTTCAAGGACTAGGAGACAACCACAAAAAGTGTAACATACACATAAGGAGGAGAAAAAAAGAAAAGGAACAGAGCAATATTTGAAGAAACAAAATAAAGGCTGATAATTTTCCCCAAATTAATGTCCAACACCAAAGCATGAACGCAGGATGCTCAGAGAACACCAAGCAAAATAAATGTCAACCCAACTACACCCAGGTGCATCATATTCAAACTGCAGAAAACCAAAGGTAAAGAAAAAATACCTTAAAGAAATAAGTAACTGACGCCAAACATTCTGCCCTTGGTTTTAGTAGAGTTCCCCACCTACTTTAATCTACCACTCTCTTCCTCAAAAGAAGTAGAAGAGATTTCTACTTGAGTCAATTCAATGCTTTGTATTTACCATTAGGCATCAGAGAACCTATTTCACAGGAAGAGTTCAGCAGTGAATTTTAAAATGAAACTAGCTTCGGATTCAAACACACCGAAATTTAACTTCTTGCTCAGCCTTTAACCACTTTGACATTAAAAAAATACCTAATTTTACTAAGGCTTAGTTTTGACCTCATAAAAATGATAGTAGTATGTATTTGGCAGGGTAATTATGAATATTAGAGATTACATATAAAAACTAGTGTAACTTCTACTTAGCAAAATTAGCTGCTCAGTAAATGATAGGTGCTATAATCGTGAGTAGTAGAAGGTCATATAGAAATAAAAAGAAACAGAATAAAAAATGTTTGCCTGGTGTGTTTTTGTTCTTTTTTCCCCCTAGCCATCTAATCCTACCTTAGTTCCATAAAACTCTTCGAAATAAAATCCTGTCATTCCAGACAATCTCAAAATGGCAGATATAACGTTGCAAACCCACCCCAGTTGGGGCTTTTTCCTACCCTTGATTTCTGTTAAGACCTACTTTCTCTCTAGGTTACAAAAACAACAGAATACTTTAGCCTTTCAAAAAAAATGACTAGCTAATCCAGTAAACCAAGGAATAAACATTAAGAAAACAAGAGAGAAAATTACAGAATTAAGAAAAGTCTTATCTCGGGTCAAAACTTGATTGCAAAACCTTCTTGGCCCCCAAGACGAGAAATTCCTCCTACCATTGGAAGCAGCCGTTTCTCCCTTGGCCTTCCTGAAGTTTTCAAGGTCTGTAGCTTCAAGGCAATATGTCTCAATCCCGGATGCACTTTAGAACCAGCTGGGGAGTTTTAAATAGACTTCTGTCTGGGCCCTGCCCTAAGTAATTTGGGGTTTAATTGGTCCCTAGTGGGGCCTTGGAAGCAACATTGTTTTTTAAAGCTGTCCAGGTAATATTAATGAGCCTTCAGGGCTCACATGATTTTCAGGCCAATCCCGCTGTTTATCTCAAGGCCCATCTTCTGTGCTTGGGGTCAGGATTCACTTCCCCTATTGCTGCCACATTTCCCTCTTGGGATTTACTCTGGTTTCCTGATGCTAGTTTCCTTACTAAGTTGCTTCCGAATTATTTCTCCCTTTGGTTGTAAGTCAAGACAATCAATGCATCAGTTTATTCCTCAATTATCCACTGACTCTTGGCATCTGGAAATGGCTTCGTTGGCCTGCCCGACTCTGCACAGGTGTAAACTATGCATTTTTAAATGTTGATTGTTTCTGAAAGATCAGGTAGCTTTGAAATACAGGGTAAAGTGTGCACCCCTCTTACACGGGAGACATATTTCAAGCATCGTGCATATACAGGCACTTAGGAAAGGCCTGCTAAACCAGATTGGCTTCTTTGCCTAATTTTTCCTACTGTGCTGAATTTTTGTGGCTGTGGAGTCCAGCTTACCAGTGCCAGAACAAATTACCTCTCCGCAACATTCTTCACATGTCCCGTTCATACTTTAGCATGAAAATGTCATACCGTATTTTCTTATTCTTTAGTTACAGATTAGATCTTTTAAAAAATTAAGACACGTAAGTTCACGTATTCACTTACCAAATTCCTTTGTTCCTAAGAGCTGATCCTTTTTAGGTTTCACGGTAAGCCCAATATTATGGCCACCACTTTCCTTGTGCAGAAATAGCTAAAGGACTTTTACCCAGAATGAAAGCTGGTTGCCTATGAAATAAAAAAGGGTAGCCTTTATTCAAAAACAATTCGTCATTTTTAATTGTAAATCTGTCATCTTAAGATCACTTTTGGATTAAGTCCTTACTTGGCACTTCATAAAAATAATATTCATATGTGCCTGAGATTTTTCTGCCCTAACGCTTACACTATCTCTCCCCTTGCTCTGTTTGCAAGTTCACTACAGCATAAACACAAAATTCACATTTGAGAAACACTGTGAGAAAAGTCCTAAGAGTCACTACGGATGAAAATTTAGCTCTCCAGTGTGTACTTATTTTGCGATCTGCCTGTGAATAACATCCCCAGCCATTTGTCACAAGGTGGTGCATGGTTTCTCCTATGCACAATCTATTAATTTAGGAAACAGTATTGTCAGTACAGAAATATGATTACTAAAAAACCATCTTGTGAAAATCAGAACTGAGTGGCATAATAGAAATTTCAATAGCATCATCCTCAATTTGTTTCTTTCTTTATATATACTAAAATTTTAATAATTAGCTTTTTTGGTCATGTATTCTACCTTTTTTTTCCTAATCCGCTCTGACCCTCGATTTCCATGATATTTAAATTATCTTTAGCTGATAAATATCACAATTTGAGGCTCCTCTTGTCTCACAGGACACTCTAAGGACAGGCATCCTGAACTTTAGTAAATTATTGGTTACAGTCATTCAAAGAGATTTGTAGACAGAAGTCCTTACAAAGCTTTGAACGTTAAAAAGCATCTTTGCCTATCTATATTTATATTCGTGCATATGGAATTATAATGGTTTAGAGCCAAAAGGTGACTTTTTTGCTCATTAAATTTCTTTCAGCAAACGACAACACTCTAGGTGTCTTTTAATTCTGCTCCCTGCGAATATAAAATGCTTTTTCTTTTCTCCGAATGAAAAAGTGGCAATAACTGGTAGCTGGTATCTATGCAATTCTAATGATCCGCCCTTACCTCCTGCTCCCTCAATGCCACGACCCCCACCAAACACACAGACACACAGACACACCACATGCACACACACACACACACACGACACACACACACAATACAGATGAGGGTAATATACAGGCAGTCTCTGTTGACATAAATTAACCACCTAGGAATAGCTATCACAGCCGGGTGGCCCAATGGACATGGGGACTTCCTTCTCTCTACCACTGCCTTGTAGATTCTCCCTCCTTTTCCCCTACCTTTGCCATAGCCTATTCCTGTGCCTCAGTTTTCTCTCAACTCTTAGCTCCGCACAATCTCCCAAACCTGGGCCCTGTCCCAGCCCTGCTCGCAATATGGCTCCTTACCCCAGAGTGGCCCTAGGCGATTCTTACAAGAGCCTGGGTCTAGTTTCCCTACACCAACCTAGACAAACCTGTTCTTGCCCTTATTATATCCACCCCTTGGCTGACACGTGGTGCCCATGAATTGGGTCTGGATAGTTAACAGATCCCAGGAGAGGAACATCAGTGGTGGGAAAGAAAGGCAAAAAAGATAGCTGGCAATAAAAGTAACCTGTAGGAGAGGATTTATTTTTTCATTATTGTTTATAGTCCAAACCTCCAATAATCTTAAAAAGGATTTTTATGCTACATTTGAAGATGAGCAAGTGTTGGAAAAACTTAATTATATTTATAGTCCATAGATTGGGTGGGGGTGGCGGGTGGGAGGAGGAAGCCCAGATAAAAGTTACAGGACATCAAAACAGAGAAACCAACTCTTGAGTTCAGTTGAAGAGGGAAGGTCACCAGGAACAAGTCATAGGCTGAGAGGCACTTAAAAAACAGTGCTGCTCCCCAGACCTCTTGCCCTCCCATCTCAAGTCTGCAGTGCCTTTGATACCAGTCTTGAGCATCTAGCAGTAGTCTTAGTTCTGCCAGAAACCCGTCTTGGGAGCCTGGAGCCGGAACTCTAAATTATTAGATGTGATAACACAGATCCAACACATTAGAGTAAAATGTGTTGCTAGACAACTAAACTAGTTGATTTTTGTCCCTCTTATGATGATTGTCTTTTATGGGAATTTGAGTAGGATATTATCCTTTAAGAACACTGTGACTTAAATTAGCTTCTGCAAACCTGCATTTTTTTTTTTCATTTAGCCGATCCTCCGAAACCCCAGGTTTGAAGATCTCTGCAATGCAGAGAATTCCATTTTATTTTCCATAGAAAGAAGAATGTAACCATTTCCCCACAATATTTTAATAAATATTTAAAAAATAGGTTTCTTTCTGTGTGAGTGAAACAATTAGTCATTGAGTACATTTCTTTATTTGGCTGGGGACGGAGGCTTTATTTCATCCCATAATATCAGCCTGCTCGTGAGGTGTTAGGACAGAAGGGGTGATAAAGAAACCATGAAAGATGACTAATGCCCCAAGATTGAAAATAGAGACTTTGATGGGGTCTCTACAGCAGTTGGATGAGAAATGCAAGACCATGGACTTTTCCAAGTGCTAAGTTAATAGAATTAAAATTAGTTGTATTAGCAACGACAAGGGAAGCAGCCACCACCACCCATTATAAACGCTTCCATAATCGTTTATGGAATTGCACCTGTTAGGGGCTAGGCACGGGGATAAGAGTCTTACATACACTGTCCTATTTCATCCTTACTAGAGTCCCATGAGGTTGGTTTTCTTATCCCTGTTCCATTCAACAATACAGAGACACAAAGAAAGTCATTAATTTCCTCTGACTCTCATCACTTATAAATGGTAGAGGTGAAATTTGGGCCTATTTCCAAAGTCCCTCTTGTTTTAAGCAAGCACTGCTGCCTTTCAGGGTCCAGGAAGGTAAATGAAATACGTACTTTTCGAAAACTTATTTATTTATATTTTTGAGTATTTATTGCTGTTTTTTTTTTTTTTTTTTTCCTGCTCTTGTTTTCAAAGTTCCTTTTGGAAAGCTATAACCTTGCTTCAGCTAAATAAAGGGGTAAACAAGTTTCTTTCTCAGTAAAGATAGTGGAGTGGTACCAGTCCTATAGCAGTTTCTGCTGCTAACGTGCTGTATGGCTTTTGCAAAATGTGTCTCCGGGGGGCCCAGGTTCCTTACATGTACCGATGAGGTTGGCCTGGAGATTTGGAAGTCTGTGATGTTCCATGAGGAGAGTGCTCTGTCTCAGAACCCTGAGAAGTCAGGAAAACTGGACCTGAGAGGTGAAAACTCAGTGGGGAGGGATGATGGAAAACCGTAAATGTGATCCCTCCCTAACGTCAGTTTTCCTTCATAGTTGGTATTCATTTGATTCAACCCCTCATATCCCAAAAGACAGAGTGTTACACAAACAGTATCAGTGACCACTGGCTTACACATCAGGAAGAGGAGTGGGGGAAACTACATAAATAAATAATGTAACAGCGGAACCGGCAATTTTCTGGCCTTCGGAGGTCCCTAGAGATTGCCAGCTTGGCCCACACAGGGTTCCAGGGGTTGTAAAACAGCAAACCACAACATGGTGTCCACTCGAAGCCTTTCACCACAGTGTGGTTGGCCAGAAGCTGACTAGCCAAAACTCCTCCACAGAACAGCACAGCCAGGACTGTCTCTGGAAATCCCAACCACGTTCTTCACGCGGGGTGGGCTCACGAGTCCTCTGGGTCTACCGTTTCCAAAGGCCAGTCTGAGGATTTGTGTCTATCAATGTCAAGTTTTTCATAAGTCTGCTGCAAGATGCAAAAAAGGTACAGAAAAGAAAGCAGAGTGTGTTTTCCTTAAAGTTAAATGTCTTCATTTAAAGGACTGTCTTTTATGCTGTTTCTACCTTTTTTACATGAAAATGCCCTTTCTCTTGTGAAATTATAGTGATACTAAATGGGAGATTGTATACAGTGTTTATTTTATGTTCTTTGGTTGGCAAGCCTGTATCAGGTTTCAAACTTACGTCAGAAATTCCACTGACCTATGAAACAGAATACAGTGGGAACTGTTGTGTTTTGGGCATGCAGGAGGGATGAGACCTCTGGGATGCCCTGCTGCATGAACGAGGCTGCAGTGCTTAAACCCGAAGGAAGGCAACCCCTGCATGATCTGTACGGTTTGAAGATTTGAGCCATTTGGCCCAGGTTAATGTCTTTGGATCTCACTTTATTTCTACTGTTCCAGTGTGATTCGATAGCCATAGGGCAAAGCTCAATTTGTCAAGGACTAAAATAAAATAAAATAAAATAAAAATAAAAAAATAGTGAAGACTTATTTACAGATACTCAGAGTTAACTTTTAAGCGTCTATAAAACAGAATGCTATTCTTTTATTTCTTTTGAAGATGCTCTTGATATCCACTGTAACCTGATTTTACTGGATACTAATAACGATATGAGTAGGAACAGAAGGGCGGTGATAACCAAGCTACCAGTTGCTGAACACATACTACGTGCAAAACAGTTTTTCATGTATTTTCTGCTACCCTCACAACTGCTGCAGTTTGAAAGGGTAGAAAAATGCAGCTCAAAGTGATGTGTAAAATAGTAGAAAAAACAAGGATTTTGGTATCCCATAAATCTGACTACGAATCCGAGCTCAATGATGGCCTTGGACAACTAAGTGAAGTTTTTTTTGTTTTTGTTTTTGTTTCCCCTCACATATAAAATGAGGCCAACAGTGATCATCCATGGAGTTGTTATGAGAAATGCATAGTATAACAGGTGTGAAGTAGTCCATTTAATGCCTCCTGTATAGGGAGGAACTATTTCACTAGATAACTTGATCAAGTTTATGATTTTTGTAGGTAGCAGGGCTGGGAGCTCCAAGTCTCTGGATCACAGTCTATGATCCTTGCCATATAGCAAGAATAACTGGTTCATTGAGCAGGCTGAGCTCAGTGGGGCATAAACGGAGGTTTCACAGCATCAGATTCACAGATACAAAAATGTCCTGTGAATTTCGTCCGGCCAGTTAAAAGTTCCGATCTGTCCCCTTCAGACTGTGACCTTGTGGGCCCTCAGTGGCCCCTCCCTGCTCTGGCCAGCCTGCTGTGCAAGTGCAGAGACCTTCGGACAGTGCTCTGAAGACAAAGAGGGGCTAGAAGATGAGTTTGGACTATCGCTGTGCTGTATTCCTGCGGATCTGGCACAGTCCCTGTCTGAATCGATGTATTTTTCTTCTCTAATACTAAAGAACAGGACTGCATTAGTTATTTATCGCTGTGCAACGAATGACCACAAACACGGAGCTTAAAACAAAACACACTTGTTATTTCACAATTTCCATGGGTCAGGAATCTTGGCGTGACTTAGCTGGATTCTCTGACAGGGTCTGTCAAGGCTGCATTCAATGTGTCAGCCGGGTCCGCAATCTCATCTGAAGAAACTCAGAGCTCCGCAATGACCCCACCAAACTATACAGAACAATTTTGGGGGGATTGGAAATCACAGAACACCAGAGGAACCAGTGACTTTCAATGAGTAAGTCTATATTCATATTAAACCTTGCCTCTGAGCCCATTGGATCATATTCCTCCTTACAGGAAAGGACGATCTATCTTAAAGACATTTTGAATTTTCTAAGTCCCTCCACTAGAAATGGTCATGGTCTGACAAAATGAACATGTTAGTTTTGTGAAACTGAATAATAGAAGGAGATTGTAATATTTTGGATCAGTACTGGATATCCATGAATATTTGATAGTTTAATTTTATTACTCAAAGTGAGTGTACAGTAAGGAGTAGAGCTAGGGATGAGGATAGATTTAAAAACACCATAAGGAGGTATGAAGATCTTAATCATCTAAAGTCATGATCACAAACCAAAGAGCATATGCTAGTTATCATATACATGAAATTAAGTGTGGAAGTGTTCACTTTTTGTAAAAAACAGTATTTTCTATGCTAGGACATTTTTCTCTTTTGGCTGCCCATGTGACAACTACTCACCTATTCCATCTCAAGAATTTTTCTACCTATCCCCACCACCCTCCAATTTTATAGATGCAATTTTCTATTTATACTACTAAGACAACATACTTCCTCTAAGGTTATCTGAGTACCTAGAGCTCTTCTGGGTTTAGGGAAGGATGTATATTTCTGCTTTTTAGAATTTTTTGAAAGGTTCTTCAGTTAAGTGCATTTTTTCTAATGAATATGTTTATTTAAATGAAAACTTAAATACAACTGAATTTTTGTTCATTTACAGACTTTTTCCCCATAAATAAAACCACATATCAGAAAAATAAAATTACTGTGGCAGAATCATGCACCGATTCTTGATTCAGAAAAAAATGTGTTCTCTATATTTTATGATGACGTGCCTTTTCTAATTTCAAATAAAATTTTAATTCACTTTTCCACTTCTTCTTATAAGGCTGCAGATCTTTAAGTCAGATGGTTGAAAATAAAGAATAAGCTCGTAATACTAAATTTAAACTGTCTTCCTCACTTAGCAATTTATATAAAATAATGCAGTTAAAATACTACACAAATGTTATTAGTTTAACTATTATAACTTTTTTCCAGAATGAGGTAATTCTTTGAAATATCTGAGACCTTAAGAAAATAATACTAACAAAACATAAGAATGCAATATATAGGATCAAAAACTCAGAGTGCCCTTGCATTTTCAACATTTAATTTTTGGTTAAAGTGAAAAGTTTGATGTGATGTGTTTTTAATTTGTATTGCTTAAAACTCTACTTTTAGCAACTCAGCTCTGATTTCTATGTTAAGTCCAAATATTTTATTTTATTGTTCAATGATAAAAGGACCTATGAAACAGCCACTTGAAAGAAGACAGAAGCTACATTGGCATCTGGTTTAATTTACAGCTCTTGCTCATTACCCTCATATGAAAATTTCAGAACCCACGTGGCAAAGGCTTGTGAAAAGCAACCTTTAACCTGAAACTGAATTTAATATTCTGAAGTTATGAACTAAAGTTATTTAAAGTTAACAACTTTCTCTACAGATAGCTTTTTAATGTAGTAGAATTCTATGTTAACTTTACATACAACTATCTTTTTAGCATAATAGAACACTTTGGATACTAATTAGAAAAATACAATCAACCAGGGGCCGAAAAAACATAAGTTTTACCTGATTTGGCTTCCATCCAAATTCATTATTTCTCCCTGAGTTATAGTCATCATTATAAAAAATGAAAGTACAAAGGGAATCACGAGTCACTGTATTCTGGTAACAAACAGTTTAAGAGAAGAATTAGGGAAGAAAGAAGAATTCTTCTAAGAATTAGAAGAATTAGGAAGAAAAAGGAATGATAGCTACTCCAAATTCCTAGCTCCTTCCAGGCAGAGTAAGGGCAAAATGCCAGTGGTGTGTGTGGCCAGGAATGCTCCTGGCCAGGTGCTCAGGGCAGCATGTTCTATTGCATATTGTCCATCCCTCAAACTATATGACTTCCTCTAATGAATATTTACATCCTACAAAACCCAGTTAAATCCCCAATCCAGCTATTTAGTGCTATAGAAATCAATTAGATGGATGAGTAGATGGATGATAGAAAAGATGGACATTTACACATGCATACATATATTTGTACGTACACGCAGATGCCTATGTGTTGTGTCAGTTTGTCAACTGATGAAATGTAGCCTGCAAAAGAGTATTATCGTAAAAATTAATTACCAGAAAAAACTTCCCTGCTCTCATTTAGCATTATATCTTAAATCCATCCTGTGTAAATAGGTCTTAATATATATTTACCTTTATATATACATTTTACATATATTTCTGTATAGAGGCATGTGTTTGTATAGCAAGATAGGTGTATTTTTAGAATGAGTCAAATTCAATAAATTTTACATACTTAGGAAGAAAATACTATCCTATTTAATCATTTGTATTCATATTTGAAGTGAAAGAGTAAATACAATCCCAGGAGATTTAAAATATTATTAGAATGCTGTTCACAATCGAAATGTTGAATCATAAATATCTATGGTACTGCTACCCCATGACTATTTTCCTAAGCAACCACAGCTCCTCACAACTCACCAAACATGATTACAACAGGCATCTTAAAGTCCTTACATGATCCCACCACTCAGGCCACAGTTTATTCATTTAGAAATGAGAATTGGACACAGGATGAATCCATTAATGTATCCCCAGATTTTAAAACTTTAAATTCATAGAGTCGACATCAAGTGGGCTTTCTTCTGCCATTTGAAATGAAAGTCGGTTTGCAGTGACAGAGAATGAAGCCAGTGCATGAAGAGAAGAAACAAGAAAAAGGATTGTTTTGGGTCCATATTTCTTAGTCTCGGTTGCAACCCTGCACATTCTCAAGTTTAGTTGTTTAACCCTTCCTTAGATTCCATTAGGAGATAAGTTCTTCCTTTCCCAAAATGCACTCAAGATGCATCTCTGTTACTTGTAATCAAAGAATCATAAAAGACAATTATATTTTCTGCCTGGAAACAATGGCCTTGCTATTTTCCCAGTGTAATTCTTGTTTATCCTCTCAATCTCAGCTGCAACCACCATTCATCTAGAAAATCTTTTCCAAACTGCTAGATGTGGATTAATTTGATTTTCTATGTGCCAGATCCTGTACTGTTCCTACAATTCCTATTCCCACTCAGTATTGTAATTGCTTCTTTGTTTTTCTTTATCTCATTTAAATACATTAAAGTAGGGACCACTTTTATTACACCCACTCTTGTTTCTCAATGCTAACACACCACCAGAGGCATAAAAGACAATAAATAATTGTTGAACAAAAGAAACAATAAAGGAAAGAATAAGAAAAAAAATGTTTGATTTCATATTTATTTCCCTCCAATTCATGATTTTTTAACTTATCTATTAAAATTTTAACACAAAGCATAGACTGCCAAACAACCAATATATGTTATATTACCATTATAATAAACCCAACTTTCCAAGTAGAAGTAAGTGAGATGTTAACTTTTATATATATGGCTGTTTTAAATACTATCTTTTTTATAGACAGTGCAATTGAAAAATGTTAGTAACAGAGCTCTATATAGTACAAACTTCATTTTCATTTATTAAATCAACTGTCTCCAAACATTACTGATATGGGTGAGAATGCAAATTTCCTTTGTCTGATACTCTATTTGTCTGAAAACCAAAACATAATTTATGCCTCCTAAGTGTTGGGGAGTTAACTCAAAAGTTGTATGCTTTGTTTTCCAAGAAGAACAACACTTTTTTTTTTTTTTTTTAATTGAACAAAGCACACTCAGTTCACATGAGACTAACAGTTGTTCTCGACACCCAGGAGGAACTGCTCTTTTGGAGAACAGTGTGTCTTGATCTGAAGCCAAGGAAAACACTTGTACATAAAAATCTTTGCCTCAAGTATTTCATATTTTTAGAACCTCTTGGGAGGGTCTTTCATTAGTGTTTTGGTATACTATTTGAGCAGTGTTTATGGTGATTCTTGGAAAATATCTTTATAAACAAAGGTTGTAAAGGATGCTTCTCAGTGGTATAATCTAATAAAATATTGTAAGTTTCACTGTATTTTCAAATGTCACCTGCATTTCTACATACCTGTATGTCTATAGCGATTTGATTTTATTCTTCTTTGGTTCACTATTACTTACTCACAAAGTGTAATTAGACATTTGTGTTTAGGCAAAGAATAATAGACTGTTATGATTTTTCAAATGTAATATTCTGCATGAAGCAAGCTGAGGTGTGAGTTTAATGTAGATTACCTAGATTTATTCACACTTACCTAAACAGTAAGCTCCTCACTTTAGTTACCCTGGCACAAGTTCTTATATATGTATTACTTGTCTCCTACCAATTTTCATAGGGATACTATAAAAATGTTAATTCAGTCTACGAATCACATTGATATGTTTAGAAAAATTGAATTGTGTATGTCAATGTAATGTAGGCCTGTGTGGCCTATTTGCACAGGATGGATTTAAGATATAATGCTGAAAGTACAGCAGGAGGGTATTTGTCTGTTTATTTATTTATTTTATCCTTTTTTCTTTTTTCTTTTTTTTTTTTTTTTAACATACTGCTTCCAGGACAGGATTCAGCAACTGACAAATTAAGACTATTGTGCCTGGGTAACCACTTTTCCTTAGATTTTGGACTAAAACCATTTCTTGGCAAAACTTCACGCTCCCATCAGCAGGAGAAGAGTGAGAACCCCGGGTGCCTTTTACCACAGATGAACCATGTCCACATCCCTCTTTCCCTCACTCACAGCCTCTCCATCATCCCCTGTCAGAGACCATCAGAACTCCTCTCACTGGGGCACCTGGGTGGCTCAGTTGGTTAAGCGACTGCCTTCAGCTCAGGTCATGATCCTGGAGTACCTGGATCGAGTCCCGCATCGGGCTCCCTGCTCGGCGGGGAGTCTGCTTCTCCCTCTGACCCTCCCCCCTCTCGTGTGCTCTCTCTCTCTCATTCTCTCTCTCTCAAATAAATAAATAAAATCTTAAAAAAAAAAAAAAAAAAAAAGAACTCCTCTCACTGAGCCCTCATCTGTGTCCATGATAGTCACCACACACAGACTCAGACTTCCAGGTCAACCTTAATCCATTGGATTCTAATCCACATACAACTGTTCATCTCCTTTTTTTTTGACTCTATCTTTCAGTCCTCCTCAGTTACTAAAACCCTTTCTGTGTGTCTCTGGAACTCAAGATCAAATCTCAGCAAAATTTCCTCTAAACTCAGATTCTTCTCCAAGCCACCTATTTTCCTTACTGTTCCAGAGAAAACATTTATCCCCACTGAGGACACTGATTTTCTTGCAGCCCTCTCAAATGGTGGCTGTTTTTCTCAATGTCTTTACCACTGGGCACAAGAATTGGATAGGTGTCCCCTTCCTACTCTCTCCAATCCCAGATTTTGAATTTCATGTATAAATTACACCTTTTCCATCCCACTTTATTTTATAATTTACTATATCAACCCCAAATTTATACTTCAAAAATTGTATATCCTTGGCCCATTGCCACTCATTCCATTGTTACTCTTCTCATAATTCTTAATGAACTCAAATTCATGGAATGACCCTTTCAGTGTCTTGAACTCCTATTTACTTGATCTTTTCCCCTATCTTCTCTCTCTTGCCATAGCCACTCAATTGCAAGCATGTGAACATTACTTTGAACTTGTCATTACTAATAACTGTAATTGCTTCAGAGTATCAACCTCAGCTAATGCACTAACAAACTCATCTTTTCTTTTTTTTTTTTTATGAGTTGTTAATTAAACTCGGTCTTTCAACTCACCATTTCATATGCCAAATACCAACTCCCAACATTCCTTTTTTTCCTACAAGGACCTTCAATCTTTGAATACCACAAATTTTTCATGATCTTCACCTCTATTTTGTCATTCCTTCCTCATTTTTAATTAGTTGGTCAATCATTATCATTACTTCTTTGATTATTATCTCAGTTTCTTTTCCCTATTCTGCTTTTGAATACCGGTGTGGCTAAATGATAGCCCTGGTTAAGTCCAACCCTCCATGATGGTGAACATAGTGGAGAAAAGTAATGTCAAGCAAAACAAAACAAAATCAAAGCCTGCATAAATCATGCAGAATAATGTTAGTTTAAAAATATAGCCAATGTCCACAATAGCCAAACTATGGAAAGAGCCAAGATGTCCATCAACAGATGAATAGATAAAGAAGATGTGGTATATATATGCAATGGAATATTATGCAGCCATCAAAAGGAATGAAATCTTGCAATTTGCAATGACGCGGATAGAACTGGAGGGTATTATGCTGAACGAAATAAGTCAATCAGAGAAAGACATGTATCATATGATCTCACTGATTGAGGAATTCTTAATCTCAGGAAACAAACTGAGGGTTGCTGGAGTGGTGGGGGGGGAGGGATAGGGTGGCGGGATGATAGACATTGGGGAGGGTATGTGCTCTGGTGAGCACTGTGAATTGGAAAGACTGTTGAATCTCAGATCTGTACCTCTGAAACAAATAATGCAATATATGTTAAGAAAAAAAAAAGAAGAAGAAGAAGAAGGTAGCGGGAGGGGAAGAATGAAGCGGGGGAAATCGGAGGGAAAAAAAAAAAAATACAGATTGTCATGCCCTGTCCCCAAGGAGTCTGCTTCAGTAGGCTTTGAAAGACCCACTGGAATTTGCATTTTTAACAAGTGCCTCATTGATTTCAATGCAGTTCTTTAAAAAACTGCTGTAGGTTCAGAAGTGATACAAACTGAGTGACTTATGTAAATGCAGGGTAGAGAAAAAAATCTTCATTATAGTTAACATGCTGAGTTAAAGAAAATGGATCTGGTCTACATTTCTGGTATGCATTCTTCTCAGGAGAGAGTTTAAAGTAGAACAGCAATTTGCAAAACATACTACAAAAACTCAGTTTGTATTCATCCTCAGGGGACATGAAGATTTGGCCTTTAAAAGTAAGATCTATGCCAAAGCTTTCATAGAAAACCAATTGTTTCTTTAAAACTTTTATTTATGAGCACTATGAAAAACTTCAACTCACTGGATACAGAAAAGATTCCTTGGTTTCTGGTGCCTATGAAGAGCTAATTCTAGTCAGATGTGCAGCATTCCATTTATAGAGAATAATTCCTTTATCTTGGATCAATAACGAACTGAGCTCATAATAACCATCATAATTGTGACACTCATTTCTTCTCATTGCTACCTGATTTCCTATGGACTTCTGCCTGTGGCAGATATTTTGTTGTATGTTTTGTTCTGAGGTAATTATCTAACTCTGATAGATGGCATTGTAATAGATGTTGTCTCATCAGCATTCAGAACTGTTCTCTGGCTTGAAAAGAAACAGAGTAAAGAAAAAACTTCTTAATTACACTCTGTTCCCACTCATTAATTGACCTTTCTTTCAAATAACCATAAATCAACTAAAGTGGTATACATTTTGGAAAAATTAACAAATGTCCACATAACATAGTATGTCTATCAAGAAAAATTTATCCATTTGTAATCAGTTCTGTTTACCACCAGTATCTGAGGGTTAAATCCTATTAATATTACAAATAGAAAACAGATTTATTATTTTTCTTATTATTTATAAATGTGTTAATCCAAAATAAATAATCTTTTCCTCCAAAATTCCAACATCAATACCAGTTCTTCAATAGTTCTCTTAGTCTAGATCATTTCAAATACAAGAATGAGATTAAAGATAGACTAGGAGGGTCTTCTACTGTGTGTTTTTGTGGATTAACCAGCTCTGATATTCTTAGCAGAATGCAAGCTGAGGCATAAACTAGTTTAATATTCACATTTTATTTCAAGAGAGACTTCTGGAATTCAACAAAGAAGAAATCTGTTTTGAGACTGAGTATCTTAAAGTACCAGATTCTACCTACCAAGATTTGAATCATACATAGGCTATTAGTTGGTATATAATTGATTTTAACAAAATAAATAAAAATAAACACTTCTCCTGTCTCTTGTATTTAATAAAACTCCCACAAGATAGGGACAAGAGAGAAGAAAATCAAGGGGTAGAATAAACTTGACACCAATGAGATTCTCCATGCAGGTACCTCTACCCTATTCTCCCTGCCTAGTCCAGGACATACAAGAGGGCTAAAGGTAGAGAGGTCAGTGAACTATTTCCTGTTGCCTTAGGACACAGAAAACCAGCAGAGAAACATCTCATTTGAACAAATCAACAAATCAAGACATTTTTGTGTGTCTATTACAGAAATTAAAATATGGAATTAATATGTTGTCATTATGTAAGTAATACCCTTTTTTTTTTTAAAGATTTTATTTATTTATTTGAGAGAGAGAGAATGAGAGAGAGAGAGCACATGAGAGGGGGGAGGGTCAGAGGGAGAAACAGGCTTCCCGCCAAGCGGGGAGCCCGATGTGGGACTCGATCCAGGGACTTCAGGATCATGACCTGAGCCCAAGGCAGTCGCTTAACCAACTGAGCCACCCAGGCGCCCCATACCCTTATGTTTTTAGACATGCATACTGAAATACTTAGTGATGACAATAGCATGTTATGACGTTTTTAAACATTTTAGCTAAAAGGTATTAGAATGAAATATGACAAAATGTGAATCACTGTTAATCTAGGTTTAAGGAGATTTATTATACTCTGTTCTCTTCCCTCATAAAGAAACTATATTAATAACATAGGGGTAGAAAAGTTTTCCCTTCTACGCTTTTAAGTTTTTTTGGATGGTCTAATAATCAAAATGGCATAAGACAAATGAATAGGAGAAAAACAAACAAATTTTGTACATAGGGATACCCCATAAAAATATGAGACCCAAAGGGCAGCCAGGTAATTGAGGCTTATTAACATCCTGAGTTAAGGAAAGGGTTAAAGATCTGGGGATACAAATGAAGGCCAGTCACAGTAGGGCAGACAGATTTGGAAATCAATGGTTGCTCTCCTATGCAGATACATTCTTGTTTCCAATGTAAATTTAGGCAGTTGAAGGAGAGGTAAAATAACTTTGCCTGAATCTGCTGGGTTTTGATTACCTTTAACTCAAAATGATTCTTATACCAAAGACATATTTTGGGGTGGTAAAATCTGCTCTTCTTCAAAAACATGAAAAAACAATATAAAACAAACCAGCAATATCTAGAACACAGTCTCTACTTCTATAGAGAAGTATTTTATTCCATGTAAACATCCCTGTATGTACTCTTTTGCTTTGAGTAAAATGATTTGGTGCCCTATATATATTATATATATACCTTAGTTCCTAGTCATACCACGTTTTACCTTCTCTATAGTGTATTAGAAGATCAATTTTTACCAAAAAAAATATTGTTCTTTGATTCTTCGCACATTTTCATTTTCTCCCATCTTTAACTCATTGGATAAATATCTAATTTATTTAGGTCATGCATCTAATCTTCTGAACTCTAATATCAGTGAACACAAGAAAATATTGTACCAATTTTATTTGAGATATACAACTTATCTATAGAACAATATAAAATTAACAGTCATTGGGCGCCTGGGTGGCTCAGTTGGTTAAGCGACTGCCTTCGGCTCAGGTCATGATCCTGGAGTACCTGGATCAAGTCCCGCATCGGGCTCCCTGCTCGGCAGGGAGTCTGCTTCTCCCTCTGACCCTCCCCCCTCTCATGTACTCGCTCTCTCTCATTCTCTCTCTCTCAAATAAATAAATAAAATCTTTAAAAAAAAATTAACAGTCATATCCTTATGATGAAAATACATACATAAAAGTAGAGATAGTACAGGTTGTTGAATTAGAAAGAGAGCTCATTTATGTAGTTGTATTTTTATGAAGGACGCACACATTCATCTTCATCCAAATCCGTAATTAGCCAATATTGTTTGGTTCAGTTTCCAGATATTAAAAAAATTGTGTGATTGTTTTCCAGAGTTAAAAATTTGAAGTAAAAAAAAATGTCAAATTAATTACAAAAAGTCCTGAGTATATCTGCACATATTTACATTTAAAATGTAAGTAATGTCCATGAGCATTAAACAAAAATAGTTGACATTGTCTCTGAGGGGGAGCAAAATATGCAACCCCCCAATTTGCTACATTGGCTGAAGGTGATCAACTCAAAAGACATTTTACATCTCCCCTAATTACCACAAAGAATTTAGATAGGGAGCTTGACTCACAGAGAGATCTATTACCAGAGATGACTTTTGATCTGAAAGACCTATCTGTATGGCCGGGCAAACATCTAATTACCAAACATCTGCTCTTCTTATTCTCCTATGAATTACCCTCTTTCCCTTTGAAGTCATAGGTTCTATCTCATTTCTTAGTTCAGGATGGTATATATGTCTTAACTGACCAACTTTTTCCCTTGGATCTCATATTTTAATGGGATTCCCATACATATGTAATTAAATTTGTTTTTCTCCTGTTAATCTGCCTTATGTCAATTTAATTAACAGTCCAGCCAAAATAACCTAGAAGGGTAGAGGAAAAAAATTTTTCTTCCCTACACCTCAATATAATTTAAAGTAAAAGCCATATGTTTTTCTCTCATCCAGACTTCACTCAATCATGTATACTTTTAGTGAGGGAATACAGAACCTCATTAGAGGTAAGAGCTCCAGAATAATTCAGAATTGTATTTGTCAAATTCTTCTAGATTGGAGCTACCTTCCAAGAACTGAAGAATAAGATGAGCTGTCCAGCAGCACACACCATTTATGGCTTAAACAGGACCAATGACAGTATGTTAGGCTGAGGATGAGAAACCATTAAAGTCTCATATATGCCCCTTGAAGAGGGAAAAAGTTGCTTGTAGTGAATTGATAACCGTAAATATTTTATAGCTGAAGCCAAAGAACAACTTAAAAATCATTTTTTAAAAAAGTAAAAGGATTTTTTTTATAAACTTTCCCATAAATATTTTAAAATACTGTGAAACTCTAATTTTCCTCCACAGAGAAAGGAAACACCTGTCCCTATGGATAAAATAGTGTCCAATTCTCACACTGTTTCTCTGAAAAACTGTCCAAAACATAAGTTAATTATATCCCAAATTTTTAATGGGAAAATGAATTTCTCTGAAGCTAAATAGGCAGTTTTTTAAAATGTCATATATGCCAATTTTGAGACATGCTTTTAAAATATTTTAAGTTATTTTAAAATCAAATAGATTTTAAATTTCCACTCACCCATTCATATCCATGCAAATATATCTTGCTCATAAGTACTTACAGTTTTATCCATCTGATCTTTCTCTCTATAAATAATTAAGGGTACAATTGGGAGATAAAATAAAATGAACAATCTTTATTCCAAATGTGGGTTATTGAACATTTCAAAGTATTATGTCCATCACATACAGCTATAATTGATTATAATGGTGCTATTCATAGTTAACACTTTGCCACCCCTTCCATGCTTCAAGAGGTTTATATCCCAGCTATAAACATTTGCTCTGTATTGAACTAGATGTTGAAGATGTCAGCTTTTGAGAAATCGCTTTTGAAACTGAAAAAAGAACAATCAAAAAAGGAAAAAGGAAAAAAGAACAATCATCCCAGACTTTTTTTCTTATAACATTATAGCTTTATAATGTAACCAATATGTATGAATAAAACATTTTTTTAATTTGTATGAGGGATTTTTCAAGCAAGATTTGGCTGTAGCGCACTGAATCAGAAAAAAAAAGTGATATAAATGCAGAAATTACTTTTTCTGTGTGTTTTCTCAGGGTTAGTTTGCCATACCATCCCAGCACAGATACACTCAGATCTGCCACAGTCCCCCTAAAGCCATTTGATTCTTTCAAGTACCTTGTACCTAATTTGCTGAAAGAGCTGTTCTTATTAATTGCATATTGGCTTTTCATGTATACATGTTCAACAAACATTTATTTATTTATTTATTTAAAGATTTTATTTATTTGAGAGAGAGGGAGTGAGAGACAGCATGAGAGGAGAGAGGGTCAGAGGGAGAAGCAGACTCCCTGCTGAGCAAGGAGCCGGATGTGGGACTTGATCCTGGGACTCCTGAATTATGACCTGAGCCGAAGACAGTCACTTAACCAACTGAGCCACCCAGGCGCCCTTCAACAAACATTTAATGTCTAGTATAGCTTTGACATTGGTAATAAGAGTTTAATAAAACACTACCCTTATTTGTTTAGGAGATGGATAAATAAACCAGTATTTTTAAAATAAGCCTTAATTCCTGGTATGTGTGAGTACCACAGTAAATGTTTGTTACACACATACACATACACCCTATATTTTATAAGTATAATATAGTGTGTGATGTATATGTAAATGATATAATGATATGGTGCTCTGTGGAGGTAGTTGTTAAAATCTGATTCAAATATCAAATAGTAAATAATTTTAAAGTTTTACAAAAGTTTTTGTAAAGTTCAGATGGTTCAAAATGATCTATATTTATAGACAATCTCAGCAGTTTTTGATGCAGTTTCTAAGGTTAATCTATAAATCCAAGGTGGAAAATCAAATGTTCACAGGAACCATGTACATAACAGAAATATGTGATCTAAGACAAGGAAAAATCTGGAGCTGAGGGTGCTAGTGGAGAGGTTTCTGAAAAAACCTGAAGACATTTGTCCCACTCAAATTCATTTTTAATCTGAAAAGTTTTAAAACTTCATTTATGCCAAACCAAACTGGGCCACATGGCTGGTTTGGCCCAACTGCCTACACCAAGCCTTGAATATCTATTAAGAACAATACTGTATGTTTTTAGATGTTTTACATGAAATTTATCCTCAACTTTACTCTTCATCCTTTTTTTTTTCAGTAGTTGTTATCTGCAACTTATTTATAGAGAACTATATCCATTTGCCAGTTGAAGCTGAACATTCATTTTTAATGCAAGTAATTGCTGAGGGAGTTAAAAAGGTGGTGTTAAAAAGTGAGATTTAACAGACATGCAGACATGGCCTCATTAATAACAGTAATTTATTGAAGTGTTCATGGTTGATGGCTCAGAAAATCAATTTAGTTAGTTCACTTAAATCCACCAGATTCTGGGATCTAAATAAAATTAACCATACTCAAAAGAAACTAATAGACAGCAATAAGAATAGCTACTCTTTATTGGTCACCAAATATAAAGCCAGGCACTATAATAATTACTTTAAAAACAGTATTTCCATTTATTCTTGTGTGTGTGTGGTAAAACACATACAACAAAATTAGTCATCTTAAACACTTTTAAGAGTATAGTTCAGTAATGTTAAATACATTTGCATTGTGCATCCAATTTCCAAAACTCATTTCATTTGGCAGAACTGAAACTCTATCCACTCATTAAAAAACAACTCCCCATTTTCCTCTTCCCCCACCCCCTGGCAACCATTATCCTACTTTTTGTTTCTGTGAGTTTGACTCTTGTAGATACCTCATGTCAACCTTAAAATTAAAATAGCCAGTTATTTTATAGCAAATAAGTTTATTCAGGAATAGCAGAGGAACTGCATTTCAAAACAAGCAAACCATGGGGAACCAAAGTCAAGTCCAAAGAGACAAAGGAAAGGTCAGCTTTAATTAGGTTTTAGGATGAAATTAGGGAGGGTTGTCTTGAACAAAAGTTTATTGAAGAAGAACAAGAGTTTGAGATTTTGACTGTTTCTCATTGGCTACAAGCTGTGGTTAGTGCACTACTGCTGGGGTAGGGAAGGATCTTCCTTTTCATAAAAGCAAGAGATTAAAATTCCTAGGTGAAAAAAATGTCTTTCCTTGTCAAAACCATTCTTCTCTTCCTTCTTTCTCCTAGTTATAAAAGCTGCAATGAGTGTATGTGCATGAGAACTCTTCTTCCAGGGCTTCCAACTCCCATTTTAAAGAAGGTTACTTCATGCATTTGCATACTCATAAGTGAAATTATGAGTACTGAGTTATTCCACTTAGCATAATGTCCTCAGGATTCATCCGTGTTATTACATTTGGCAGGATTTTTTCTTTTTTTTTTTTTTTAAGTCTGAATAATATTCCATTGTGTGTGTCTATACCACATTTTGTTTAACCATTCATCTATTGATGGACACAAGTTGCTTATACTTTATGGCTATTATGGCTGTTGTTGAGGGCAGCAAAATAGGCCACCCCCAAATGTGTCTTTTTGGCATACGATTTTTGGGGCAGGGGGGCTGATTTTTTTTTTTTTTTTTTTGAGACACAGCAGATATAGAAGAAGCTCTGAAAACAGAGGAGAATTTAACCTTTAGTAAGGGAAATTTACATTTATAAAGAACATCTTCATTTGTAAGTGTGTCTCCCTCTCTGTACTAGGAAGAGAAAGATGATTAAAGCAAACAAAATGAGCAAACAAACAAACAAAAAAAACCAAACAAACCCAAACTCTTAATGGAGAAGATTGGACTTAAATCTGCATAACAAATCTTACTCTTGTTTAGCAGTTTTCCTGGTCGCCTCTCTATAACTGGCCTCCCACACCCTTCTCTTTTTAGTCTTTAGCTGAAGACGGTATTCAAGCCTGAATCCTAAATGAGAGTTACTCATCTTTCCTTGGGGGTCTCCCTTGCATGTATGAGGTATACATGTTAACAAATTTGTGTGTTTTTCTTTTATTAATCTGTCTATGCTACAGCTGAGAATGAAGAAAGATAATTTTTTTTTTTCTCCCCCACACTATGAACATGAGTTTACAAATATCTCTTTGAGATCCAGCTCTCAATTATTTTGGGTATATATGGAGGAATAGAATTGATGGATCACACAGTAATTCTATTTTGAGTATTTTGAGAATCTACCATACTGTTTTCCATAGCAGCTACATCATTTTACATTCCCCTCAACTTAATTTTAAAATAATGATGCAAGTCTGTTATCCTTATGTTACAGTTGAGAAATTGAGGCACAGACAAATTAAGAAAGAGCTTTCAAATTTAGTAAAGGACAGCTCCAGGATATGAAATGGACTACTTATTAAGAATGGAGACACGGGGGGACACCTGGGTGGCTCAGTTGGTTGAACATTTGACTCTTGAGTTGAGCTCAGGTCATGACCTCAGCATTGTGGGATTGAGACCCTCATTGGGCTCCATGCCACCCAGCATGGAGCCTGCTTGGGATTCTCTCTCTCTCCCTCTCCCTCTGCCCACCTCCCCTGCAACTCATGTGTACTTGTGCACACGCTCTCTTTCTCTAATAAAAAAAAAAAAAAATGGAGACACTGGATCCCGTGTATACCTGAGTTTAAATCCCAGGTCAACTCCTGAGGGCTAAGACACATTGGACACATTACAGAGGATCCTGAAGTCTCAGTTTGCTTAGTTATAAGTGAGAGTGATTACCTCATGTGATGGTTATGAGTGGATTATATGAGACTGGTTAGGAAATATATTTACATATAGGTTAGGAAAAACATGTTTTTCTTTTACCTTTTTTAAGTTCTTAACTGAGACCCCTGTAACAAAAGACAGATCAACAAAAGAAAAGCATACAAATGTATTTAAAATAAGTTTTATATGACACAGGAAACTTCATAAAGAAATGAAGATCCAAAGAAGTGGTTAAACCTGAGTATTTTTGTGCTAGGTCTGATGAAGAGTACAGAGTTGTAAGAAGATATGACAGGACAAAGGGTGAGAGGTAGTGTAGTGAAATGGGGGAAACTTATCAAGGCCTCTTCCTTCAGATTCTGCTTTGTGTCCCTTAGTCTTAGGAGATAAGGAAGCTCCTTTACCTTTAGGTATAGGCAGGCACCGTTCACATGAGGATCTGAAAACCTGCTTCAGGGGACAGTCAGAAAGTCCTTCCTGCACCTGCCATTTCTCAATTTCTTCAGCTTAAAATGTTCAAATTGCCAACGTGCCATATTTTGAGCTTGCATGTCCTAAACTTTATCATATGCTTATTGTGTAGTAAGAATTCAATAATTAAGGCCTGAGCATACACGTTAGGCACCTTGATCAGTTTAAATACAACTGTTTATTCCTATAGATTCCTATAGTTGGCTAATTTAAAGTATTTTGTGCTGACTTTAGTTATCCAAAATTAATATCATTCTCTAGTTGTTCTATATCCATGATTGGTTTCTCTTATGCTGATTTGGGCTCTAATTGCTCCATGATAGTGATGAAGGAATTCTCTCTTTTTTTTTTTTTCCGCAATGTTAAAAATTGTCCTGCATGTAGGGGCACCTGGGTGGCTCAGTCAGTTAAGCGTTCAACTCGTGGTTTTGGCTCAGGTCATGATCTCAGGGTTTGGGATCGAGCGCTGAGTAGGGCTCCTTGCTTAACACCTAGTCTAAGATTCTTTCCCCTCCTTCTCCCTCCTCTCTTTCCTCTTCTGCTCTTTCCCCTGCACTCTCTCCCTCTCCCTCTCTGTCATAAATAAATAAATAAAATCTTTAAAAAAAACTGTCCTGCATGTATTTACTGGTGGAATTCTCCCTCCTTGTATTCCCAAAAATAGCAATCTGATTTTTAAGGCAATAGGTGCTGTTTCAATAGGCTTTACATGAATGGTCACTCAGGATTTTATGTTGGACTTTGGACTTTGGAATAGTGCCAATGACCTTGAGGTTCACAAGTTAGATGGTTAAAGCAATGAAGCAGGAGAAACAAAGTGTTTATCCATGTTCCATCTCAGGTATAATATCTTTCCAGCCTGCCCTGAATCAGAAACAGAGCTGGAAATTATTAAGGCAGTGTGGAGAAGCACTGGGGAGTTCTATAAGCTTCTCTGCAACCTCCCAAGCTTGTGGTTATGCTTTGGCAGCACCACTTACATCTTAAGGGAAGACACACAAGGAAAACACTCAGGTGGACGTTCTCAACAAAGGGAATCATTTGCTTAATCTGCAGACCTTATTTTCATCCATTCACATATCTTGAACCCAGTCAATTTTAAAATTTGTCTAGTGATGCAAGTCACTTGCCATAAATAAATAAAAATATTACCACACTGATTTTTTAAGTTTTCTCATAAATGTATTTAGGAGAACATTGATTTATCACTAAATTTGTAGGCTATGAGAACAAAGCATAAATTATGTGACTAGTACACTACCTCAGGAGAAGGGTGGGATATGGCAGTGTCTCAAGTCAAGTGGCTATTGCTAATCTAATTTAACCAAAGCTACTCAGATCTAATTCAACCAAGAAACTGCCAAACATGAATGAAAGTCAGAATGGAATGCAACCTCTCCTATTACTCTGACACTCAGGGCAGATCAGTAAAAGTGCAAGGATAAACAGAGATATGCAAGGGATTTTTAGTAGGAGACAGAGTCCCTCAAGAGACAAGGCAGGAAACTATAGTACTGCACAAACAAAAATTTTAAGTATTTCTTAAAGGAAAACACACACGAAATAAGCAACTAATATTTTGCAAAATGTACCTTGGATCCTGTTTAAACTATTGATGGGATTCAGGCCATGTTATCCTAAAATTATTGTACCTTGGCACACTGAATATCTTAAACTGAAGGATTTTGAGAAAATAGCAGAAGTAGGAAGCTCTCTCTGACCCTTCCCTCCACCTGACTCCTCTTCCCTGAAACAGGTCATAAAACTATGTGAAAGGTATGTTCTCTCTACCAAGAGGAAGACATCTCACCAGAGATGGGGAATTTGGGACTGAGAAATCTGTACAAACAAACCTTGTTAAATGAACCCTTATCTTCCTAGTTACTTCTTCACCATTTACTACTCCTAGACCAACCCCCTCTGTCTTAATCAATTCATCACAAGTTTATTATTTCTTTGCCTAAAAGGTAGAACAGCTTCTTGATCTGGGCACATCTTTGGGGATATATTCTCTTAGGAAGGCTCCCACGTACATGTAGAAGTTCAGTAAAATTGGAATGTTTTTCTCCTGTTAATCCATCTTTATCAGTTTGATTTTCAGACCCAGTCAAGAACTTTAAGATTGAGGAAAACTTTTTCCTCCCCTACATAAGTGGCCAATGAGAACAGGAAAAAGTGATCAACATCATTATTCATTAGAGAAATGCAAATTAAAACCACAATGAGATAATACTATTATGCACTAGAATGGTTATTATAAAAAAAGATTATTACTACCAAAATTTTGTGAGGACTTGCATACATTGCTGATAAAGATGTGAAATCATACAGCAATGGTCTATTTTGTACTTTGCATAAGACACGTTTTGTTGTTGTTGTTGTTGTTGTTGTTTTAATTGAGGGAGAATTGATAGAGTGTCCAAAAAAACATGTGTGAAAACAATATAGGTCAACATGAAGACAGCTGGTAAATTATGTATTGTTAATTTTATTTTTAAAAATCTAGTTTAATGTTATAGTCTGAAACTCCTCCTTCCAGCTTAGAATGAGGAACTTTACTCAAAACAGATTTCAATGTGATATAATCTATATCATTAAGTATTATGATGGGGTTCAAGGCATACTACCCCAGAATTTGACACCTTAGCATGCTGAATTTTTTTTTTTAAGATTTTTTTTTTTTTAGTTGAGAGAGAGAGCATGAGAGCGGGGAGGGTCAGAGGGAGAAGAAGACTCCCTGCTGAGCAGGGAGCCTGATGCGGGACTCAATCCTGGGACTCCAGGATCATGACCTGAGCCGAAGGCAGTCGCCCAACCAACTGAGCCACCCAGGTGCCCAGCATGCTGAATATTTTTAAGCTGAAGGAGTTTGAGAAAACAGCAGAATCAGGAAGGTCACTCTGACATTTCTTCTGCCCTTCTCCCCTAAGACAGGTCGTAAAACCTTCATGTGAGAGATGCCCTCCTTCAAGGGAAAAGAATATCCTCACCTCTGAAGACAAAGGGATGCTAAGAAAAATGGCAACAAAAAGGCATTGTTAAGTTTTCTCCAGTTTACTGCACTTACCTCATACTCCCTAACCTATCATATTTATCCACAACTGTCCACTCTTTATCAACATAGCATAAATATACTCAGGTCTAACCATTTCTTCACTTTTCTTATGGGTCTTCAGTTTCTTGTGAAGGCTCATATGTCATGTAAAACATATTAAATAAATGTTCCTCCTGTTAATCTGATTTTGTCAGTTTAATTTTCAGACCCTACCAGGCACCTTAAGAAGATCAAGGAAAACTTTTTCCTCCCCTACAGTTTCTTAAATTTTCTCCCTAGAATGATTCAAATTTTTAAATATTTCCCTTTTTACTAAACTCGGTAAAGAACATCGATCACTTTCTCACTGATACTCACTTTAGGGAGAGTCTTCTGGGTGCTCTCCTGAATGGTTAGTGCTGAAAATCTGAGCAAATATCAAAAAGTCATGTTATTACCCATTCTCTCCATAAGCTTATAATCTAGTTGCAGAGGCAATTATCTGGAATTCTACCATTGGATTAATTCTTAGGCTTAAGGTGTTTTCTCCAGGGGAAACCTGTTAAAAATATATCTTGAGATGTGGGAACATATGGGGTAATTAGAAAGCCCTAAGTGGTATGTTTCACATCAGCAGAGGCTTGGTTACTTTCTATATTCTCCTTGGATATTGGGAAGGATACATTGAAAGACAATTGGAGAGAAGTACCTTATGCTTTCATTGTTGGATAGAAAAGGAACCCATTAACTATATTTTCAGATCCTTAAGAAAAGGGAAAAGAAAAGGGAAATAAGCAGAGAATTAGCATTTATCTATCACGAACTACATGTGAAGGATTTTACATGCACAACTAAGAAGCTTGCACCTTTTTAAGTTCACTTGGCTAGATAGGGAAGATGTGACATTGATTTCTTGTTTCTGTTGTTCCCACCACATAATAAATTTTACCAATGTCCATGTCTTCCATCTGTATCTAGGAAATTTAAATCTTAGTGTTAGAGAGTGGCAAACTATAGGAAATACTTTGTATGGCTTCTGAAAAGACTGTAAATTTAATGAGACACCTCTTTATTTGATGAAAACAACAACAATGAAAGGAAAACAAAGACAGAAACTGAGGTATAATATGGGAAAAAATACTGTTAAGTCCTTGTTGGATCAGATTATATGCTTTTCCCTTATTTATTATCTTTGTCTCTACATCAATTAAATATATATTACACTAAAATTTATATTTCAGTAATTTGAAAGTAATTTCCTAAGGAATGACAGAATCGTGATTTACCCCATCTATACCTGTATCACACTAAGGTGAATAGAAAAATCCCATGTTTTGGTAGGTAAACCTATGTTACCATCTAGTGGTAAAATATCAGAACCATGAACACAAACTCCCCGAGCCCTAGAGAGGAGCTCATTCATGAGTGCCAAAAATGCAACACATCACACAATGATAATGTCACAAGCAAGGACTACAATTCTGTTAGGATTCTGTGGTCTAATTGCATTCAGACAGGTTCTCAGATGTGTAGATACAAGGTTGGATTACAGTGAAGCTTTATTAAAAGGATTCATGTGTTTAATGCCTTATCAAGGTGTGAACAATGCTACCTTCAAACCTGGATGGGACATAGTTTGTTATTTTTATTCAAATTGTAGTCAATAGTTTATAAATATTCTTCCTGAATTAGTACTGGAAAACTACTAAGCCTAAAAAAAAGATGCCCAGAAAACAATGGAGGTAGGGAAAATAGAATGACTTGGATACAAGTTCAGGAATGGTTCTCTCATGCAGAGAAGAGAACACTAAAATATATAGTAGTCTCAGCCTTTCTCTGGATGTTTCCTCATAATTTGATGCTAACTCCCCAATCTAGCAACTCTTCTCCATCTACCGATGGGAACACTGATAAAAGGCAAAAATATGAGTAGGTAGGTTGTGCCACATAAACACATGAATGCAGATTGCTTTGGATCAGGAGAGAATATATGGGGTTAAGACAGGGGACAGGTGCACTATCCATCTATCTTAACACATTTTCTGAGAATCTGTCTTATGCCAGTTCCTCTGCTAGTTACAAGAGCTACAGTAAGTAAGCAATGGTCTAATGGGGAGGAATTAGCTTATAATGGCAGTCCATAATAAGTGACATCACAGAGACCCACACAAAATCTTGTTGAGCAAGGAATGAAGACTAAATAACTGACAATGGGGATCAGGAGCATCTTCATGGATGAGGGATAAATTGAACTTGACATTGAATTATGAGTAGGGACTTAACAAATGTCTAAGAAGCTCAAAGGCCCAGAAACATCAGAAAACTCTGCTTGAAAAACAGTAAGAAGCTTTGGACCTTCTAAAGAAGACAAGCTTGTGTGTGGTGTTACAGTAAAAGATTCTAAGTAGACAGAGAGTGATAAAGGATGGGCAGTAGGTAGAACAACGGAAATCACTAACAGAGAAGATAAGTAGGAAATCTATTTAAAACACATGCTATTGACTCACTAGATGCTATGTTTCTGTATTTCTGTGTTTTGTAATTTTATTTGGCATCCGCTTAAAGAAACCAACCACCAAAAGTTAAGTTCTGTGAAAGCATTTTGTCTATTTTTATTACTGCCTAATTCCCTAGTGATTGGAAAAGTACCTGGCACATAGTTGCAGATTAGTAAACATGTAAATATTTGTAAATTGAAGTTTAAAGTTATTTAGTAAACATTTATTGAGCACTTGCTGTGTGCTGGCACTGTGACAGGATATGTTGTGTTGTCTTTTTACCCAAGAAGATTAAATTATAGACAAGTGATAACTAAGTGGTGAGAAACAGGCTTTCTCAAATGACTGGGAAATCTACCAGAACACAAATATTCAATATGACAGTCACTAAGCATCTGTAGCTACTGAGCAGTTGAAATGTGTCTCGTCTAACTTGAGATGCGCTATAAGTATAAAATATGCTCCAGAATTCAAAGGTTTGATACAAACAAAAAAGAATGCAAAAGTATCTCATCGAAAAATTTTGTATTGATTGCATATTGAAATATTTTAAATAATTGTGCTAAATAAAATACATCATTAAAATTAAGTCACCTCTTTCTCTTTTGGTTACTAAAAATGTAAAATTACATATGTAGCTCACTTTATATTTCTATTGGGCAGTACTTTGTTAGAAAATCAAGAATAAAACTTTTTTTAATGTGTGGATTGGAAAACCTCTATACAGCCATTTATCCGATTATATTAATTTTGAATACTAAAGGGAGGGATGAGTAGTTTGATAAACAATTTGAGTGACTTATGTGAGTTATGCGATTAAAAAAGACTACTCAGTTATAGGCAGTAACCTAATTCGATGCTTTATGATTCATGTGCACATAAAGAGAGCCAATCTTGATTCTCCACAAAGCCTGGGATTCCTTGCTGACTGGTGGAGAGTAAGAAACTTTTCAATAGTTTCTTAGGCAGGCATTCAGATTTGACCTACTGCTCATTCATGGAATCAGGTTCTTTGTGAGAAGTTCCACTTCCTGGATGCAGTAAAATAATACAATCACTGAAAATGGCAGAATTTGGGAATTTCATCTATGGGTCTAGTCAAAGAGTTCTGAGACCTCCCTGTCAGAGCCATATGATCATGACCCAGTGTGTGCTTCCCGCCTGGAAATGCTTTCCCTGCAGCCAACTCTGTTGCTAGCAATTCTCAGAACACTATTAGAGGTGTGTGTTCCCGTGTGAAATAGAAGTATTGTGAAAATTCAACTTGGAAATTCTGTGCATTATGAGACCAGGAAACAAATATATTAGGAAGAAATTGGGATGCTGAAGCATGGATAACAGCAGGGCTTGCTGGGCAGTGTTATTCTGGGCTGGGGAAGTTATGAAAGAGTTTCGTGTAGGAAGAACAAATTGCAGTTTAAGGAGCATGTAGGCACCAGGCATTAGGAAGAGAGGAGGAATCAGAAATCCAACAAATTTTTATATAAAAATGAGAAAAAACTGATGGATAACCTTTTAAAACTCTTTCTCCCAGTGAAAACTTGGGTTCACATATGGACGAGGTTCAATATAAATCTCAGGCAGTGGAATGACTGTAGGTGTGTTGTCATTATTGCTGTTTGTCAAATATTCCTGGTTCTTTCCACTTTCTGGCACAGAACAGGATTTTGCTTCCTGGCAATCTTGTGTTTTGATGGGAGCATGGGATTAATTATATCCAACCAGTCATTTGTGGAAGTGATATAAGTCCCTTCTGAGCTAGAGTCCCTTATCAGTGCAAAACTGTCCATGCTATGTGGGATCTAAGACCTATAAGTAACTGAGTCACACTGGTTAAACTACCTTTAACAAAGTAAGTGGAAACTGGCCAGAACTAGCCTTTCCAAACAACTTATTTATTTAGTTAGGTTAACTTATAGTTAATAACTTATTAGGGCTATTTGACATAACAAAAAGCTACACAATATAAAAAAACCTATCCAATCTACCAGACTTAAATTATTTAGTCTTCTCTCTCTCTCTCTCTCCTTTTCTCTCTCTCTCTCTCTCTCTCGGGCTGTAAGTAAAGGGAACATAGGATCTTAACCTCTAGGCTTCATTCCCCCTCCCCCACCAGTCCCCAATCAGTGGTACATAGTTTCCTAATTGTATAAATGCTTTGCTTTCTCTTTCTCTGGAAGGTGCCTACCCTGTCGTTGTGGATGGTATTCAGTGTGAAGGCTCTCATCTGTGTGGCGACCAGATTTGAGCTCTTTCAAATGTTAGAAGAATGAGGGGATGGCATTCACCTCTCCAGTAGGAGCAAGAACCATCAAGCTATGAAAGTTCAAGGTTTATATATCTGAAATGAGAACTTCCATTTCTGAGATTGGTTCCCTTGGATTAGTGTTGTTTGTTCCCTTGCTATGATTGGTTAAATGCAAAATAGTCAATGTGATGTTTTAATCCCAGATGTAATTTATGTATAGACTGGCTTTTCAACCCTACCCATTCGGTGCTAGATTTTATAGATCATCAAATTAGACAGCACTCATATGGTAATGCTATGGCAATTCCTGAAATTCAATGCACATTTTAACACTTGTGCACACTGAAAATACTTCCAGAGCCTTCTTTTACCTCTGGTGTGTCACCTGCTAAAATTCAAAATGGTGCCTTCTCCATCAACTTTGTTTTCTGATTAACTGTAACTAAAAAAATAATAATAATAATAACTGTAACTAAAGAGTTCTGTCATTAATAATCAGCGAAGTGTTGAAAAAAGAAAAGAATATCAAACCTGGAATTACTGGTCTGGATCATAATCTTTGTTATATTATTTACTAGCTGTCTCACCACAGGAAAGCGAACCATCTTCTTTAAAATAAGGCCAATAATGCCAAACTAACTGAAGGCGAGGCAGAACAAAATGAGCTAAAGTAAAAGAAAGGGAGTCTACAGATGAATGGTAATTCACACCATAAGAAGCAGTTACATTTGACATTTTCTACTGAAACTTCTCTAAATTCTCTTTTAAAGCCTCTGTATGACTAGTAGCATTTGAATGGTGGTAAAGTCAAAGCAAAGTCAAAGATGGTCCTTTAGCTTTCCAGGGTAGATGGTGCTGACATCAACTATAATAGAGATTATGGAAGAAGGTTTCCTGCTATGGTCTCAGAGAACAGAATGATTTGCACGTCTAATTTAGAAAAATGTGGGTATCTTTTTTCTTAAATCTTCTACACAGACTTTAGGAATGAAATTTCTCATTTGCATGTTAGGAGCTGAGCTCAATCTCCTTTTCTTTCCCAATACATACACACCCATATTAACTTCTCATGCACATCTAAATGAGGTAGCATACTCTTTTCTGACCTTATCAGTCCTTCTCACATAATTACTCACCACTCTTTCCCCTGGCTTCCAGTAGATTTTGGAGTTTCATTCCCAGGACTCAGTGTATTTGCCTCCATTTCTTTATCTCTCCCAAGGCTACCTAGCAAGAATATAGAATCTTATTCTGGCATCTGCTTTAGTCTGTTTTGTTTTGCTTTGTTTTGTTTTGATACTACTAGATTCCTACTTTTTGTATTTATTCTTCACCTAGGAGAAGATCACTCCTTGAGCCACTAAACAGTTTGTGTCTGTTGGTGCCACGTTTGTCAGCTGTGATTGTTCTTTCTCTTATATTTCACCTCTTTCAGCATAATTGCTGTCAATCTTGCCCACCTTGAAGTTTGAACAATACATAGTTATAGTTGACTGATATTTTGACTTTGCAACATGCGAAGTAACATTTTCATTAGCATTTAGGTAGGGTTTGGGTTTTGTGAGCAGAAAGAAAAATGTTCAATCTATTTTTCAGGGGCTCCTTCATTCATTCTCCAAACAATTATAGTTTACTTACTAAATACCTATACTATAGGAGGCACCCAAGGAGAAATAAAATACATCAAATAGTCCCTCAGTTTACAGTCTAGTTGAAGAAAAGAAGTATATCTATCAACGATTTTAGTCTTGTTTTTCTAAAATATTTCAATTCCCTTCTGCTTTTACCTAAAGATAAAATGGATTTGGCACCTGCCTTACATATTTGGACTATGTAGAGAGTCTGTCTAAAAACAAAGTAAGATCTCAGTGAAGCATTTTTTAATAGCAATTTTTAAAAGAAAATTCCCTAGTAGTTTCCTTAAAAGTTTACTTGATTTCGTTTAGGTAGCAGTCTGATTTAAAATGTTTGTCAGTCTAATTTGTACTTAAGTAAAAATCTACTCACATAACTTCTTATGTTCAGAATGCCGATATATAAATGAAGAATTGAGGGAATTCGCAAAGAATTTAAAGAAAAAAAACCACTTTAATTATAATCTCGGCCTGAAGTTACTTCAGTTCTCAACTTAATTGTCCCATGGAGATCTATCCTTTATCATCTGTACATATACCACACACACTCACACACTCACACACACACTCTACACACACACACTCTACACACACACTCTCACACACACACACACTCACACACACACTCACACTCACACACACTCATACACTCTCTCACACTCTACACACACACTCACACACACTCACACTCACACACACTCACACTCTCACACACACACACTCACACTCTACACACACACTCTACACACTCACACTCACACACACACTCACACACTCTACACACACACTCTACACACACACTCACTCTACACACACACTCTCACACACACACTCACACACACACATACATATTTTAATTTAGTCCAATAGGAAACTATTATTCACCAAAAGCTTTGTTTGATTTCCATACTTTCAAAAACCTTCTCAGATCTATTTCCCTGCAGTCCTGTTTTCTTTTAGCTCTATCCTGAAGAAAGCCTCCCTCTGTGATTTGAAACATTTCCCAGTGTCTATTGCAGTGGCTAATTTTTCATCTTACTAATACCAATAATATGATGCATTCAAGCACTCTGCAGTGTTTTGATAAGATTCCATGGGGGTCTAGCCTTTGCCAGCTATATAAAAATGTTCAAAAAATAAAGCATCAGGGCAAAAATATATGCCCTGCTGACCATTTGTACCAAAGGAGATTAGAACACACGGTGGAAGCCTGTTCTACAGAAGTATTTTCTGAAGACAGGAGCCATGCAGAGGGCTTCATTACCTTCCGAACACTTCAAAATGAAAAATGGGGGGAAAGCATCTGGGGAAGACTGGACAAGAAAACATCACACAAAACAGCATACCCATTATGATAAGTAAAGTGGGGTGTGTAATTTAGAGAGTATTGATTTCAGTTCCCATTTCAATAAAATGAGAAAAAAAGTGGTGGTTTCAGGAGGGGAAAATAAAGCATTATGCTTTTATCAGACAGGTCATTTTGAGTTTGCTTACCCATTCCTCCCATCTCCCTCAGTCTCAACACCAAAAAGAGAAGAAAAAGAATACTGGTTTAACAGGGTCATCGACAAAGGGATAAAAGGATTTATTTAATTCACCATAAAATCTCAGGAAAAATAACAACATTGGAATCACGCGACCTTTTTCAGACATGATCCATATGAGAAATTATAGTGAGCCTTGGAGCATATATAGGTTTCAGGAAATTGTGAAATTTTGGTGTTCCTTAATATATCATGAGCAATTTAGCATTTCTGACTGAGTGCTGAATTTCTAACTTGCTCTTGAGAGGTAATCCTATAAACTATTTGAAGATTAACTTTGTTTAATGTGTTAGAAGATATGAACTAAACAATTAATACTTCCAGTAATATTTTATTATAAAAGAGTAATATCCCAACTGCAGAAAAGAAAAATATTCTGTTTCCTACCACATTTGCTGTGACAAAGGGTATTATGAAATCTCTGCCCCAGGAACTGCCTGAAAGTCATTTCTCATGTCTACATTTTGGCTGTCTTATAGTAAGTGAGGTAAATAAAAGATATTATGATCCAAATAGCATAATAATAATAATAATAAATGAATAAAAACAAAAAAAAAACCCTCAAAAGTTCAAAAAAATCTTAGACAATAAAATGACTATATCAATTTTTGTAAAAATCATTTATTTTTTTATTTTATTTTTTATTTATAGTAATAAATTACTATTATTTTAGCCCAAATAGCTCAATTTTAGCTCTCAATTCTCTGCTTCATTTATTTCAATTGGTGACAGAGCTTTTGAATGTGCCAGGAAAGCTTTGATCACTATCTCAACTATCCACACAACAAGAGACCTCCATATGTGTGTCTTCCGTATTTCTCATGGCACTGTATACACCAGATATTTTATTGCACATAAAAGGTTGTGTCACAGAATCATTCAAAATTGACTCAGATTTCCCTTTCACTCTTATTAGTGGAAATTAACTACATCATAGTCTTAATATAATTGATATTTGATCTAAAAGCTATATACAAACATTCTTTTTTAAAAAGATTTTATTTATTTTTGCGAGCGAGAGAGACAAGACAGCACAATAGGTGGTGGGGGGCGGGGAGAGGGAGAAGCAGACTCGCTGCTGAGCAGGGAGCCTGATGCGGCACTGGATCCCAGGACCCTGGGACCGTGACCTGAGCCAAAGGCAGATGTTTAACCAACTGAGCCACCCAGGTGCCCTAAAATGTTCTTAGTAAAACAAGTAATTTCTTTAAATGTGCTCAACTTGGGGCACCTGGGTGGCTCAGTCATTAAGCGTCTGCCTTCAGCTCAGGTCATGATGCCAGGGTCCTGGGATCGAGCCCTGTATGGGGCTCCCTGCTCTGCCGGAAGCCTGCTTCTCCCTCTCCCACTCCCCCTGCTTGTGTTCCCTCTCTCGCTGTGTCTCTCTCTGTCAAATAAATAAATAAAATCTTTAAAAAAAAAATTAAAAAAAAATGCTCAACTAAACTTTGAGTGGATTTGCTTCATTACAGTGCAAAAAAGAAAAATGTGGCAAAAATGAATTACTTGAAGTTATTACCTGTTCCCTTTTAACATGTTAGGTGAATTTTTACAATGGAGAAATTCAGACTTACAATTCAGTTATGTGAAATACGAATGACAATGACTTTGGAGGAGTTAGAAATACTGTATAGTTATAGTTTTTCAGGAACCCTCTTATAAAATCCCACCAGAATCACAGCATTCTCTCTTATGATGGAAGCACAGAACAAATGATTTGGATCTGGAAAAATAATATCTACAATTTTTTACAAATGTGCTTTTCCTACCCCTCAGCTCTTGGTCTAGTACCATGGGGCAAAATTAGGGTCCACATTCAACTCACTCTACCTGCTACATTTTGTGAACAGATTGAATAAAAGAAAATACAATGTAGCAATTAATGTGGAAAACTGTAATATTTCTGATGAGATACCAATGTGTTAATATATAGTTTTTGTTAAATTCAACTTTTTAATTAAGTTGTTGACATACTGAGATTGTCATTTGTAAAAAAAAATATATATCAACAGGTAAGCCAAACAGAGGACCATGGGAATTACCCATTAGCAGTCATTAGATCACACTGGAAAGACAACTTTCTGGAAAAATTATAAACAAAGAAATAAAATAATTCAACATCTTCCATTGAGCTTTAGGGTTATAAATCTGTTAATAATTATTTAAAGTAATTGTGAGCAAAGACTTGAATGCATTATGACAATTATACTGTGCTTTAAAAATGTAGCATCAGACGGTTTTGACAGTACTTCACATTAACTACTGAGACACTTCAGTTGTTAAGTATTCCCAAAAGAAGAAGAAGTAATATTCTGTGGAGTTGCATGCAAGATGGAAGCCCTCTGAACTACCTGAAGGGTTTAAGGTGGGTTTAGCCCTTCTGGTCTCTGACTGTGTCTACACAAGCAAAGCAAAGTGGAGATATAAAGCAATGATCCTGATTAACCAAGCAAAAAATAATTCTCTGCAAGTCAGAAACAGGCAATGGTTGAGGCATGAATTATCCAGACTGACTACTATATATGTTGATTGAATTCATCAGGTTAACACTATGCTGCCATATCTTGTTTGTATAGACAATAAAAAATATATATATATATATTGTGAAGTACATCTAACATCAAACTTTGTGCCTGTATCTCTCTTCAGAACATGGTACTAAAGGAAAGGTTTATTCCATGAGACCAAGTACACATTAGAATAAGATGAAGAAGAAAGAAAATTCCAATATTTTGAAATGAGAATTCTATGGCTCTAATGACCACATATTGTCCATAAGCACCTCAGGCCATAAAGATACAAAGAGGAAGGCTAGATCATGGATAATCCAGTAATATATATCTCATTTCAACCTCAGAGACCTCACACCTATGTAGAGGAACCTGGCCAAATAAAGTATGCAGAGAGATAAGTAGATAAAACCAGTTCAGGTTTTTAATAGGTGATATGAAAACTAAATAAATGGGTGAGATAGAGGGTGATCTATGTTAGGGTACTCTGTCAAGACTTTCTTGAAAAGATGTATCAAGTACCTATTTTTGCATCAGTGGCTTAAAACAACACACATTTATTATCTCATGATTTCATTATGTCAGGCATCTTCTATAAACTTAGCTTGATCTTCTGCTTTGGGGTTTCTCACAAGGCTGTCATTAAGGTGTCTGTTAGGGCTAAGGTTTCATCTGGAGGTTCAACTGGGGAAGGATCCTCTTCTGAGCCCTGTTATGTGGTTGTTGGCCAGATTCAGTTCTGTTTCAGTTATTGGACTGAAGACTTCAGTGGATGGTTGTTGGTCAGGAGTCTGTTTCAAATCCTTGCCATATGGACTTATCAAAATGACAACTTGTTTCATCAAAACCAGAAAGGGTGAGGGTCTTCTAGCAAGATGGAAGTAAGAATCTTTGTAATCTTTTTTTTTTTAAGAATTTATTTATTTATTTGAGAGAGAGAGTGAGAGAGAGAGAGAGAGCACAAGGGTGGGGGGTGTCAGAGGGAGAAGCAGGCTCCCCACTGGGCAGAGAAGCAGGACTCAATCCCAGAACTCTGGGATCATGACCTGAGCCGCAGGCAGTCACTTAACTGACTGAGCCACCCAGGCACCCTAGAATCTTTGTAATCTAATGATGGAAGTGACATCTTCTCTAGGTTGAGATATCCTACTGGTTAGGAGAAAGTTATTACAGAAAAGGACATAGTACAAAGCCATGAATACCAGGAAATAGGGTGCCCATTATTGGGGGCCATTGTAGACATTATCTACCAAAGAAGATGCCATTGCAGCCTAACCATGAGCCAAGCATGGGGAGGTATGCCCCAGTCAAAAGGAAATGCTGAGGGCCCAAAGTCAAAAAGTCAAGTGTTCAAGAAACTGAAAGAAAATAGAATAAATTGCAAATGATGAGTGATGGGGAGAGGGTTAAAGATGAACTGCAGTTAGGTCAGGTAAGTCCTCATAAGCTACGCTAAGTAGCTTAATTTTACTCTAAGTGCAAGAAAATCTATTCATGGTTCTTTGGCAGGGGAGTCCTATCATTTCATTTACCCTTTAAGCAGATAACTGAGCCTGTTGTATGGAGAATGGGAAGGAGATCTTGGTAGTGGTAGTGATCAGATGATACTTGAGGCAAGACAACTGACAGTGTTCTGGATTCAGGTGGTGACAGTGGCAACAGAGGAAATATAGCACATTCAGGACATATTTTAGAGGTAGAATCAACGTGGCTTGAATGTGGAGGGTAAGAAAAATGGATAATCTTAATGACTGCTAAATTTCTGGCTTACACAACAAGGTTGAGGGAATGATTGTACCATTGACTGAGATGAACAAGACTGTGGAGTAGGAATGAGAAAACAATCTGAAGAGAAAAAAAATCGCAAGTTTAGTTTGTTAAACTCGAGATGTCTGTGAGACTTTAAGTAGAAATATCAAACAGGCAATTGGAAATAAACTTCTGGAGCTCAGGGAAAAGATTGGGCTAAATATTTAATTACATGAAATTAATGGAGTTTGGACATAACCAAACACTTTAGAAAATGTATACTAATAAAGAATATTATATTTAGGTTTGAACCCCAGATCTGCCATCAAATAGTTATGCATTTTTAGGCAAGCCACGTTGTCACTTTAAGCCTTTGTCAGTTGTAAATACATGTATGATTTGTGTGAAGTGTAAACTATATCATGTCTCCAGGAATTATTATTCAATTCACTGTGTAGTCTTGGTTAAATAATGTAGCTTCTCTAACCCTTATTTTTCTGCATGAACAGAAAACGCCCTATGAAATCTGAGGTCCCTTCCAGCTTCAAAATTCTCTCTATGATTGAAATACAGTGTATATTCACAATTACACAGAATGATTTTCTATTTAAAAAATTTTTCAAAATGAACATTTAATTTAGCTTCTAGTTAGTACACTGGATATAGTATGCATGAATTTTCAAATATTTTAATATAATCATCATCTTATGGAGAAAAACCAGAACTGAAATAAATATAATCCACAGGAGTTTTATTATATTATCTTAACAAAATAAGTATTCAGCATCAGATAGCAACTATCTAATTTCAAGATTTCCTTACCATCTTCATGCCCACAATAATACACAATCAGAGTATATTTAATAAGTTCTGCAAAAGAAGGTAAGTGAAAAGAAATCATCTTTTTTTCATTTTACATTGGGCCAAAAGAATCCAACCCTTCTATTTAAAAACAAAAATTATTGTATTGGCCTAAATTATCCAAATTGGCTATTTCTTTTCTTTAGCATTTACCTTTGTTGCTTTCTTTATCAAACCCAGTCTTGATTAGCCCTATTATGATTATAGAGTTAATGTGCCTTTTACCAAAATTAACCTTATTGTAAAATAGACAATCATCTTAACAATATTTGCATATCTGTTTAGTATGAGAAGTTGCAAGTTGAAATGTTCATGACTTTTCAAAAAGCAACAAATTCATTATCTAAGCATTATAATTCACATTGTAATATATAAACATTAGCAACTGCTTAAGCTATTAAGCAAATACTCTGATTTGAATTTAATTTCTTTTTGTTTCCTTCATCACAATGCTTCGTTTTCCACAATAGTTCTTATGTATGTAGATATTTTTCTTAGGCAATTAAATTGTAGTCATTTTTAGGGAATGATTGTAAAATTTCCACAATGAAATTCCATACTTGTTTTCTGCCAATGACTCCTTAAACAAAATTTTTGTTTGTTTGTAGTTTTAGTATAATAAACAAGACAGAATCTAAAACTCATCCTTTTTTCTCATTTCATCTCTCCCTCCCCGCAGCAATTTGTTATACTTGTTTGCTAAAGTACTGAAAATTCACAGATAAGATTAAAATTAATAGATAAGGCTTGCCCCCATCCCCCTCACCCACACAGTGCTATCACTACCATAAAAACATCAGCTGTGGACTCCTAAGAGTAAAGTGATAGTTCGCCTATGTTAGCCTCCTTCTTTCAACACTTTTTTTTTTAAAAAAGATTTTATTTATTTATTTGAGAGAGAGAGAGAATGAACAAGCCAGGGGAGGGGCTGAGGGAGAAGCAGAATCCCTGCTGAGCAGGGAGCTGGACATGGGGCTCTATCCCAAACCCTGGGATCATGACCTGAGCTGAAGGCAGATGCTTAACCGACTGAGCCACTCAGGTGTCCCTCAACACTTTCCACTATTCTATAAAGCTTTTATAGAAAGAGGGATTTGGTTTTCATTATTCTTAGCCAAATAAACCATGACCAAAAGACTCAAACAACTTTTGTCATACTACCATCAAATTCATTTAAAATGATAAAAACATAAAGGTGATATCAAAAGTGTGAGGTAAGAAACAATACTCAGTTATCTATTTAGTATGATTTGAAGTTCCATGGAATGTTCATCCTTGGCTATGTCACTACCTTGGAAGGCAGAGATGAGTGCAAAGCATACAATGATAGCTAAAGGGGAGGTGAGTCCAACCTTTCTTTATTTCAGTTTGTAAAAACTAGTGAAACCTTCCTTCTCCATGAGAACACTCCTTCTGTGGCCTCTATATCCATGTGGGCATATGAATTAGAGGAGCAGACTCATGAGGATATGTTGGACTGCTAGCATTTAATACCTCAGTGAGTCTCTACCTCAAGTGTTTTTATAACTTAGTATAAGTTTTCAACTTTCACTTGCCTCAGTATCTCAGTTTTAAATCATGAGATTAATTTTCCCCTCCTATGAGAACTGTCAGTCAGCAAACTGAATTCTTGCCTTTGAAGTTTTTTCGTTAGTGTTCTTCCCAAAAGTTGGAGCTGCTCGTGGCATCCTCCCTCTGCTGATCCTTCAAATACTTTGTCATCACAGCTCCTGGAGTCTCAACTACCTTCTGTCTTGCTACCAAGCAACAAAGCCGCAATTTGACTCTGGTATCATTATGAACTGCTCCTCCTCTAAAATCTTCAACCTAAAATTTTCCTACAATCTGTCATACTTTCAGTATTACCTTTATTTCCCATTTTAACTAGAGAATCAGCAGGCTGTTCAATTGGTAAACATGTTGAAATTATGTAAGTATCTCAAATTATTTGATAATTTCTTCCTCTCCTTTTATTGGTCCTCTCTTTCTGGAACTTATATTATTTGGCTATTAGGCATCCTTGACCAATCTTTTACATTTCTTTTCCTTTTCTCTCTCCATTTCTTAGTCTGTTTTACTTTCAGTCTACTTCCTGAGAGTTTTCTTCAACTTTACATTCTATCCCTTCTGGACGGTTATTAATTTTATACACTCATATTTTTAATTCCCAAAAGCTGTTTTTTTTTTTTTTTTTAAGATTTTATCCGTTTGACAGAGAGAGAGAGCACAAGTAGGCAGAGCTGCAGGCGGAGGCAGAGGGAGAAACAGACTTCCCACTGAGTAGGCAGCCCGACGCGGAACTCAATCCCAGGACCCCGGGATCATGACTGGAGCAGAAGGCAGCCGCTCAGCCGACTGAGCCACCCAGGCGCCCCTGTTTTTGTTTTCTAAGTCATTTGTTAGTTTTCTTTTTTGAGTATCATATTTCTTGTCTCCCTAAATTTATAAATAAAAGTGTTCTTTCCTCGAGCTTCTTATTGCAAAGCCTCTCTTAAAGTTGCTTTTTCTGGTTTGAATACTTTACAACACACTGCCCATCAGATTCTTTCCTTAATTATCTGATGTTCTTTGACTGCCTGATCACATATATAAGTATAGCACTAAAACAATGTTTGGAAATTTCTTTTGTGTTGGGTGGGTTGAGGGGTAGGCTTATTCAGTGCAATTCTTTTGTAGAGTGAATTTTCTGAACCATTTCCATACAGAACCTTTGATTTTAGCTTTATATCTTTTAACTTAAGCTGATCAGGGTCCCTGGAAAAATCTCAAACGTATCTTAACTGTGGCGTCTGTTCTAATTGCTGGATAGTAGAAAAGGACTGAGGGGTACTAACATTCAGTTTATAAATGTTGAATTAAATCCATCATTTTCAGTAAAGTGCCTCTGTCCTCAGCTGTGCTTGGTGCTTCTGGTTTATAGCCACTCCAGAGAATGAACTTGAGTTTTAGTGTTTTGCTGGCTTAAACAGAAGCAGTTGTGGAAAAGTAGAAGAAGGGATTTGGTGGTTTGGCAACCTCTTGGTTTAATGCTACTAAGATTAGACCCCACACTTGTGCTTTGTATCTCTAATATAAATTGATTGCTTCTAGGCTTTCTGAACCATTGGCTAAGTTTCTGCTTTCTCAAGACTGCTATGTCATTTACCAATCACCCAACCATCTGCTTTCTGGTTTCAATGTGTTTTGTTGTTTTCTTTGCTTGCATTGTCTTTTTGTTGTAGATTTAGATCTTTAAAATATTCATTTACTATTATTTTAATGGAGTTTTGAGAATGGGCAAAACTAAATAAAGATGTCAATCTTTTATCTTTACCAGAAATTCAAACTCACTCATCAATTTGATGATGACATTTACCTTGACGATTTTATTCTCCCAACTGTAGATGTTCTAACTACCATCCCAAACCTCAAGCCATGACTAGCCATTTCAGTGAGACTCAGTGTAGCAATTTAAATCTTCCACATCATTAATTTACTTCCATTTACAAATTGTTAATTTCATAAGGTAGAATGCTTCATCCTTCCCCAAGGTCCCTATCCCAATCTGTTTTCCTCTTGTGACAAAGTATTGCTAGAAAAAGTCATGAAAGCATATAATCAACTTTTATTCCAAACCTGTAATTATGATAGGGTTTCTTTACTTACTCAAAACTCATTTTGCTATATAATCCAAGTCCTAAATCAGCAGCAAAATTTTTCTAGTCTCCTAACACTGTCAAAACTACTCTGATCATAACCTCATCATTGTTGTGAATAAGTGGAGACAATGGAAAACAGGTTTCCACATATCTTCTCTCCACTCCAGCGCTACTTCTTCAACCATCATTTCTTCCACCTTGTTATCTTCAAAGTACAGCAGATTTTTCTTATTCATTTTCTAATGCCACTCTGTGCCAAAGGCATATTTTATTCCACTTTCTCTCGTTCTAGCTCCAATTATTAAATCTTCTCATTCTGGTGATTGTAGCACCTCCTTGAATGTTTAGATCCATACTATACGAAAAACAAAACAACTATAAGCCTTTATCTACATGATTATCCCTTTAGTTTACTACCATAACTCTCCCTTTTCCACTATTACCAAATTTCTAGTAAGCCCCCATTAAATCTTATCCCTACAAAAATCTGTATTCTAGGCCAGTACTTTACTAAAACTGGCTTTCAGAGGTAAACAAGAAGTGATTGCAGTGATTTCTTTCTCTTATTTCACCTGCCTTAATATCTCTACAGAATTTTAAATTGTTCATCACAATGTCCTTCTTGAAGTTCTTGATTTTTTTGGTTTCCATACCACTACATTCTCTTTGCTTCCTCTCAAGACTTCTGGATATTCTTTCTTTGTTACTTTTAACCCTCTGTCCTGACCATTGTAAGCATTTTTCAATGTTCATTCTTCAAACTATTTTAGATTATCTCCTCCAAAGCAGTTTTTCTCTCGGTTTTAAGTTTCCCATGGCTTTAGCAATCATTTTGAGTAAGTGACTCCAGAGCTTACATTTTCATTGCCAATTTCTCTTCCAGGATGCCCTGCTGCACTGACAGCATTCTGATAAATAATGTAAATGATTTCTGGTATCCTATGATTCTAATATTTAATAGCAAAAACACTTACAGGTGCTTTGAATTTACCCTTTTTCTCTTTTACATGACCAAACATGTAACAGCTTAAAACTCCCAGTCCCACTCTATATCTCCTTGTGCAAAAGTAGGGATATATATTCATTCCTGGAATATAGCTTTCCAAAACAGTAAGACTAACAAAGGAGTAATATCCTACAACACACACACACACACACACACACACATACACATACAGGGAGACAGAGAGAAAAAGTGATTTAAAAATTATTAAGTAAACAAAAGCAAATACTCATTAAATGGGCAAGAGACATAACAGGGAAGTTACATATATATAAATCAAAATAACCAAAAAAAATAGGTAAATATATTAAATCTTCTGATAATTAAGAAAGTTTACAAGTAAAATAATGCATTATAATTGTATACTTATGAATTGGCAAAGTTTAAAAAGAATTTTACTACCAATAACAGAAAAGGTATGGAGAAAGAGTCACACATTTTGGGAATGTGAAAACTGTCACATGTTTTTGGACAGGCAATTTAATGATACAGATCACTAAACAATAAAAGACAAAAATGTTAATTTATATATGAGTATAATCCATGAAAAATTTTTACAAAAGGTCTTTTAGATTAGATGTGTGCTATTCGATAGGGAGGTTAAAATCTATTTTAGCAATTATATGAAAATTTTTTTCACTGATAGTCAATACACATTCTAGTCAATCTTTGAAACTGTAATATTTTACTTCTTATAATTAAAAACTAAAATTACATGCTAGCTAATAATCAAGAATTTTATTAGTATATACCTTTCTTTTTCATTAAAAGATTGGTTGTTATGTTTAATGAAATTAATAGATATTTCTGAATTTTTACACATGATTATTTCTTAACTACTCCCCAAAACTTAACACCAGAATTCAAAATATGTATGTACACACAATTATGAAAGAAATATCATAATTTTATCATAATTTTTGCCTCCCAAATAACTGATAGCTTAAGCTTCACATAGCATTGGATTATTTGAAAGATCAGTAAAGAGTGGGGCGCCTGGGTGGTTCAGTTGGTATGCGTCTGCCTTGGGCTCAGGTCATGATCTCTGGGTCCTAGGATCAAGCCCCACTTTGGGCTCCCTGCTCAGCGGGGAGTAGGCTTCTCCCTCTCCCTCTGCCCCTCCACCCTGCTTATGCTCTGTGTCTCTCTCTCTCAAATAAATAAATAAAATCTTAAAAAAAAAATCAGTAAAGAGAATTAGCAGTTAAATTTATGATTGTTTTATAACTTATAAACATGGATATGGATAGATTCATTATGTTAGATTATATTGATTGCCTTTAGTATTCTATTACCCAGGATGTTTTCGATATTTAACTTAGTTTTTGTTATTTTTGTAACATTCCTTGGAATACATTTTCCATACTTATTTGAATTTTAAAATTACATCATGTGTTTGTTTGCTTATTTTTTTTACCTTGTTTTGGTTTTGGTTTCTTTCTTGGCAGAAAATAAGTTTGATCTGACTGGTTAGTTTGACATCTTAAACCAGCTTTGACAAGTAGGTTACATTGTGGACATTTTCCCTAAAATCATTGGGGTAAATCTTAAGTTCCAAAATTTTGACAAATATTTTAAGGTACATGATAAGATAAAATATTTTATTTAAAGAATGGCATATTGCAAAGGTATACTGAAATTAATATTTCTATTTTTCACCAGTTTCTGGCAATATTGATTTAAACACTGTGTCTCTAAGTAAAAACATAGCAAATATAATTAGTAGTTACTTGATATGTTTTAAAAAATAGTTTTTACATTTCCTCCAGAAAATGAAAAAGTAAATGATCTAAATGCAATGTTTTCAAATACTTGCTTTCAAGTAAAATTGAAAGAGAACCTAACATAATTATCAACTATTAGGTCATTAAAAATAATTTTTATAAGTAACATATTTTTATTTTGGACATAATAAATAAAAAGAGTTTAAAGAATTCCCATTAATAGCAAAATTCCTTTATCATATTTTTATTTATTTAAAAAGATATTTCAGCACTTACCTTTATAAGCAGCAACAAAATAAAAATAAAAACCAAAAGGAAACAAAATTGATGCTGAGCTTATCTCATTCGAGATTTAAGTAATATCCATTGATAAACACAAACTATTTGAAAAATAATCCTCTTTTTCTTATCAAGAGATACATTTCAAATGCTCTGTTTAATGTATATTTATCAAAATTAATAACATATTTACAGTTTTTAGTCAATTATATATGTTAATTAAAATAAAACAATTCAGAATTTTAAAATTTTTTTAACTTTCTATTTTGAAACAATTTTGTTAAACATTACAATAATATTACAAATAGGAAGTATAAACCTGTATATCCTTCTTGAAGCTTCTGCAAATGTTAACCTCACACATAACCATAAATACAGTAGTAAAAATTAAGAAATTAACATTGATTCAGTACTAATCAACAGATCTTATTCAAGTAGTTCCAATTGTCTGGCTCATGTCCTTTTCCTGGTTCAGGATCCAATTCCTGATCACACATTGCATTCAGTTGTCATGTGTCCCTAGTCATCTTTAATTTGAGACTTTCTTCCATCTTCCTTGTCTTTCATAATCTTGAGACTACTGACAAGCCCTGGACAATTATTTTGTAACATATCTTTCACTTTGGGTTGTATGATATTTCTTCACAAGTAAATTCAGGTTATACATTTTAGGCAAGAATACAACAGAAGTGATGTGCCCTTCTTAAGGCATCATACCAAGATATATCAACATGATGTTCACTAGTAATTTTATTTTAAATGTCCATATACAAATATTACATTCTTTGCATGTATTTATACTTAAAGTGAAAAAAAGTCAATTGAAATATCTACAAGGGGATATGCAGTTTTTCAAAATTCTTTTAAAAATGTTTTAAGAAAATTTACGTAGACAGGTGTATTGGAATGCTGAATTATGAGAAATAGTGAAATTGGATGCAAGAAGATATGTTGTCAAGAGAAATTTATTTTTTAAATATGAGAGACATTAGAACATATCTGTTTACTAGTGGGAATAATCCAATAAAAGGCAGAGAATGCATTATTATTTCAATCACAACTTTAAGAAAGAAAATTGTCTATTAGTATGGTGCAGCCACATAGTGGAATCCTATACAACTTTTTAAAATGTTTATTATAATTGTTGATATAGAATACTGTTTACTATTTTCTGTTTAGTAAGAATATCAAAATTTAAAATAACATGTAGAATATGAGTACACTTTTGAAGTATGTATACGTGTCTATTTCCTCAGAATAACCTATAGAAAGATGTGATTCTAAATGCTATTAAGTCTAAAATTGAGTCTTTCTGCTTGGTTGACATACATTTTTACCACGGAATTTTGCACTCTTATTTTAAGAATTCAAAATAAAAACCAAAGCCTTAATGTTGATTAAAATTAATTGAATACTTATGCCATATGGGGAGATATGTCTAGACGGTTTCAATGTTCCAGTAAAAATACAACTATTTTTCAAGTAGTAAGCTTTCTCTTCCTCTAAAAAATTTAAATATTTGGATAAACTGCAGATTTTCACTTCTAAATGCAAGCTTACATAGAAACAATGATCAATAGACTGTTTTTAATTAAGCATTAATTATATATTTACCAGGCATGAGGTATGTTTCTAGGTGCTGAGTATACAAAGGTGAATGTGACCTAGTTAGCCCTAAATGGAGGTTCAGACTGCAATGTAAAAGGTGCTCAAATAGACTTAAAATTTATAACAAATAGACTTAAAATTTATAAAAATAATTCATATAACATTTAACATGGATTTCACACATATTATCTTACTTATTTTATTTTTTTATTTTTTACTTATTTAAGTAGGCTCCATGCCCAGTGTGGAGCCCAACATGGAACTTGAACTCACAACCCTGTGATCAAATTCTGAGCTGAGGTCAGGAGTTGGACGCTTAACCAACTCAGTCACCCAGATGCCCCCATATGACCTTACTTCTGATGATCACCCTAACTAGTAGGTAAGAAAATAATACTTATATTTGAAAACACTTTACAAAATAACTTTCCAGGGCTCGTCAATTGTTTTAAGATTATAAAAAGACAAAAGCTGAGGAACTCTCTCAGATTAAATAGTTCAGAAAGCTTAAGTGACTTTCTTAATTTCACAGACTAGGATTAAGGTTATAATTTTAATGGAGATCTTCAAATTAAGTCACACACACACATACATACACACATTTAATTAATATTTTATCTATATTCCTGGAAACTGGCTACTCTTCACTGGAATGAACGATAAATTATTTGGAAGATTAGCTGCACACTGTATAATCAGATTGCTATTTCTTTTTATCTTCAACATGAAAATTTTAAATGTCAACATGAAATAATTATCTAACATTTTAATTGTCAAAAATAAATACATGAAATTATTTTTCTTGTCCTTTCATTTTTAACATTACACTTTGTGACTCCATTCTGTCATGAATGTACTATCATCATAAATCCTGTAATATTTTCTTGTATTATTTGTTTGTTAATCCATAAGCTTTTTGAGGGTAGGGTTACTTCATGTTAGTTCTCCCAAGCTCATTCTCTAGATTACTCTCTGGCATGAATCATGGGCTCAAAAGTTGTTTGTTAAACAATTGAGTGGTTGAATGCCCCAGACCTTAACATTATTACATACAAGAAACTAAAGGCGTAATGAATTCCATTCTGTCTAGTTAATCTTCAAATTATATGCTTTATCATTATATTTAATAATTTTATCCTTATTTTGTTTTCTCACCTGTATTTTAAAATTTTTAATTATTACAAATGTTTTATATATTGGAAAATTACATTACAATGTAGGTGTTAATGTATATCACAATCGAACCATAACTCTGAAATAGGCCAACTACAACTGAAACTGAATTTAGCCTACAAAATCCCCTTGAACACTGTATTTACAAAGGGATAATGGTGTAGCTGTGAGCACATTTCTATGGATTCACATGATATACTCTTCAGCTAATTGGCAACTGAAAATGCACTTACAAATATAGGTCCATGGAGATTGTAGTTTTGGAAATCCATTGCAAAATATAACCCTTAGTTATCTTCACTGCTAAAAAGGCAACCCGATGTATGCTAACATATATTTTTCCCCTTAAGTAAGGCCTAGAAAAAGCAATTGTATTGACCTAAAAGTAGGATGTGTCTATGAGGCCAGAAAATAATTATTTTTTTTCAAAGGTGTGTTCAGGGAACAGAGAACAGATTAAATTTAAAACTCCTTTTAAATGGTTCATGGAATGGCATTAATAGCTAGTCCAAAGGGATTTATTCTAATCTACTTTCTTGGCTAAAACTAAGGATTTAATGAAAGTGATTTCTATAATGGGTGGATAAAACAGTTTATTCTTGTAATTTGTTTTGGTAGGAAATATTTGTATAGGTGATGTTATATGATATATCAACCCTTTTATAGTGTATTGTCGTAATAGAAGTAAAAAAAAAAAAAAATACTTGCTTACCGAGTCATAGGAAATTCAGTTTTTAACTTAAAAATATACTGCAGGCAGAAGTGGGCTAGTTTGTGATACCCCTTCTTCTCCACGACATATGGTAATTACAGGCCCCAGGGCATTCTTCCCAGGCCTTAGTAAAACCATTTCTTCCTGTATCTAGTTGCAAACATTGAGTAAAATTTTAAATAACTGGAATGTAGGTACCTGTTCATACCTGCTTCAATTCAGTAACCCTGTTGAATCCCTTTCTTATTGTCCTGAATTCTGCTCCAGCTCAGTGTCCTTCTTTTTATCCCTGCATCATGCTGTGCTGTGATCTAGCTCAGGTTTTCAGCAAAGCTGTTCCCTCTGCCTGGAATTTCTTCACTAATTTTTGGGTCCTTGATTCCCTTCTCTATCTTCAGGTCTCAGATTAAATGATAGCTCCTCATTAACTTAGACCACTCTACTTATATCAGTTATTGTCACACTGCCATTAGCTTTATCATCAAATCTTTTACTTTTCTAGGATGGCTCTTCACACTTTGTACTCATTCATTTGTTTTTCTCTCCATACCCCCTTTTGACAACCCAGGGACTAGACTAGAACCATATTTGACACATATTTGGTGAGTAATAAATATTTATACATTTAAGGACTTGGATTGCTTAAAGCTTTTTTTTTTTTTTTCCTGGCAGTAGCATAGTTTAGAAGAAATCAAATCATAAAAATACAATAAAAATATGAAGTCTAGGGGCGCCTGGGTGGCTCAGTCATTAAGCGTCTGCCTTCAGCTCAGGTCCTGGGATCGAGCCCCGCATCCGGCTCTCTGCTCAGCAGGAAGCCTGCTTCTCCCTCTCCCACTCCCCCTGCTTGTGTTCCCTCTCTCACTGTGTCTCTCTCTGTCAAATAAATAAATAAAATCTTAAAAAAATATATATATGAAGTCTAAAGTGCTCCATACTGTCCATGTCCAAAATGTGTGGTTCAGTTCATATTCCTACATGGTGTACACATAATATTTAATATAATGACAACTGACTCCTATGATAATGATCTTGAGATATATAACTTCTTCAGATGAACAAGATTAATTATAATCAGTATACCATTACACCCTCAACCTCCCATGCTTCATGTGAACACATCACATTAGAAATGGCATTGATCATCCCTGTTGTAAAGCACTTGGTTCATAGCAGATGTCCAGTAAATATTTTGTTAGTGAATGCATTAATAAATTGTATAAATAAATGAATGAATGAATGAATAAATACATACATAAAATTGTAGAATTTAAGGTTGGGAAACAAGCAAATAAGTTTCGGAAAATCTCTAGCCCCAGGATTAAAGCAAAAATTAATTCTGATTAGCTTAATCAGTTGGGAAATGCATTTCACTACGTCAGTTTTAAAATATACTATAAACAGAGGTAGTATTGTGATTTTCAGTGATGTGTTAGTTATGCTGGTCAGAGCAATTAAAGCAGAAAATGTAATGCAGTGTCACCATAGGAAAGTTTCCCCTGGGGCTCAGTGAAAGAAGATGTGTCGTCGAGTCCAGTTGCACTCAGTTTGAAACTGCACAGTTCTGGCAATATTGGCTAGGTCCCTGGGCGAGTTACTTATTTAACTTGAATTTGTTCATTTTCAAAATGGAGATAATACCACACCTGGTGCTTCTGATTACTGGAAACTGATTCAAAATCTCAATAGCTCCTGAATGGCTCTCGAGAATGGTAAGGCTAGTGGCGTTGTGAATATTGTCAAGACCTATACACTAAGGGACTGTGGATGTTTAATGAGATAATTAATGGATAGCAACTTTATGACAAATATTTGCTGATTTTAAGACTAATGTTTTATTAAAATGGTACTGAAGTAACATCATAACAAGTACTAGCTCAAGTTAAAAATTTAAACCTCCGGGACACCTGGGTGGCTCAGTCGGTTAAGCATCTGCCTTCAGGTCAGGTCATGATCCTGGAGTTCCCAGAAGGAGCCTGGAGTCCAGCTCCCTGCTCAGCAGGGAGTCTGCTTCAACCCCACCCCCACCCCCCACCCCCCACCCCGCTCCTGCTCTCTCTCACTCACTCTCTCAAATAAATAAAATCTTAAAAATAAATAAATAAAATAAAAAATAAAAATTTAAACCTCCAAGTGAACCAATAAATAACTACATATGGCAATCATCTTCTGAAGTGTTGGTACCACACTTCCGTCATACCGAAGACACAAAGGAGAGATGCCACCTTGGGGCATAATACTACTAACTCACATGATGGGATTTTGAAGACTACAAAGATTTTCATCCCCTAAAATATCTTTATCACTGAGTGCTGTGACTCTAATTCCCTAATACTGCCATGAAAAACCACTGGAGTTTTATTGTTATAACGCAAATTAAGGAGTGGTAAGGCTAAACCATATTAAACTACTCTCCTATGTCGAAAACAAACAAATATAGACAATTTAGTATGGTTCAACTGTTCTATTTAACCCATTACCAGGCATTAACATCTTATGCGAAATTATTTATTAGATTATCTGCCTACTAGGAAATGAAGGAATGGGATGCCATGATGAGGGAGTGAAGAGATAGGAAAAAGAAATTCCAGACTCAGGTAATGGGATTACCTTAAAATGGCATCATAATGCAATCCCTGAGCAAACAGGAAAATAATGGAATAAGTTGGATTTGGATGAGTTACAAAGAGGAGCAAAAGCAAGTTCAGACATTTTTTTAAAAAAAGGGAACCAAGAAAACAGACCATTAGGGTCTTTATAAGTTTGTGGTATGAGACTTTAGCTAGACATGACATCCACCGTGCTATTCACCACAGATTGCTACATTTATCTTTGATGAGTTCTGTCAGATCAAATGTGCTAAGGAGAATTCCATGAGTTCTGTAGCACTAGGATATATATTGAGCACTAGGATATTTTATTAAGATAAAATTGACATATAATGTTGTGTAAGTTTAAGGTGTAAAATGAGTTGATTGCAATATGATTACTCCTGTAGCATTAGCTAATACCTCTATCATGGCACATAATTATCACTTTTTTGTAGTGAGAACATTTAATATCTAGTCTCTCAGCAACTTTTAAGTTTATAATATAGTATTGTTGACTATAATCACTATGCTGTAGATTAGATCTTTAGAACTTACTCATCTCCTAATAGCTGTTTGCTAGTTTTACAAGGAAGGATTGTCTTTCTCTAGGACCTGGGAACCAGCCCTTTAAAATGTAATCAGCCAAAAGATAGTGCCCCTATCTTCCAGTCCCTCTGAGGGGGTAGGAGCCCAACTTCAATAAGCTGTAATTAGCAAATATAGAAAGCCTAATCACATTAACCAACTTCACCCCTAAATTTGCCACTAGCTCACCTCAATGCTTAAAAACTCGCTCCTGCCTTTTGTTTCAACAGAGTTGAGTTTAATCTCTCTCGCATATTGCAATTATCTAAATCTCTATTGCAATAGTCTTGAATATATATATATATGTATATATATACATGAAAATCACACACACACATCCACAAATTTGATTCAAAAAGAAATGGCAATTTTTGCCCATTGAGGCTTCCTAGAAACAGCAAGCTATAGGTAATATTAATGATTCATATTTTCATGAAAAGAAAAAACAAATTTAAATACATTTAAGATTGGGTATTTCTTTCCTCCACTTCGTTTCCTGGGACTTCCCTGTTCTGATTATTGGGGGCAAAAATATGGAACTGTTTTGATACACATTGTTTTAAAATTGGGTGAAAAACTGCTGGACTCAAATCGTAGCAACGAAATTCGAGTAAACCAAATTCAAACAGCCTTCTTCAGTTTAGTAATAAAAGTTTTGCTCTTACTTCAACTCAGCACATCATGTCTTTATAAAAAAAACACACACACAAAATTCTTGCAATGTTTTTATTTTTTCTGTGAAAGTTATCAATGTGAATTCCTTTCTTTCTCTCCAGCCACACATCCTTCTGTCCTACCACTGCCAAATTCGAAGGCTGGAGGGTATACACATCTGCCCTGGGCAAATACAATCAGTGTTTCCTCCACAAACACAGATTCCCATGACAACCAAATAGAAAGGGGAAAAAAAGAGAGAGAGAGAAGCTAAGGATATTAAATTTCTCTTAGACCCACCACCTGATTCTCATTTGACCCACTGTCTGGGTCTTATTAAGCCCACCCTGATCTCTTTTATTCCCACAGCCTTTTTACAAGCTGGGCATATGGAATCCTAGACCTCATACTTTTCCATGTTACTGAACAACAATCCTAGTAGGGCAAGAGAACACTGGTGAAGCCACTTTATTTCCATCATTTTTAGGTTGTTAGGTTCTGCTGCAGAGGCATCAACTCAGGCTGTGTAAGGACACCTGTCCACCTGAGTGAGCCTGAGATTACTAATTCATTTCACATGGGTCACCAAACTGATATCAAATAGCAGTAGCTCTTATTACCAGCTTAGATCAGATTCAAACTGGAGGCTCAAAGCTAAAAGGCTTAACCTCCAGCCCCTTCACCCTGGGTCACTCCCAATCTGTCTCTGGGGCACTTTTAATTAATGGCAAAGTGAAAAGGATTATAAATTCCAGAATTCCCATATACTATCCCTTATGGATGCCCAACTCACTGACGGCTAAGAAGGCTTTCCATTAACACATATTTGTTCATATGATTGTATCTGCACAAACCAAATTAGGTGGAGACATGAGGAGGCAATTATCTTGAAAATTCAAGCTAAAGTAAAAATACGGCAACTGAGGTTTGGGAATTTACCTTTCTGAAATTGGGAAAATCTGCCAGATGATGTCCTTGCATTAAATTTAACTTTGCATGTGCTAGTGCCAAAGGGCAAAGAAAAATGGAAAGTGCAGGTGATTATGCAGACCATAGCCGTCCAATAGTGAGAGAAAAAAAAGAGAAGAGAAAGCCTTAAGAAGCCAGATTGATCCAATTCAGCAATTAGCCCAAATCCAGTGCTGCCTTATAGTATAAAGATAGTTAGGATTACTGGAAAGTGGGAAAACAGAATTGTGAGACACTAACTTCAAGTTTTCTATATATTTGTTTCCTTATAGAATACTCCAAGGTTAAAGAAAATTCTAGGACAATTGAGTGTCCTTTCTAAATCATGTACTTCTTTTGGCCATATACATGACACTTATGGCTTTGTTTTAAACTGGTTACATCTAGTATTTGGAAACACTTGTATAGAACAACATGGAGATTCTTTTCTAAAGTTACTTCTGGACATAGGTACCTGAATTAAGTGTACTAATACATGCACCAACCACATAGCTAAGCCTGTCCCATGCTATGCTCTTTCACATATTAAATTTCATCTTTTCAGCAATTTCATGATGCAATATTATCATATCTATTGCATAAATAAAGAAACTGAGGCTTATTTTTAAGAATATTAATTCTTTGGTATATATTATTTTGGTTATTTATATATTTGGTGGATAGATACAGATATAGATAAAACCACCTGTTATGGGTTGAATTGTATCCCCCAAAAAAGATATTCTTAAGTCCCAACCCTCTGAATCTATGAATATGACCTTATTTGAAAATAGGGTCTTGGCAGGTTAAATCAAGGTAAGATGATGTCATTGGGAAGGGGCTTAATCCAATATAATGAATGTCCTTATTAAAAGAAGGAGGGGCGCCTGGGTGGCTCAGTCGGTTATGATTTCCACTCAGGTCATGATCTCAGGGTCTTGAGATTGAGTCCCGCGTTGGTCTCTGCTTGGAGACTGCTTGAGATTCTCTCTCTCTCTCCCTCTGCCCCTCCCCCAGCTCATGCACACACCCTTTCTCTCTCTCTTTAAAATAAATAAATAAAATCTTAAAAAAAACAAAGAGGGAAATTTGGACACAGACACAGTGATCTGGGGAGAGAGCCATGTGAAGATGGAGGCAGACTGGAGTGATACATATACAAGGCAAGGAATGCCAAGTAGTGCTGGCCATCACCAGAAGCTAGGAGAGAGGGGCAGGGAACAGACTCTTTCTCAGAGCCCTCAGTAGGAACCAACCCTGCCAACACCTTGCTTTTGGATTTCTGGGCTCCACACTGTGAGAGAATAAATTTCTATTGTTTTAAGCCACTAGTTGCTGGTACTTTGTTATGGAAGCCCTAGGAAACTAATATATCACTCGATATAGGAGAGAGAAAATTACCATAGAGAAGTTAATATTTTATCTTAAACAAATTCAGATGGCACTGGTATATATCTCTTTTATGTTTCTTTACGTAAACATGTGTAGAATGTTTCCAACAGAAAAAGATAATATCTGAGCTAGAAAGAGGCCCTCACAAAGTTATTATTTTGTGTTCCATTCTAAAAATTCTAACCATGTAACTGCCTTACTCAAAAAATAAACGTTTTTTCTGGGGCGCCTGGTTGGCTCAGGTCATGATCCCAGCTGGGTCGAGCCCCATATCGGGCTCCCTGCTCAGCGGGAAGCCTGCTTCGCCCACCCCCACCCCACCCCCTGCTTGTGTTCCCTCTCTTGCTGTGTCTCTGTCAAATAAACAAAATCTTTAAAAAAAAATGAAAATAAATGTTTCTTCAATAAAGGATATTTCATTACCTATAGAATGGGTCCCTCACTTCTCAGATCGGCAGCACCTTGCATGAAGTAGACTCTTAACGATGTCTAATAATTAGACATACGGATTCACCTTCTTTTCTGGGCTTATCTTGCTCTGCTTCCATAGAGCCACCCAGTACTCTAGCTAAATGGAATTCCTGTCTATTTGCCCAAACATGCCTTCCTCCTTCCCACTTTCTTCCCTTTAGTCATGCTAGGGCCATCATATTAAAGGACTGCTCCTCTTCTCTCTTCACTCCCTCAACATATTTAAATCCTACCAGGCATTAAGACTATCTGATAAGATGATAAGGTATCTCTTGTGTTAATTCTTTACTAATTACAGGGACTTTGGGGTTTGGCTATTCCTCTTCTCTGCAGCAATTTGTGAGTCTTGTGTGACTTTCCCAGTTGTGTGCTTTGCCATATAGTATTGTTGATCTTATCTGCATTACTTTTTCAGAAATCTCTTTGATCAGGTGGTATTCCTACTCATCTTTTATGCTCCGCGCCTACCTCCAGCACCTAGCATGATGCCTTATACCGAGTTCATCCTCTATAAATGTTTGCTGAGTTGATTTTAAGTTTGAATTAAGCAGCACGGGATCTCTTGGGTTGAAGAGTCACATTGCAGATGGCATGCTTGTATTGCTCAATATTGCCGCACCAATGGAGCAAGGCATATGCTGCAAATTCTTCATCTAAATGGTAGGAGCTCGCAAAGGAAAGGTTTTTCATAAAAGGTTTTCTACAACCAAAAGTAAGAAGAGAAACAGGCAAATACTATAGATTTTTTTTCCAGTTTATTCTATCCATCTAGTGGCAATTCATTTGTCTCTTTATAATTTGCTAGATTCCAGTGTTAGATTCAAAATAAAGCTAATTTGCATTGGTATAGTGACTTAACTCACTGGTGTATTATTACTATGTAAGCAGGTGTACATGTGACTACAAATAAATGCTTGCTGATGGAATCCCAGCAGGGCTTCTGATGAGTTTTCATTTTGTTGAACCTTACCCAGGAAATTACTGTGTAAAAAGCTTTGCTGTTAGTTCTTTGCCTGAAATATCGTTTAGCTACACCTGGCCAAATTCATGGCAATTATACTAACTATACAAACAGGACATTCCAAAATTCTCATCAGCTTTTTATATTCATTTTCTCAAATTTATTACTGAAATAATAATAAAAAAAAAATACTCATACTCAAATCCTAAACAGCATGCATTAGAGACAGTTAGTATTTAAAAGTCAAAAAAAACTTATAAAAAGAGGATAATGTAAGTCAATCTTTCCTTAGAATAGAACCCACACTATAAATTATCAACTCCAAAGCTTCAAGTCACTGTTTACTAATGATATGTACAATATAAACCTTATGTGTGTTAATTGCAGCCCTAAACATGCTTAAATGGAAAAAATAGAAATTGTTCTACTGTATCACGTGATACATTAAAAAGCTGAGAATAAAAATTGGGGCTCTTGGTGCCATAGCAATATGACCACGTTTTTATCAAATATTTATCTTAAGTTATGTGGCATGATCAAACCCACCATATCTTTATAGCTGTGTTATAATGAATTTTATACTTATTAAAATTCATCAGTAGGCTTTGGTTTTAAAAATACTTTAGTCAACAAATATTCTTGTGTGTTTCCTTTACATGAGGTTCTCCGGGAAATGTTCAGTTATAAAGAATGCAAAATAGTCTCTGATTTCAAAAATCTCACTTTAGTTTGAAATGAGAAATGAGACAAATATCCACATAAAAGAAGACCACTGGAAATACAAGACGATGTATGCCAAATGGTAAAATGCTTGGGGCACCTGGGTGGCTCAGTCAGTTAAGCAGCTGCCTTCGGCTCAGGTCATGATCCCAGGGTCCTGGGATCGAGCCCCGCGTCGGGCTCCCTGCTCAGCGGGGAGCTTGCTTCTCTCTCTGCCTGCCATTCCCCCTGTTGTGCTCTCTCTCTCTCTCAAATAAATAAATAAATCTTAAAAATAAATGCTTGCTATAGGCGATCAGTGCATACATGACCAATGGTGGAGAGAGATGGCCCTGAGGGCAAGATGTTGGGCAAGTTCCATAAAACAGAGTGACCGTATGTGCTGATTTGAATGGAAGAATTCTACTTTCTGCCTATATACCTGGCGTGATAATTAATATGACCCACTGTCACTCTCAGAAGTGTTTCAATTTAAATGATAATTATATGTTCAGTCTACCACAGAAGCAAATATGCAAGCATGGCCCTGAAAGAAAGGTAGAATTCAAATAAGCAGAAGTGAATGTTTCTGGAAATCTGAGACAGGTAAAGAGTATATGCAAAGGAACAAAAATGAAGCTTGGAAAGCAATAGGCTGGGTGAAGGAGCATTTTGTGCAATGAGGCCTTGTCTGCATTGTGAACTGCAAATGAAGGTACACTGGAGATCTAGCCTTCTCAATTTGGTCCTCTTAGCTTTCTTCTGAGAAAACCCTAGGGCTTTTTTTCCTTTTTTTCCAGAGTGTGTTTTAATGACTATTCTTCTATTCCGAATATGTGGCAGGAAGAGGAATCATTTGGGGACACGCCACAATCTCACACAGTATCAAGTAGCTCCTGCCAAGGTTAACCAGGTTTCACAAAAAAATAAAACAAAGCAAATAAAGGCAGGAGGCCCAGGTAAGTTCAGATTTCCTATCTTCACTGAATACTTTTTTTTTAGGATAATAACGTCCAAAATAGTGCATGGAACAAAAAAAAGCACACGCACTTTTTTAGTATGTCCCAATTATTGTATGGGATACACTTAACATTAAAAAAAAATTGCTGTTTGTCTGAAATTCAGATTTGATGGGGTACCTGAATCTTATCCCTAACTGTAGTCCTGCCTCACTTCAGCACTGAGGGATTTCCCTGGACTCTTTCCTGGCTTGATGAAACTCTCCAACCCCTGGCTCAGGAGACCACTCCTCCACTCTGAAACACAATTTCTGTTTTAAGCTTAGAAAGTTTGTATGAAGAATTTTACAATTAATTTAGTGATGCTTTTCTCAACTATGTCCTCAGGTATACATTTGTTTTTTATATGCTATGAATGAAAATTCAAATCTCAATTTCTAACGTCTATCAGTCCTCTATGGTAACTAACAATAAAGGTGTTTAATTATCCCTTAACGTGAGTTCAAGCGATACTCTCTTTCTCATCATTGGCAACTCTAAAATTTAAGACAATACATCCAAGCAGACTGACTCATGTACTATTTACCGAACTCCTGTATTTCCTCAATACCCATTCACCAGGGCCGCAAGAGGCATCTCCACGTCATATAAGTGAGAAAACAGGCTCAAGGCAGTTTAGAGAGTCTCCGTAACTAGTTAGTGGTAATGGTATTCACTTTTGAACCCAGAGCCCGTGAGGCCACATTAGTCAATTTATTTATACTATAATATAGTTGTTTCCAACAGAGCAATGAACATTTCTTGTCATTATTTCATTATTTTTAAATGGCTCTCATACTTTCCTAAAATGCAAATGAAATGCGTTGTTGCTTTCTGATTAAATATGCAAGTACTCTCCTCTAGTCTGTTGTCTTTTGATTAATATAATAATAATAAAAATAACAGCAACAACACGTAACACTTGTGTCAAGCACTGTGTTGAACATCTTACATGTTCTATTTTACTCAATGTTATAAACTGTCACTGAATGATTTCATTCAGTAATCAAGAGCTCCTTAAGCCATTTGAACCTTGAAAAATGACATTGTAGATTTACAATCTTCTGACATGTGGACACAACCTTTTGACAGATACCACAGGAGATAGACTTTTACATCATAATGTTGTCTATTTGATGGACATATGGTTCTATACCAAGGAACATACTTTGAAGCTGGAAAAAGAAAAATTCTCAACAATGAAAAAAAAGGATAATTTCCCCATAAGTAAAAATCAGAACCAAAATATATTCAAACACCGAGGCATCAAACTTGCTGTTGGTAATTCTAGATCTATAAAAAGAATTATTTTAATGTTATAGTTAATAGGAATCCCAGAAACTCAATGAACGAACAAAAAAATAGCAACAGCTAATCACCGAAATTGCTAAAAACTTGCAGTCTTGTTTTCAAAGAACAAGCTCTGGTCCAACATCAGTTGCCCTCCAGCCCTGAAAGTCTGTTGCAACTTCATAGACTATGTACTCTTCCAGTGTGTGTGCCTGCCTATCTGAGGAGAGCGGGACACATTTTCTCACCATTCGGAGCTATTCTTTGGTTTCACCATTTCCTTTGTGACCAACACCAAGCCCAAAAGACCCTTTCAAATCTCCTCTTTGTTCCAGTCTTTAATCTGAATGGCTGATTTTAATCAAGGGCAACAGACTGCATAGGAAGTATGATGACCAATAAATTATTTCACTTGTCAAGCAGGGCTCACCTCACATATATAACAATATAGCAATAATGGTTCAAGGAAGTGACCTCTTTCCAGTTAGCAACAGTTTAGCCACACAATTATAATAGTACTTAAGCCAATTATATGCATATGCAGTGACAGGAAAATCACATTCTCCCATGTACATTAGAGAAGAAAATGAGAAGAAAATTATATGGGATATTTTCGATTCCAGGTAGTGAAATCTCAGGATGACCTAAAAGTGATGTAAAAATTAATGGCATTTGCTGACATATTTGTGAACTACTTAATAGAATGGCCCAAATAAATGAGAAGAGCATGGAACAAATAAGGAGAAAGTCAACCATAAACACCCTTTTGCTGAATTATTTCTGTATAGAATTTCTAACTGTAGAACTTATGAATTAAAGCAGGACTTCATTTTATAAAAAATTGAGATCTTGAATAAAGAATTTTTAAGTTGGCACGTATGTATTCAGCATAGCACAATCCTATGGGGCATTGTAAAGACTTTAACAAAACTGAGTCATGTAGAGGTAGGGAAGCCTTAGAGTGGAAAATGTCTACGATCTGACATGTGCAAGACTCAATCGCTCCGTGTACCAGAGGCCTTGAATGCTTCTCTTTGAAATGGTATGAAATGGTTGTGCTGCTAGGATCTTCTAGCTTTTTCCCCTGTACTTGCTGGTCTTACTCCCTAGTGCCCCATTCCTGAAAGTGGTCAGAGATACTAGGTAACTAACTACCCATCTGGGACGTTGTCCAGAGTATTTCTGCACTGGTTGTGAGTGGAGTTAGACATCTTTCAAGTTCCTTTCAAACTTCAGGGGACTATAACTTTCCTGTGACTTTGCTCTAAATAATGGATGTCTTTGTCAAAGCACGCTAAGACTGTGGCTACACAATGCAGATGAGTACATGAACTGTTTTATCTTCATAGAATAATAGCTTTATAGAATCTTCGATTTACATAAACCATCACAATCCTAAGGTTGAGCTTCCATTATTATTATTATTATTTTTAAAGATTTTATTTATTTATTTGATAGAGAGAGGCACAGCGAGAGAGGGAACACAAGCAGGGGGAGTGGGAGAGGGAGAAGCAGGCTTCCCGCGGAGCAGGGAGCACGATGCGGGGCTCGATCCCAGGACTCTGGGATCATGACCCAAGCCAAAGGCAGTCGCCCAATGACTGAGCCACCCAGGGGCCCCTGAGCTTCCATTCATTTAATATTCCCTACAGAGGATATTTACCTGCACTTTGAATACCCCCATGGTCAGGAAGCTCCCTGAGTATGCTAATTCCAATTTAAGTGACAACTTCTCCATGCAGCTTTTTTAAAACACTTAGTTTTAACTCATCAAGTCCAGTCTGAAATATGTAAATTGCACAATTCCTTGATTTTCATTCCAAATTAGGTGTGGTAGCAGATGTGAATCTTGGTCCATGTACTCAAGTGTTTAATACATACTTATTTTATTATTTCTACGAATATAAAGAGTCACATACAATTCAAGTTCCCATTTATGGTTGTGCAAAGCTTCCTTGGCTTCACATAGTGTTAAAGCATAACAGCAACGACCCCACCCCGTTCATGGTGACTCATCCGTTTTTCGTGGTGTGATTACAATGCCCTGTGCCCCTGCTGATTTCGTCAGGTGATTCTGCTGCCTCTATGCCTATGGCATGAGCTTTTTTATAATGCTGGTAACTACTCCTAGGGCTCTGCGTCCTCATGCACTTCAAGCACATAACAACATCCAATGCAGCCTTCGGAGGGCTTACCATCTCACTAGAGGACTGACTGTCACCAACTGGAGCAGGAATCTCTGCTACTAGGAAACGCAGTCTAACCATCAGGTTTCTCTACATAAATTTGCTATCCACAATTTCTTCCTTCTCCCCTCCTCTCAGGAGACCTGGCATAATCTCCTCAACAGGAAGAACAATTAATTTCAAGCAGCTTCCTTTTTTCTGTTTCGTCTCAAGCTTTCCATGCCTAGTTACTTGCTTGAAGAGGAAAAAAAAAAAAATAGAGAAAAGACAAATATAAACTAACATCTCAAGAACTAATTCTTCACCAATGGCATTTTAGGTCATTTACCTCTAATGAGCATGCGTTATTTCCCTGTAAAGAACGTAATAGATCATTCTATCGATTTATCTTTCACCTGATGTTTCTCTCTGCCATCTATACAGCTAATACGGTAATATCTGTGTCAGTGTTTATGTGATAATAAACCAATGTTGGGTATTCATCCTAAGGGTTGGGGAGAGAAAAAGGACTCAGTAGTTCCCTCTGTACAACATTTATATCTACTCATCTCTAAAACTGTTAAATCAGAAACACTTCCTTAATTTGATGAAGGATTTCTGTGATAATAGTCTGCTCTATTAAAGAAGGAGTGACTGCAGAATAAAAGGTTGGTCACCACTGTTTCTGGTTTCTTATGTAGGCAATAACATTTCTTGACTGTAGATACACTCTTCAGTTTAACCACTAGCTTCAGCTTCTCTGAAAGAACTTTGTTAGCTATTAAAAGAATCACTGTTTTATAAATTGACTGAGTCTCTCAAGCATACACATAATGTATTTTGAATATTCACAGAGTAGTTTTCAGATCAGATTATTAAAACTTTGATTAAGCTAAATTTCTGGACTCACTCTCAGTTGGTGAAAAAGGACTAGTTACCTACATTTGAAGTCTCATCTAGATACAAGGGAGACAAAAATTGAGAAGGAAAAAAGAAAACAAAAACTTTGAAGTGTCAAAAAACAATATTTTGGAAACTATTTTTCTCACCAGCAACATTTATTAGCATCCATTTTGTATAAAGACCTACATTAACTGTGGTGATGAAATCTTATTTGTGAGTGTGTACTCTAAACAGTATTGCTGAAGTAAAATACAGGTATCAGTGATAGGGCAAATATTTACCTAGAAGTCTACCCAGATGCACCTAAACAATGCAATTCTTCTTCTTTTTTTTATTAAGATTTTATTTATTTGAGAGAGAGTGAGAGAGAGAACATAAGCGGGGTGAAGGGCCCAGGGAGAAGCAGACTCCCTGCTCCCACTGAGCAGGGACCCCGACGCAGGGCTCGATCCCAGGACTCTGGGATCATGACCTGAGCCAAAGGCAGACGCTTAACGACTGAGCCACCCAGGCACCCCAAAAGAGTGTAATTATTCTAATAGATTTTTGGGGAAAAAACATGTATTTTTAAAAGTAGACTAATCTAAAAATTGAGGAATAATTTGAAACAATGTACAATAATCCACTGGGTTGCAAGTGACTTGGGTGTGATGTCTCGACAGCCTCAATCTAGTAGACAAGATAGGACATTTTTATCTTTTTTAAAGATTTTATTTATTTATTTGACAGATAGAGACACAGCAAGAGAGGGAACACAAGCAGGGGGAGTGGGAGAGGG
>NW_023270431.1:4778958-4990527 GCF_011800145.1 Mirounga leonina
AGAGACACAGCAAGAGAGGGAACACAAGCAGGGGGAGTGGGAGAGGGAAAAGCAGGCTTCCCGTGGAGCAGGGAGCCCAACGTGGGGCTCGATCCCAGGACCCTGGGACCATGACCTGAGCCGAAGGCAGATGCTTAATGACTGAGCCACCTAGGTGTTCAGGACATTTTTATCTGAATAGAGGACAGTAATGATGCAGTGGTATTCTCACTGATGGCATGCAGATTTTGGTGGTTCTTCATTATTTTGTCAGGTAATAATATTTTATTTTTATTTTAAAGAGTTCCTCTTGTGACATATATATATATATATATATATATGTCACAGGAGAAATTGTGGGAAATGGGATATGTATCCCATTTCTTAATATATAAAGTGGAAGGAAAAAAATCAAGAGAAAATATTGAGATAGGCTTGCTAGATGTGGAATGCTGTTTCAATCATTTAATCTTTTGGAGTTGTTACTTACATTTCAAAAAAAACATCAATCCAAATCAGTTCAGGTCAGAGGTATGCAGATTAAACCATCAGCTACTATATCATATCTGATTTGTTTTATATTGAGAAACATATTATGTAGTCTACAATACAATACATATGCATCCAGCGTGTCCATGATTCATAAAATATTCTGGTCTGCAGATGTATTTATAAAACAAATGAGTACAAACAGGGTACAACTGACCTGCTATTGATGGAACATTCACATTGTTATTTTCTTTGTAGTTTCAATGTTGAACATACCCTGACTTTGCAAGTCTTTTCATTTTAGACACATTAGAAACACATCAGTTGAGGGGATGGAGTGAGAATAAAAACCAGGTAATATTATTTGGCTTAGAAGTATCAAAAAAGACTATAAAGATTGATAGATTAGGTATGTTTCAAACCGAAGAGTGAATACAGACACACCACCTGGCAGAGAGAGAACTCTGGATCTGTTTTGATGCCACTATTGATTGTAGTAAATCCTCAACCTCTAAAGCCGGAAAGGACACGCAGCATAGTTTTGTCCATCCTTTTCTCCAACACAAGAAAGGTGACATGGAGGTAAGTTAGGTAATTTCACTTGAAACCCATCATAAACTTGACAGAATCAGGCCTGCCACTCTTATTATACAGATTCTGAGGTCTGTTTGAATTACAGGAGGGACTACGACATATATCATGGCAGTGAAGCATTTCGTGCACATTAGAGACTTATGTGTATTAAATGTATGCATTAAATATTAATTTTCTGAGAACTATTCAAAAACGAAAGACAAAAGTACCATCATTTACTAAAAATGGTAGCATTTTGTGCATATAATTTCAGATTACTGAACACCAGATCAAAAGTTCTCTTTTCATTCCTGTCTCTCCCAGTGTTCACGGTCTCATAACTTCATTTTTCTCTGTACCCTGAAGTACTTATTTTATTCTTGTCTCTCTCTCTTTTTTCTTTTTTTTCCATTCACTCAATTAGCAAAACAAGAGCTAATTCAGATTCTTAGGGTGAACATTGTTTCACTTTCCTTTGTTCAAAAGCACTTACACTGACACCTTTCAGAGTCTGTTCCTCTTATTTAAGACTCCCCTGTGCTCGTTCTTTGTCTTTTAGGAGGAAATTTCCTGAGATTTGCTCTGCGCTGTGAAACAAAGCCTAGGCAGCTGAGCGGATTTCCCAGCAATGCGGAACAGCCCATACCAATGTTCTCCTCCTCATTGCTGGTCGCTTGTTTGTTTGTTTGTACTGAAATGGCCAGAAGGAACCTACCAGGAGTCCACCTGCAATGCCTGAGCCCTCAATGTCATTCTCAACAGGAGCATAAAAATCTGCACACGGCGCCGTAGACAGCCCACACCGGTCATGCCGCTCTGAACCATCTTAAATATTCCTGTTGGGCTGCATTTTACACGACACTACCACGAGCCATGGAAGACATTTCTACATTTCTGAGGCGAGGAAATAGGTACAGTGACGAGGAATTAGACACAGAAGCCCTAGCTGCCTTGAAGAAATGCCCTTAGAGAGATCAGAAACCAAAAAAAAAAAAGTTCAATTAATAACTCAGTCAGTCTTCCATGCAGATCCTTGTAAAGGAAATGAAGCTATTTTGTCAAAATAATAATCGTGTTTTCTAAGGGCTGTCCTGGTAAAAATACAGCTTCTCCAGAGAAGCAGCTACATGCTCCCTTTAAATAGCTCCATTTGGCTTGCATCATTGCTTGTCCTTATCTTAACTGAATAAGAACTGTCTAATATCCTTCTAAATGAAAGTAATTTTTGAACTCAGTCACACTGCACATTTGACAATCCCTTCCAGATGTGATTATGTGGAACTCTCCCTCACGTTTACAATGGCATGGTCAAAGGGGGTTCGGAGATGTTACATAGAAAAATCACTTTTTCTGGCCCTCTGGGATTGAAATAAGAGGGTGGTCCCCATGACATTGAATATAGGTGAGTCACATGCTGAGCTCTGAAAAGAGAAGCATTCTCCTGGGCTGTGAATAGGAGCTCTGCATCCCCCTTTGAGGCGAGCAGATACCCTGTGATGAAAACCACTGTATAAATGCAATACGCCTTTGTTCACGGCACTGGCAGGTGTTGTTAAAGCCTTCTGTCCTAGCTCTGACAATGTTCCAGAAACCTGACCTGCCACAACCCTGTTATTCCCACAATAGAAAGCCCTTACAGAATAGTTAATTGTGCAAGATTGTGCAATTTCATTGTGATACTTAATAGGCAAGCACAACAGATTCTTATGGTTTGATTTATGCCGATAGACTAGATAAATGGATGTGTCTGGGTATGTGTGTGTGTATATATATATTATATTTCTGCATACACACACACACACACACACACACGATCCCCATGATAATGCTGGGCTCAGACTTCTATCTCAAAATGCGGTGGCTCTTGAGATGTTGTCATGAGACTGCAGTGCAGTTTGAGGAGAATGTTCTGAATGAGCTATGACTGTGAAGTATCCAACTTACTCTGTCAATATTCAGAGTGTTTTGTACAATTGACTTAACCATCTCAACAATTACGCATCCAGGTTTTCACTTTCATCACTATCAGCTTGGAACACAACGTCAAGCTACTCACTGAGATGATAGAAAATACTGGTTGCAAAAATTAGGTCATATTTGATAGGCACAGTTCAGGGAAAATGGAGAATTAAGATAATTACTTAGAAAATGTAGGACAGTGAAGACTGTCAAAGCAAATATGCAAATAAGAAATAAAAAATAGCAATTTAGGGGTGCCTGGGTGGTTCCGTTGATTAAGCATCTGACTCTTGATCTCAGCTGAGGTCTTGATCTCAGGGTTGTGAGTTCATGCCTGTGTTGGGCTCCACACTGGGCATGAAACCTCCTTAAAAAATAATAAATAAATAGGGGCGCCTGGGTGGCTCAGTTGGTTAAGCGACTGCCTTCGGCTCAGGTCATGATCCTGGAGTCCGGTGATCAAGTCCCACATCTCCTTGCTCAGCGGGGAGTCTGCTTCTCCCTCTGACCCTCCTCCCTCTCATGCTCTCTCTCATTCTCTCTCTCTCAAATAAATAAATAAAATCTTTAAAAAAATTAAAAAAAAACTAAATAAAATAGCAATTTAATTGATTATTTTCTAGAAAACTGCTTTAGCTATCAACCAGCCTAGAATGTTCCTCTTGGGCTCCACTGTTTAAGTATTTGTAGCAAAGGAAGCTGTGCAAAGTTTGGACCTCACTGACCACCTAGGTTATGATTTTAGAACCAGAAAGATCTAGGTTCAAATCATTATTCTACCAGTTAGTATGTATGTGACATCAGATAAGTTACTTATCTGGTATAAGCCTCAATTTATACATCAGATTCCCATAAGTGTGTTCTGAGAATTAAGAGAGATAATGTATATTTGTGCTTAGCTCAGTGCCTAGTGCGTCAAATGACAAATTGTGACTATGAAACTATTTTCAGGGAATTCCGCTCTGATGTGAGTGTTGCACATAAAGAACTCCTAGGGTATCTCTTAATGCATTTTTACCATTTTCATTCACATGCTTTTGTACAAATGATTTTTCATTCTAGGATAAATACAATTTGATTTTTTTTTTTAAATCAATAAGAAGAGAATATTAGTTTGGTTTAACAGAGACAAATATAGCAGTGACAAGTAAGACAGAACTTCTCTCTTCCATAGAAGTCTTAAGTCTGGCTGACCAGAGAGTGAAAGTGGCTCTGGTCCGTGACACCACTGAGGAGTTCAGACTCCTTTGATCCCATTGTGCCTAGATGATCACCCTCACCCACAGGATCGAAGGAATCACCATCTCCCTGTCTGTGCTCTGGCCAGCAGGAAGGAAGAAGAAATAGAGGCTGGGCGCCTGGGTGGCTCAGTCGGTTAAGCATCTGCCTTCGGCTCAGGTCAAGATCCCAGGGTTCTGCGACTGAGTCTTACATTGGGCTCCCTGCTCAGCGGGGGTTCTGCTTCTCCCTCTACCCTTCCCCCCTGTTCATGATCTCTCTCTCTCTCTCAAATAAATAAGATGAAAGAAAGAAGAAGAAAGAAAGAAAGGAAGGCAGGAAGGCAGGAAGGCAGGAAGGCAGGAAGGAAGGAAGGAAGGAAGGAAGGAAGGAAGGAAGGAAGGAAGGAAGGAAGGAGGGAAGGAAGAAAGAAAAAGAGGCCAAGTAGCTTTTCTTAAAGGGCACTACCTAAAAATGTTTCACTTCCCTTCAGCTTACATCTTATTAACCAGATTACCTGAGCACACCTAGCCACAAGAGCATCTGGAAAATGTTCTTTATAGCTCACTGCAATAGGCCCAATAGAAACTCAGTAAGCCAAATTGCTAAAGCAATTTGGAAGACAATCATGGATTTATTTCCAAAGGTATATGCATCAGTTATCCATTGCTGCCTAGCAAACCATTGCACCGCTTAGTGGCCTAAAGCGATAGCCATTTACTTAGCTCATGATTGTAAGGATTGAAAATTGAAATGGCTCTGTTGGGTGGTTTGAGCTGGCCATATGGCAGAGATCAGCTGCAAGGTTATACTGGGGGGCAGGCCGAGTTAGCACCTGGAGCATTTCAACCCTCCTCTTGTCCTCCAGCAGGCTCCATGTGGTCTGTTTGCCCAGCATCTGTGCAAGGCCTTTTGAGATCCGGCCTCATGACTTGCACAGTTTCACTTCTGCTACATTAGGTTGGTCAAAGAAAGTCACAAGGCTGGCAGACTTAAAAGCTGGGGAAACACATTCCACCTATAATGGGGAGGAGCTAACAATCACAATATAGGGAGGGGAGGAATTTGCAATCTACCCCTGAGGGTAATCAAACTGGAGGTACTATTCAGAAATTTACTGTAGTATAAATATGAAAGCTCGTTCTTATTGTAAAATATGTGATGTTAATTTGAGACAGATTAAATTGCCAAGTGAAGGGAGATAGATACAAATGTTAGGTCCCTAGGTCACACATAGTTAGGAACACATGCACATACTTGCATAACATTTAAATTAGATTTAGGCCTTCTACAGTGTACACCCCAGCCATGAGTTAGGGGGTAGCGGATCTCTGTTTCGGTGGCTGTCAACTCTCCAGTGATCTGAGGGAGGGGAAAGAAAAGATGATACCATCTGAGGACAAAATAAGTCAAGTAAACATTACAAATCAGTGCTGGGAGAATTAGCCTGGGTATCAGAATAACTGAGTTCTAGTTCGAGCTAGGATTCACAATGTGCTTACCCTTCTATGTATAATTTTAAAAGGTTAGACTAAATTAAATCTGATATCCTTTCTCATTCTGACTGGTGTTTGGGTCACTAAGAATGACAAAAAGAGCCTTGTTCTTTCAAATGATGACAAAACGGTGAACATATGAACCAAAAGGGAAATACAAATGATTAGGTTACTTAGTGCCAGTTATCAATATATTTGGAAATATTCAGATAACTATCTAAATTATGCATGTAGAAGCAAATTTGAAAAATACATCTGATTGCAAGCCAACTACACGGATAATTTCTTCTTCAAAAGAGACCAATTGTTGATTTATGCATGGCAAATAACAATCCCATAACAATCACAATTAAAATGTAAATATAGTTCTAGAAGAATATGATACAGAATCTTAAGTGAATTTGTTTCATAACTGAAGCATAATAATTGATCTCTACATATGATCTTATGTTTTCATATTTGTAGGCTATATAAACTTAGATAAGAATTTTTTTTTTTTTCTCGGTGAGCCTGGGTGGCTCAGTCCCTTAAGCGTCTGCCTTCAGCTCAGGCCCTGATCCTAGGGTCCTGGGATGGAGCCCTGCATGGGGCTCTCTGCTCAGCAGGGAGTCTGCTTCTCCCTCTGTTCCTCCCCCTGCTTGTGCTCTCTCTCTCTCTCAAATAAATAAATAAAATCTTTAAAAAAAAAAAAAAATCTTCTTTCCCTCACACCATGTGGGCCCTAGGTATCAAATACTGATTCATGTTACTTCTTCAAAACAAACACTAGGATACAAAGTAACTTCTTAATTCAAGAAGTGTTGTGTAATCCCCAAAGATGACAGCAACACAACAGTGTTAGTGGCGTTAGGATATGGCTCCTATCACTACATACCTAGCCACAAAATTGTAAAGAACTCTACAGATTGGCCAGCCCAGTGATCATCAAAGTGTGATCCTAGGACCAGGACAGCAGCATAAATATGGCCTATGAACTTGTTTCATATGATAATTCTCCAGCCACACCTCAGACATACTGAATCAGAAACTGAGAGGATCCTAATATTTCAACAAGCCTTACAGGAGATGCAGGTGCACCCTAAGGTGTCAGAACCACTGGACTAGCCGACATTACCTAGTAAATCATCTAGGCAGTCAATTTGGAGACTGAATAGGATGAATTCATTATCCTGCTATCTAATTATTTCTGCTTTAAATGTATCAACAAAAGTTACCTCCGTTTGCTACATGATGTCTCTGTACACATTAAGGTTCTCTGGAAGAATTCATGTGACTTAACTTCATCAAGAGAACATGACATGTTCTTGGTCTATAAGAGAAACCCAACAAATATTTGTTACTTCATTTGTTATAACTTCATAGAAGATACAAAGGGACTTCAAAAAAAATGTTTTAAGAAGATAAATAGTCCATGGAAAAAGAGACTGCACAAAGAGTTACATTGTTTTCAAACTGGGGAGAACCATATAGTATAACAACCACTTTTTAGAAAGAAAGAAGTCATAGCTCACAGGGCATCAGGAGAGTTTTCCAAAGTCAGTCCAATTTTTAGTGACAAAATCAGGACGGGAACTTAGGTTTCTAACTGAAAGTCTAGTATTCTCTTTTTTAAAATCCATCCCTCCAGATGAATTAGAGATCTATGGGAGTATTTTAATGTTTAACACCATCTATGACAAAATAATAAGACAAAAATCAAGTAGAGAAATAAACCTTTATGTGTGCAGATTAACGGCAGAGGATGCAATTAGTCCGTGCAATATGGAAGAAATAAAAATTCAAATTCTCCACAAACGACCTGCTTCTTCATTGTTTTTTTTTTTTTTTTTTTTTTTTTTACAAGAGGTATCAACTTTTTCATTTTAAATCTTAAATAAGACATGACACCCTGGAATGAAGAGGCTTTCACTAGAAGCTTTTATTATTTCTTAAAAATCCTTTAAGCATAAAGAAATAAATTCCTTACCTAGGAAAACTCTTTTTATAACATCAAAAAGAGATAAATCCACAAAAGGGGGGGAGGGAACTCTCGAAGGATCGTCATAGCAACCAGATAAGAACAAATTTGGTATAGAAAGCAACCTGATTATTTCTTCTTTTTAATCAAAATTACATATCATCAAGTTCAGATGCAAAACAATTGGGAAAACAGTACAAGAATTTCAAAGTACATCACATGCACATTAATGTTTATTAACTCTCTAAATACCTAAAGTAGTTGCAATTATTCATTAATACAGCAATAATTTATGTTTCATGGGATTGCCAGCCTCATTTCTCTCTACTCCAGACATTTAAAAATCAGCAAACATGGATTGTTTTCTTTTCCAGAAATATTTTTCAAATTCATTTATTGTTTATTTTTATAAAAACTCAATTCATACTGTCTCAACATTTTTATGCTGATTTTATTTTTTACGATATCCATTGCCCACAATTGACGCCTTATGGACAATTAATACTGACTTACATAGCTTTCGGAAATGTTCATATTTTCTTGGTTTCTTGACAACAGTAGGATAGTCCTGAGTCTGAGTCCGGCCTCCTATTCTTAGTGAACTCTGTCAGGCATACAGTGGAAATCTATATGATATATACTCAGGCCAGGCTACCTTTTTTTCCTTTTACACAGTTTCACATGTCTGGAGGAGTGAGCCTGTGAAATGGATGTGCAGAGTAAAATGATCCCAAGCAAAACGGACTCAGCAAATTTCCATGTGGCCAGGACCTATTAACCATATTTCTAGGTTTGGTAGATCATTGCTGCCCTTTTCAACTCTGGGAAATTGTGAAAGATGTAGGTTATCCTAAAGGTCCTGGGTAGATGCTTACAAATTCTCTGAAATAGAATGTTCCTGTTCCAGAAAAGAACACAGATTCTTCTTTTTTTTTTTTTTTAAAGATTTTATTTATTTACTTGACAGAGAGATAGAGAGCACAAGTAGGGGAGTGGCAGGCAGAAGGAGAGGGAGAAGCAGGCTCCCCGCTGAGCAGTGGGCCTGATGTGGGGCTCAATCCCAGGACCTCACGATCATGACCTGAGCCGAAGGTAGCCGCTTAATGGACTGAGCCACCCAGGTGTCCCGAACATGGATTCTTCTAACAAAAATTTAAACAGGGATCCAATGCCTAATTAATCGTAAGCTGCTGCAACCAAAAGGACGCAGTCACCTGAAGGCATGAACGTGGAATGCCATAGCCAAAACAAGAACGAGTATTCATTATTCTACTCCTTAGTGCACACCCACCTGTACCTTTCAATGAGCATGGAAGAGTTCTCTGCAAAGTAAACTTGTGGCTACACAGAGCCAGTCAGTCAAATGGCTAAATTAGTGAATCCTACTTTCTGGAATCCTAACTGCAAGTCTGAGAGCCTTAATGGAAAGAATAAATAGGGAACTAAATCAATATGAATGTTGACTGCATAAAAATATAATACCTTGTAGATCTATTGACAAAGCATATCTTATGTCAGATTTTATAGAAGTAGAGCCTGAGATGGAGATTCCTATGGAAGTAATTTATTGAAGAAGACTTCAACATGCCTCTGTCACTATCTAATAGAACAAGCAATACAATGATATGGATAAGTACATACATCTGAATAAAAATAGTATTAATGTGCATGACAAAAATAAGACCAAAAGAATAAGAGTGGTTAGTCAGTTAAAATGCATTATAAATTATATACAATATTCAGCGTATTTAAAAATTATTAATTTAATAAAATTAATTTTAAAAATGTCAAATGCCTAAAATTATTAATGTATCTAAAAATATCTCTAGATAACCACTAAGAGTAAAAGGCTGTGTAACTAACATGTACCCTAAGAGAGGTCTTAGGTTGAAATCCCTAGAAACAGAGCCTGCACCAGGGATTTTGAGCAAGTGATTTATTGAGAAATCAATTCAGGTAACCCAGTGAGAAAATAAGGAAAGCAGGATAGGACAGGGGAGAATGCAAAGCAAAGGTTAGTTTCAGAAATACTCTAGCCTCAACTTGATCCCACAGGGTGTTCCTAAGCTAATGGTGACAGTCTTTTTCCATCATTAGGCAAGGGGACCAGGTTTTTGTACCCTGCCATTTCAGTTAGTCGTTGGTTGTCACTGCCTTGAAGGTAATGTCCAAGGCATTCCCAGCCATGTAACACTTTGGTGGCAGAGAGCAATTCTTTTGAGAATTGTGCAGCTCTAAGCCATTAGAAACCTACACTAACTATAGATGGAGGTTTAATGCACCAGAAAGGGATAACTTGGTGGGGTACCAACCATGTCTAATACTAAAGAAAATAATAAATAATAAAGCATTTAATCCAGAAAAGGGCATAAAATATAGGGGAAAAAGAAAATAGAGCATGTGGACAAATAAGAAAAAAAAATAAGATTTAAACCCAATTATTATTAATTATATTAAATATAAACATTAATTTTTCCAATTAAAATACAAAGAAGAAAAGACTGGATATAAAATATATAAGCTGCTTACAAGAGACACACTTTAAAAATAAGGGTGAAGAAAAATTAAAAGGATAGGGAGTAAAATATTAAATACTTGCCAATAGAAGATGGGGTAGCTGTGCGAATACAGAGAAGTAGGCTTTAGGTGAAGAAGAATTAACAGATAAAAATAGTTATATTGTAATAATAATTGAGTCACACCATTCAGAAAGATATAAAAAATAATAACATAATCTTGATATATATAAAGTTAAAGTTGGCAGAACCAAAAAGAGAAACAGAAAAATCTATAAAGCTCCTATGACCATAGTATACAATTTTAACATGTATCACTCAACAGCTGTTAGTTAGAACATGCAGACAAAAATATCAACAAGGATATAGTCTGACAATCAATTGACTAATATACCTTTATTAACATGTATAAAATAGCACACCCAATTCATAAAAGAATTCAATTCCTCTTCAAATTCACATATAACATTGATCAAAAATGACCATATTTTATGTCAAAAAAGCAAAAATAATCAGAAAACTCCAAAATTTTGGACATAAAATAATATACTTCTAAACAATTTTGATTCAGAGAAGAAGCCAAAATAAAAGAAAGTATTTTAAATGGAATGATAATAAAAATTAGACATCTCAAAACTTATGGATTTATGATTAAAAGAAATGTATACCCTTAAACACTTAGGAAAAAACAGGATGAAAGTCAAAGTTTTAAGTATCTATCGCAAGAAGTTAGAAAAAGAACAGCAAATTAAAAACAAAGGAAATAAAAGGAAGGAAGTAATAAACAAACATAAAAGGAGAAGGTAATTAAATATAAGAATGTATGACAAAGAGGGACGCCTGGGTGGCTCAGTTGGTTAAGCGGCTGCCTTCGGCCCGGGTCATGATCCCAGGGTCCTGGGATCAAGTCCCACATCGGGCTCCTTGCTCAGCAGGGAGCCTGCTTCTCTCTCTCTCTCCCTCTGCTTGTGCTCTCTCTGTCAAATAAATAAAATCTTTAAAAAAAAATGTATGACAAAGAATATAACAAATCTAAAAATAGGTTATTTGAAAAACATAAGTTATATTTATCAGCAAGACTGATCAAGGGCAGAAACATACACCACACAGAAAGAGAGAGAAAGAGGAAATAACACCAGAAATAAGAAGAAAGACATAACTAAAGAAATTTATAAACTAAATAACTAAATAACATAACTAAGAATTTAAAACACAGTCTAAAATAAGATATTTGAAACATGGGCGCCTGGGTGGCTCAGTTGGTTAAGCGACTGCCTTCGGCTCAGGTCATGATCCTGGAGTCCCGGGATCGAGTCCCGCATCGGGCTCCCTGCTCGGCGGGGAGTCTGCTTCTCCCTCTGACCCTCCCCCCTCTCATGTGCTTGCTCTCTCTCATTCTCTCTCTCTCAAATAAATAAATAAAATCTTTAAAAAAAAAAAAGATATTTGAAACATCTTTATGTTAATTAATTTGCAAATTTAGATGAAATCAAGAATTCTTTGTAAAAACCCATTATACAAAATATGAAAAGAAATGGAAATTTTGAATACTATTGTATCTATTTTTATCATTAATTCTAGTTAAAAATCCTCCCATAAAGAGATCTTCAGACCCAGATTCATTAACTTGTGAATTCTACCAAATAATAAAGAAATAACACAAGTTTTATGCAACTCTACTGTACTCTTTTTTATGAGGCCAGGACAACCTTTCCCCAAACTCTAAAAATAACATCACAAAAAGGAAAGTTGCAAGATGATCTTTATCATAAATACAGATGCAAAGATCCTAGACAAAAGTTTGATGAACAATATGAGTGGAGTCAGTGGGTGTGTGTGTGTGTGTGTGTAAATATATCAAAGCCAAATGGGTTTATTAAAAAAAATGTAAAGTTAGTTTAACATTCAAAGTTTCAAAATTCTAATAATGTAATGCACTACATTAAAAGAATAAAGAAAAAAAATGTTATCTCAAAATATTTAGAAAAAGCAAATTAAACTCAAAATCTATTCATGATGAAAAACAACAACTCTTACAAAACATTTCAAATCTGATAAATGGCACTAGAAAGTTTCCCCAGCAAACACATTCTCAATGATAAGATATGACAAACTTACCCTTGGTTTGGGAACAAGACAAGAATATTTCCTATTGCATCTGCATTTACAGGATATGGAAAACCCTAGATTGTCTAATAATGCAAAGAAAAAAACAAAACATATAAGAATTGCAAAGAAAAAATTTTGATAGTATTTGCAAATAATATGACTGAAGATATGGAATATCCAAAAGAATTCAAACTACTAGAATTAATCAGTGAATTTATCAGTGCTTCTAGATTCAAAATCATGTAAAACTCTGAATTTCTTTAAAGCAGCAGTGAACAATTAGCAAAGCAAATTATGAAATTACACCATTTTAATGGCACCAAAATTCATCAAATGTTTAAAAATAAATCTAAAAAAAGAAAAAAAGTGCAAGACTTCTACCTAGAAAACACCAAATATTGCTGAGAGAATTAAAGAAGATTCAATTACAGTGGTTCCCCCTTACTTGTGACAGTTTCTCTTTCTCTGGTTTCAGTTACTGTTGTCAATCTGAATCTGGAAGCACATGATCCTCCTTCTCATCATGGGTCAGAAGGTCAATAGTAGCCTGACACTACATCACAATGTCTTTGCCATTCCCCTCTCCTCGTCTCATCAAGGGGCATTTTATCATCTCGTATCTTCCAAGAGGAAGAAGGATGAGTACAGTACAATACATTTTGAGAGAAAGAGAGACCACATTCACATAACTGTTATTACAGTATATCATGATAATTATTCTATTTTATTATTGTTGTTGCTACTCTCTTAATGTGCCCAATTTATAGATTAAAATTTGTCTTAAGTGTGTATGTATAAAAAATTACATAGTATATATAGGGTTTGATACCATCTGCAGTTTTTGGCATCCACTGGGGGTCTTGGAATGATCCTCTGTACATAAGAGGGGATTACTATAAACAGTATTAAAGACAAGCTAATAAAATGGTAAGTTATATAATATTTATGGTTCGGAAAAATGAGTGTTGAAAAGACGTCAATCCCCCCCGCAAATTAACCTATATATCAATACAAATTCCAGCCAGCTTTTTTAAAAAACAAAATTAGAAGACTAACAGCTAGATTATAAACTATTTATATCTTGACCATATCTTCATTTATGTCTTAATTGGATACTGTCATATCGTACTATCTTATATATTCTGTTGCTGTTCAATGTGCAATTTATTAATCTTATAAGCACATGAAACAGTTAATATGTCTTTCAACTTCAATCAATATTTCCCTAAATACTTACATACATCAGAGTAATTAATAAAAACTTAACAGAATCAAACTCTTTCAAGATATTTAAATATTAATAATTTTTAAAACTCTCCTGAACATAATTAAAAATTCATGTCTAATATATTAAATTCTCTTAGGTTAACCATTTTAAAGAATAGATAAAAATATGTAAAGTATCAAATGGATTATAGATGTGTAGCCAATCCAGTGTTTAGGTGAAAGATCAGAACTAGATACATAACTCTGTGGTCATAGGATCTACTCTTTCTTCATTATTTTAAAATATATAATAGCTTTATTGAAATATAATTCAAACACCATATATTTTAGCGCCTTTAGTATACAATTAAATGTTTTCAGTATATTCAGAGTTGTGCAACTATCCCCACGGTCAATTTTAAAACATCTGCATTATCTGAAAAAGATACCCTGTACCCATTAGCAATCACTTTCCATTTCTGCCTACTTCTGGTCACAAGCTAAATTGCTAAACTGCAATCTGTCTCTAGTTTTGCATCTTCTGGAGAAAGGATACTGTGAGGAGAATACACAGAACATACTGTAAGGAGAAAGAAGGGCTGTGAAGAGTGCCTCCGAGGAAAATGAGAGGAGCTTAATATGTTCCGTTCCACGGTGCCAAATTTGAAATCATCATGGGAAATCTAAAAGACTAGAGATTCACTCACCAGCTGTTTTGGAAATGGAGCCAATAGGCTCCATACAGTTAGACTGGGATCATCCTGTTCTCTCAAAGTTTATCAGAACAATGGATGCATAAATGTTGCTCACAGATGAGATGTTCCATATGCATGAGAGAGCTTGATTAAGGACATCTAATATTTCTCTAATAGGACACCTGAGGGACAGATGGACCCACAACCACAAGATCCTGGAAGAAACTCTGGGACTGAGGAAGCAGTTGCACATAATCAACAGACAAATATATACTAATACTGGAGAAACTGCAAAAGAGAAAAAGGCCGGCAAGAAATGTGTAAAGATCCTCAAAAGTATCTTTCCAAGAAAGGAGTCAAATTGAAACATAGACCAGGCTCAAAGTACATGAAGCCAACTGACTACAGTAGTGATCCAAGAAAGGATTTCATGACCCTTTTATCTAAATGGAAAATATGAGGAATATAAAGGACACCAAACATGCTCTACCACCCCACCTGCTCATTTGGTGAAGTATTTAGAAAGCAGCCCTGAGCTGAAGGAGAGAAGATTTAATTTTAAATCAGGTCCAAAATTTTGATTTATTTTAATTAATTAATTTTTAATTTTTGATTGATTTTAAATGGAAATTGTAACTTTACAATTTAAAGTGAGAGAAGAATCTAGGTCTGCTATTTCTTCAGAGTAAGAAGATAAGCCAGAGCCCTGCCAGAATTTTCTTCTAGGGCCAGGGAAGGGTCACCCTCACTGGATCAAGGTTAAAGAAATGATGAGAGCAAAAATAAAGTTTGTTTTCATTATTACATGAATAATGTTTGTCCAATGGTACTCAATAAGATGTTATATCACCCTCACAAAAATGTTGAGGAGAATTATGTAATGGTATGGAAAAATGTTCAATGCTTTTCTCAAATTACAAAAAAAGCAAGTTGAAGGGTATGAGAATATGCCATTCCAAAATATACCTCTTTGGCATATAGATTTGTTTGAGCTAAAGGCAATCCAGAATCAGCAGGCATAGGAAAAGCTGTTTACCTCCCCCTAACTGCATTAAAATAGAATATAAAATGTCAAAAAAAAAAGGGGGCGCCTGGGTGGCTCAGTTGGTTAAGCGACTGCCTTCGGCTCAGGTCATGATCCTGGAGTCCCTGGATCGAGTCCCGCATCGGGCTCCCTGCTCGGCAGGGAGTCTGCTTCTCCCTCTGACCCTCCCCCTCTCATGCTCTCTCTTTCTCTCATTCTTGCTCTCAAATAAATAAATAAAATCTTTAAAAAAAAAAAAAGAATATAAAATGTCTCCTTTTGTAAAGGAAGTTTGCATTTATAAAAGACATTTCCATTTGTAAAGATGCCCCTACCAGGAAGAGAGCTACTCCCTGAGACATCTGTTCTCACCTGAGAGTCTCTTAACCGCATAACAAAACATCCCTTGTTTGCCATGTATTTCCTTCTCTCATCTTTCCAGAACTGCCTCCTCCACTCAGAACCCCCAAACCCCTTTCCCTTTGTTTAGCCTAAGACAGTATATAAGCCGCAATCATTTAGCCACCTCCTTGAGTCTTATTTCTTTGTGAAACTCTTTTGGGTATATATACATAATTAAAATACTTTTTCCCCCTCCTGTTAACCTTTTATCCATTTGATTTATGGGCCCCAGCTATTGAAACTAGAAGAGAAGAGGGTCGCTTGGATGGCACAGTTGGTTAAGCAACTGACTCCTGATTTCCGCTCAGGTCATAATATCAGGGAGGTGGGAGGGAGCCCGCAATGGCTCCTCACTCAGCACAGAGTATGCTTGAGATTCTCTCTCCCTCTCCCTCTACCCCTCCCATTCATACTCTCTCTCTCAAAGAAAGAAAAAAACTAGAAGAATAGAGAGAAAATAACTTTTTCTCCCATACATAGTTAAAATAATATGATTCTTTGTTAAATAAATACCAGAATATTTATAATAGATAACACTGCCATATTCATTTTGTTTACATGTATATTCTAAATAATTGACAGTGAACTTTTGTATAATTGTAAGGAAAATATAATTTTTTACAGTTTTTTTTAATATTTTTATTTATTGTTTTTACAGTTTTTTATTGAAGTATAATTAACATACAATGTTACATTAGTTTCAGATGTACAACATGATGATTTAACAATTCAATACATTTCTTAGTGCTCATCAAGATAATTGTAATCTTAATCCCCTTTATCTATTTCACCCAACCCCCTCCACCTCACCTTGTGGTAACCACTCGTTTGTTCTCTGTATTTGAGAGTATTTTTTGGTTTATCTCTCTTTTTTCTTTGTTTTGTTTTGTATCTTAAATTACACATCTGAGTAAAATTATATGGTATTTGTCTTTCTCTGTTTAACTTATTTCATGTAGCATTATACACTCTAGATCCATCCATGTTGTTGCAAATGGCAAGATCACATTCTTTCTTATGACAGAGTAATATCCCATTGTATATACTTACATACCACATCTTTATTCTTCCATCTATTGATAGACACTTGAGTTGCTTCCATATCTTGGCTACTGTAAATAATGCTACAGTAAGTACAGGTGCCTATATGTTTTTGATTTAGTGTTTTTGTTTTCTTTGAGTAAAATACTCAGTAGTGGAATTACTGGATCATATGGTAATTCTATTCTATCTAAAATATAATTTTAAAGTACATGCACTTAGAAAATTGAGCCGGTGTTCGTGAACTGTTTTGAGCCATTTCCCAATTTCTACAATTTTCTTTATGATATTTGGGTTATTTCCTAACATTATCCTGTATAATATAAAGGATTTACATTTTTAAGATGCTTTATATTTTACAGAAAAGAAATAGCACATAAAGCATCTCATTCCAGCTTTATAACAATTCTTTAAGGTATGCAGGTTAAATAGCACCATGTCATTTACATATAGGCTCAGAGAAGGTAAATAAATCTACTGCAGTGAGAACAGGATATAAACGATGATCTTCTGAATCCAGATTAATGTACAGCTGACCCTTGCCTAATGTGGGGTGCTGACCACCTCCACAGTCCGAAATAACTTTTGAGTCTCCAAAAACTTAGCTACTAATAGCCCAGTGTAGACTAGTAGAATTACTGATAGCATAAACAGTGTATTAATACATATTTTATATGTTGTATGTTCTATATACTGTATTCTTATGATAAAGTAGGCTAAAGAAAAGAAAATGTTAAAATCATAAGGATGAGAAAATATATTTATAGTACTGTACTGTTAGTTATCAAAAAACATGTATGTATACGTGGACCCACACAGTTCAAACCTGTGCTGTTCAAGGGTCAACTGTACTTTATCCAATAGAGTACATTTTCTCTACTTTACAATTAATTATATTCAAAAGGAATATCACATTTAAGAATGTTTTCACATCAATTTCCAACATCTATTTCATATCAAACAAATTCAAAATATGCAAAAGTAAAAATTATGTAGTTTAGTACAAAGATATTGACAAAAGTGTTACAATTTTGCCACATGTTCTTGAGATTTATATGGTCTGTGAATTTTGAAATTAAATATAAAATATATATGAACAATGATTATATAATATATATTACACCTAATATATAAAATAAATACCCATTACATAGAAATGCCAGGAATGGGAAGTGGTTTTCACTAACATTCTCTTAATAGGAGTAATAATAATTCTTTGTATTTCAAAGCACTCGCTATTAAAGAATGTGCATATAAATGTATATACATATATGTGTGTGTGTGCAAATATATATATATATATATATATATATATATATATATATATATATATAAATCAAAACCCCAGTGAAAATTATACCAATAATCAATCTGTAAGTTAAAATTAGTTTACCCAAAGGTATGTATGGGGATGATTTCTAAATGTTATTAGTTACTATAGAATATAGGATTTTGCCACACTAACTCTATTTCTCAGAAATGTTGCTAGCAACTCAGATAAGTCAAAACAGCTTCAATGTGCACTGTCAGGTGACGAGGTCACTATTCCCATTTGACCTCACGCTCAGCCTACTTCAAACCTCACGATCTATCTGCCTTCTAACAGAAAACAACTAGGGCTTTCCAACTCAGTTAAACTCAAAAAGAGCCTGTTGGGTGGGACAGGGAGTCGCCAAACAGCAATACAGTAGGTTGAGTAAGAGTGGTTGTAGGAAATGTTTACACATGAACAGCATGGTTCTCACACCCACACCCCAAGCTTTACAGACCCAAAAGGAAGTTTTGCTCACTGAAAGAGCAGTTTCAAGGCTCTTGAAGGGGATCAGGACAAGCTACCCCAAAATATGCCACTTTGACACAGAATTATTTTGAGCTGAAGTCATTTGAGTTCCTGGAATTCCTTATCTGCCTAAAAGCAGAGCCTCCTAACAGAACTCAGTTGTCATAAATCTCCTTCCCAGGAGCAATTCTAATCTTATCAGAGAAGACTGAGCCACACCCAGACAGACATTGTCACAAAGAATCATACCTCCCATATATTTTCCTAAAGGATGATTTATCTTTCCAAAAAGTCATTTGCATTTTCATAAGTGCCCTTTTGCCCCCTCCACTCCCCCTACTAAGTTTAATATATAGACTCCAAGTTCTAACCAGCCTGTTGAGGTGCTCATCAGTGGGTAGTCCTGTGTATATGCAAATATGCACAGGGTAATAAATTTCAGTTCTTCTCTCACTAATCTGTTTTTGGTAATCTAATCGGGGCTTGAGCCAGAGAACCTAAGATGGATAGGAAAAAAATAGTTTTTTTGCCTCTCTTACACTCTCTACAATAATTTTCAAAGATACCATGCCACTTCCCCCTAAATTTGTCCTTAGAATGTACACACCTCACAGCATCACTCTGAGGGTTTTAGGTGTTTTTTTTTTTTTATCTTTAAAGTGGTGATCAAAACATTCTTCAGATAATTATGGGAATTCTATATGAAGCAGTGTGTGTAAATGGTTTTGTTCTTTATATGTAAAAAGTATGTTCTTGCTTTATTATTATTATTGCTGTTATCATTTCTCCAGTACTATAAGAAAACACGGCAGTACTTAAAAACAGGGCCTCTTTAATCGGACTACTCAGGGTAGAATCTTGGCTCCATCTTTGGCTAACCATCTTGCCTTAGGCACGTTATTTTATCTCTCTCAGCTTTTTTCTTCATCCATAAAGTGAGGATGAGATTACAGCTCTCCTCCTAGGGTTATGGTGAAATTAAGCGAGCGGAAGAGCATTCAATAACTGCTAACCAGTTATTGAAATTTAGTATTCACAGAAACTGCTACCAATACAGGCATGCTTCTCTACTTGGGGCCAGCTAAGCCTGACTAGAGTGACGAATATGGAAAGGGCAAGTAGCCAAGACTATGTGTAACTAGTGCCCTCTTGGGATCAAAGAAAAGAATCAAATTTGTTTTTGAAAATTACCAAAGAATTTGGAAAAGGAAGAAATACGAAGAAGTGGAAACATTAATCCCTCAAGAGCTCTTTATCATGGACCCCACTGGAGGTGCAAAATGCTGTGGAGGCTAGTGAGTTAGATGGATTAAACTGAAAGTGCTTTTTTGGTCTAAAAAAATAAATCATTTGAATGGAGTCTCAGTGTGGTTTTCACAAGGGTGGGAAAGTTGATTTGGGTTATACTACAAAAAAGAAAACAAAAACTACAACCACAAAAGAGAGTGCAAAAACCAACACTGGCATAAGGAATCCAAGAATGGTGTAAATTGTTCATAATTCAGCTCTGCGTCACATCACTCAACCCAGCAGGACTGAAGACTGAAATGGTTTGTTCATTCGTTCGTTCGTTCGTTCCTTCCTTCCTCCCTTCCTTCTTTCCCCCCTTCCTTCCTTCCCTTCCTCCCTCCCTCCTTCCTTCCTCCCTCTCTTCCTTCCTTCCTTCCTTCCTTCCTTTCTTCCTTCCTTCCTTCCTTCCTTCTTTCCTTCCTCCCTCTCTTCCTTCCTCCCTCCCTCCCTCCCTCCCTCCCTCCCTTCCTTCCTTCCTTCCTTCCTTCCTTCCTTCCTTCCTTCCTTCCAAATAATTGCTATTTTCCCCTTTGGATTTATCCACCTTTTAATCTAAATAGCATATCCATAATTGATGATGTTACTACTGGACACTTCTTGCTTAAGATCTGATTGGAATTTTCTACTTACTAGTAATTTGATGTGAGGTTCATGGTTTTAATCAAATCTTGGTAGGCTCAGTGATAATTTTTTTTAAAAGGAAAGAAAAAACTATTTTCTTGTGCACTGCTCTTTCAAACAGTGTCCACAATTTTAAATTCCTTTGCTCTAAATTGTTTTTCATTTTTCCCCTTAGAAATTGACTGCTATCTAATAGAATTATATAGCATTTTTATGTGGTAATGTAAAACCTTGATTTAATGTATATACACTGTAACTGTAGGACTGTAACATAACAGGCTAAAGTTATTTTTAAAAAAATATTTGCTTTAGGGACACCTGGGTGGCTCAGTCGTTAAGCGTCTGCCTTCAGCTCAGGTCATGATCCCAGGGTCCTGGGATCGAGTCCCACATCAGGCTCCTTGCTCAGCAGGGAGTCTCCTTCTCCCTCTGCCTCTGCCACTCCCCTTGCTTGAGCTCTCTCTCTCTCTGACAAATAAATCTTTAAAAATAAAAAAAATGAAAAAATAAAAAAAATGTTTGCTTTATATAGTACTGATATACAGACAGAACAGAATAAAGAACTCAGAAATAAAAACATATATATGGTCAGCTGATATTCAACAAAGGTGGCAAGAATACATAATGGGGAAAGGATAGTCTTTTGTTACTGGTGGGAGAGTCTGTGTTGTGTGAATTCAGGTCTCAGTTCTTGAATTTCCCATGAAAAGATTTACATGAGGATCTGTGCTCAGAATAAAGACAGCCTGAAGTAGCAAGTACCTGCGTGCACACGCGCGCATGCACACATGCACACACACACACAAACACAGGAAAGTAGGAAGCACAAAGCAATTTACTAAAGGAAAGTACACTCTCGAGGTGGGAGAGCAGGCAAGTTCTGTGAGGTGGAACCTGCCCCTAGGTTGTTTTGGGATTGGACATTTTTTGGGTCTTTCTGGGCTGTGAGAAGAGAAGTGGTGATGTACAGTGGGTTGGTCTCTAATGGAGGCTGCTTCCAATCATCTGGGAGGACTCTTCCCACAGGTTCTGGAGGGGGAATTTTTGACCCTATAAGACTTGTGCCAGAACCATCCTGGTGGCCTTTCTCCATGGTGGGAGGTTATATCTACAATGCAAATGTACTATAATGAATCTAGGGGTTGCCCTGGGGCAGAGGGAGAAGAGGAAAGTGTATGCTCTGCACCTGTGGATCTTGGTCTGTCAGCCCCAAGGTCATGGAAGCCACAGATTCAGGATGCTGTGTCCCTGGGCTTTTGAAGTATAACCTATTTATCACCATCCTTGCTCCCAACTCACATTGCTATCATTCCCCACTCAAGGACTTGGGACTCTGCTTCAGGCCATTCCCTCCACTGTTCATATCTAGGTTCTATTAAGATCTTCAACAAGAGGTACTGCGAAAACTAGAAATCCACATGCAAAAGAATTTAATTGAACCCTTGTCTTACACCATACACAAAAATCAACTCAAAATGGATTAAAAACTTAAATTTAAGATCTGAAACTGTAAAACTCTTAGAGAAGAGAACAGGAGAAAACCTTCTTAACATTGGCTTTGGCAATGATTTCTTGGATATGAAACGAAAATCAGAGATAACAAAAGCAAAATTAAACAAGTAGGATTACATCAAATTAAAAAGTTTCTGCACAGCAAAAGTAACAAGAGAATGAAAAGGCAATCCACAGAATAGGAGAAAGTATTTGCAAACCATATATCTAATAAGGGGTTGATATCCAAAATATATAAAGAACTCATACATCTCAATAGCAAAAAATAAAAATAAGTAAAAAATAACCTCATTACAAACCAGACAAAGGACTTCAACAGACATTTCTCCAAAGAGGACATACAAATGGCAAACCAGTCTATGAAAATGTGGCTCAAAGAGGCAGTCAGATGAGTGAGGCCTATATGCCATTTTAGGATAAACAAAGGAAAAGGTGTTTTGGGCTTCTGGGTGGGACAGTCAAATTTTGGGAAGGTGAGGGAAGGAAATTTATAGTAAATAAGGGATGCCTTATTTGCAGGTAAGAGTCTCAGGTGATGAGCATTGTCTCAGAGAGTAGCTCTCTTTCTGCTAAGGGGACATCTTTATATAGGAAATTTCTTTTATAAATGTAAATTTCCTTTACAAAAGGAAAATTTATACTTTATTTTAAGGCAGTTAGAGGGTGGTAAAAAGTTTTTCCTGTCTCTACTAATTCTCAATTGCTTTTAGTTCAAAATAATCTGTATACCAGTGGTATACTGCGGGGTGGCATATTCTGGTAACTTTCAAGCTCAATAGTAGATAATTGTCCTGAAAAGTATATATTTGGGGATTATAAATTCTATTCCGGGGTCATGACATTAAAATCAAATGTTGAATTGCTTTATGTGAGCCACAGTGATCTATTTCTAAGACTTTTTTTTTTTTTTCCATTTGGTAAGGCCGTGCAGCTAGTAGGACTTTCCACCCTCACCACTAGCCCCACTCCCATTTGAAGCCTTAAAGGTCTGAGGTCAAAAACGGCAAAGATAACCCCTCCCTACTACAATGCCACAGTCTGGGGCTTCTCCACTGCCATATCTCCCTCCTGCTGGGCATATTACACAATATTTTTCTTTCCTTTAAATTACAACTCATGGATCATCTCCTTTGTAAGAACCCAACGAACTCACCTAACCCCTTTTTTATGCGAACAAGACTACCTCCGACCCATCCATCCATTTGGTGTTTCTATATTTATAATTACAATTTTCACTGCAGCAATGTGCATCCCTTCCCTGTCATTACAATGTGAATTCACTAAGGTAGAGACTGTACCTATCCTTTACTGAACACCTCAATTGCAGAGTTAACATACTCAGTAGATAATGGCTGACAACTGACAGGCAGAAATGTGCAAATTTCAAATAGCAGCTTGGATTTTTTTTCTTTTTCCCTGAAAGCCTTTCATAAGAGTATGAAGAGACCCAGAGCCTAAAAAAGAGTACACTTGAACAGAGGAGGGAAATTATTCAAAAGAAAAACTATAAACACAGGACATTAACCCTAGGCCTTCTGTGCTCTCACAAATTTATTTCTCATGTCTTTGTAGGGCAGAAAATTTTCCCCTTCTTCCTTTCTAGGTTCTTCGGCTGGTCTAATAATGAAGTTAGCTAAGACAGACTGACCAGAAAAAAACAAAACAAATTTAATTTTAGATATATGAAAGCTCCACAAAAATATGAGACCCAAGCTAGTTAGGCAATTGAGGCTTATAGGTCATCCCGAGCTAAGGAGAGAGATAAGGACCTGGGGCTTCAAAGGGGTGGAGGGCAATTCACAGGACAATAAGAAAAGCAGATGTTATAATCAAATGTTTGCCCTGCCACACAGGTAAGACTTTTGGATACAAAAGTTATCTCTGGTAATAGCTCTCTTTCTGGCCAGACCCCCTATCTAAATTCTTTTAGTCACTTAAGGGAGAGGTAAAAGTTTGTCTGTTTGTTTGTTTCTTCTGAGTCTGCTGGATCTTGATTGCTTTCAGCTCAAAATCAATCCACGTGCCAAAGTGACACATTTTGGGGTCACATATTCTGCTTCCTTTTATCACTTTTCTTCTATTTCTGGAGTGGATATTTGGCCCTCAGCTGAACTCCTTCAGTTTACCCACTCCTTCCCAGAAACCACTTTTCCCATACGTCTGCCGTGTGCCAGCCATCTTCCTCCAGACTTTAGGCAGTCCACTTGATAGATATCCTCAGGTTTGTGTGGGTTTTTTTTTTTTTTCCTAATAATTTCATTACACTTGCTTTTGAAAAAAAATTCTACACACCCATAAATATACATTTTACCTAATTTTGTAAGTCAGCAAATGAGCTTGATACTAAAATAAACTGAAGAAATTTTCTCTAAAACTGCTACATCACTGTAATGGGCAGGTTACTGGTAAGGAATTAGTATTAAAATAGGAAATCAACATCTAAATTTGGATAAAGGAGATAAAACAGAGAAAGTAACACAGCCAGGGACATAAAACCAGGAGTGCTAACACAAACTCATCAATAACTAAGAAAATCAACAAGGAACTCATGGACCAGACTTGCAGACTAAATCAGAGCAGGACCTGCAATACAAGTAAATGTGGACAAGTTGACTTTGGCTTCTAATAACTCTGGGTATTTCCACATGACTGTAACCTGACTGTCTGCTCAACAGGACTGTGTTCCCAGGAATTCCTAACTGAAAAATAATTGTATTCGATCCCAGGTGGCCATTTGGACCTCAGTTTCCTCAACTGAAAAGTTGGGTACAGTGATGATAATGATAGACCGTATTTCAGAGTATTATTGGGAAAATACATTAACTGTCATCTGTTTTCTGCCTAGATCCTTCACTGACACATATTTCTCCTAATTTCTGCTACTCCTTCAGAATATGTTTATTTTCATGAAGGACAAGAACCTTTACTTAATTAATTACACTGATAATGACAGCATTTCAAACTGGACAACATTTTGAGAGGTTAATTATGCCTTCCTAATAACTCTCATATTACAGCCCATAACTGTCACACAGGACAGCCTTGAATTTGGGTGTTAAAAACTGAAAAGGCTCATATACAGTTTAATTAGATAACAATGCCTGCAAAATTTTGTCAGTGGTATATATGTATTAAACACTAACCTCCAATTAAATGCACAATTATATTTTAGATGTAAATATACAGAAAATAAATATGCAAGAAAATCTGAGTCTTATCTTCATGAAGCTTGGTCATGTAAAAATCTGCCAGATTTGGAATCAGGAAACCCCAGCTTTGGTCTTAACTGGTCACTACATATTGTGACTTGTGGATAAATCATATAGTCATTAACTTTAATTAAATATCTGAGAACTAGCAGAAAAATATGTTTTTTTCCTTTAAGCTTATCTAGAAGACTGAATTAGAGAATATTTCCATAATCATATTCTAAGATGAAAATCAAAATTTAAAAAGGCATTATTAGGAAGCTTACTACCAGTAATATGGGTATCTTTTCAGTTTTTAAAAATAAATATCATAAGCCATCTATATGCATTGGTTGAGTTAAATCTCTGACAAAAGGAATGAGGAAAGCACAATGACCTTTCATATTCTTCTTAGTTTTAAAATTATAAGATTTTAAAACATCTATTCCTTGAATTGGAAACTGGCAGAATTCAGAGGAAAGAGTATTGATTTATGAGAAGTTCGTACTAATAAATAATTTCGAGACTTCCAAGTAATCACATAGCATATCGAATGAATTAAGAACAATTAATTTTTTAGATTTTTTTAGGAACCAGTCGAAGTGCTCAAAATCCCAATGGAAAAATATTTATATCCTAAGGGAACATCTTCCTTGGTGACAGTTAGTAGTTCTAATTAACTGTGAAATTCATCTTAATCTACTGGCCAAGAAACCAATAATGTAAAAAAAGCTAATACAGGTAAATTAATAATCTTACACTGGTAACAAAAGCCAGAAGTAGTGTATTTACATAATATTCTTAAAAGAAAACTGCTATCTTAACCTTTTAAGTAGTTACTTTTAATTGAGTGATGATGCTGCAAAGTGTTTAAAGCATATTATCAGATTCTAGAGTCAGACTGTCCAGGTTCAAGTCATAGCTCCACCACTTGCTAGATGTGTGGCCTTGGGCAACATGTCCAGTTTCTCTGTGCCTCAGGATCCTTACCTACAGAATGAGGATAACAAGTATAATAAGACCTTGTGCATAGTGTCATGAGGATTAAATAGGTTCAGTTATGGAAAGCACCTAGAACAGCTATAGCATATATTGCATCATTTCTTGTTGTTATTATAATGAAATACTAATACTACCCCCTCTTCTGCACTCTTCCAGCATGACCCCCAGCCCCATTCTCCAAAAAGCATACACTCATGCAGACAGTGCTCTAACACTCTGTATCCCCTGCCTTCACCCTTTTTGTTTAATTAGTCTTTAGATTTACCCCTTACATAAGCACTATATGCCTACCAAACACTGTACTGGTAGTTCACAAATGACATAATCTTCACAAATATCTGTAATGTAGATATATTATTGTCAATGTTACAGAAAGAAGAGAAGGAGGCTGAGTTTAAGTAACTTGCTCATATTCATATATGTGGTGTGTGTAAAGCTGAAATTTGACCCCAAATCAGACAATTCAAAAACCTATGCTTTTTTAAAATTTTTTTATTTAATTTCAGTTAGCCAACATACAGTACATCATTAGTTTCAGATGTAGTGTTTAATAATTTATCAGTTGTATATAACACCCAGTGCTCATCACATCATGTGCCCTCCTTAATGCCCATCACCCAGTTACTCCAACCCTCCACCCACCTCCCTTCTGTAACCCTCAGTTTGTTCCCCAAAGTCCAGAGTCTCTCATGGTTTTTCTCCCTCTCTGACGACTTTCCATTCAGTTTTTACTCCCTTACCCTATGGTCCTCTGATCTGTTTCTTATATTCCACATATGAGTAAAACCATATAATTGTCTTTGTTTGATTTATTTTGCTCAGCAAAATACCCTCCAGTCCCATCCACATCAATGTAAATGGTAAGTATTTATCTTACTGATGGCTGAGTAATATTCCATTGTGTGTGTATATATATGTTCTTCTTCATCCATTTATCAGTCAATGGACATATCAACTCTTTCCACAGTTTGGCTATTGTGGACATCGCTACTATGAACATTGGGGTACAGGTGCCCCTTCAGATCACTACATTTGTATCTTTGGGGTAAATACCTAGTAGTGCAATTGCTCGGTCATAGGGCAGCTTTATTTTTAACTTCTTGAGGAACCTCCATACTGTTTTCCAGAGTGGCTGCACCAGCTTGCATTCCCACCAACAGTGTAGGAAGGTTCCCCTTTCTCCACATCCCTGCCAACATTTGTTGTTCCTGACTTGTTAATTTTAGCTATTTAACAGATGTGAGGTGGTGTCTCATCATGGTTTTGATTTGTATTACTCTGATGCCAAGTAATATGGGGTATTTTTTCATGTGTCTGTTGGCCATTTGTATGTCTTAGTTTTGTTGACTGTTTCCTTTGCTGTGCAGAAGCTTGTTATCTTGATGAAGTCCCAACAGTTCATTTTTGCCTTTGTTTCCCTTGCCTTTCGAGACATGTCTAGTAAGAAGTTGCTGTAGCCAAGGTTGAAGAGGTTGCTACCTGTGTTGTCCTCTAGGATTTTGATGGATTCATGTCTCACATTGAGGTCTTTCATCCATTTTGAGTTTATCTTTGTGTATGGTATAAGAAAAAGGTCCAGTTTCATTCTTCTACATGTGGCTGTTCAATTTTCCCAGCACAACTTACTGAAGAGACTGTCTTTTTTCCATTGGATATTCTTTCTTGCTTTGTCGAAGATTACTTGACCACAGAGTTGAGGGTCGTCCATTTCTGGGTTCTCTATTCTGTTCCATTGATTGATGTGTCTGTTTTTGTGCCAGTACCATACTGTCTTGATGATTACAGCTTTGGTTTTCTTTTTCAACATTCCTCTGGCTATTCAGGGTCTTTTCAAGTTCCATACAAATTTTAGGATTATTTGTCCCAGCTCTGTGAAAATGTTGATGGTATTTTGATAGGGATTGCACTGAATGTGTAGATTAGACATTTTAACAGTATTTATTCTTCCAGTCCCTGAGCATGGAATGTTTTTCCATTTCTTTGTGTCTTCCTCAATTTCTTTCATAAGTGTTCTGTAGTTTTTAGAGTACAGATCCTTTACCTCTTTGGTTAGGTTTATTCCTAAGTATCTTAAAGTTTTTGGTGCAACTGTAAACGGCATATATTCCTTAATTTCTCTTTCTTCTGTCTCATTGTTAGTGTATAGAAATGCAACTGATTTCTGTGCATTGATTTTATATCCTGCCACTTGCTGAATTGCTGTATGAGTTCTAGCAATTTTGGGGTGGAGTCTTTTTTTTTTCCACATAAAGTATCATGTCATCTGTGAAGAGAGAGAGAGTTTGACTTCTTCTTTGCCAATTTGAATGCCTTTTATTTCTTTTTGTTGTCTGATTACTGAGGCTAGGACTTCTAGTACTATGTTGAACAACAGTGGTGACAGTGGGCATCCCTGTTGTGTTCCTGACTTTACGGGAAAGCTCTCAGTTTTTCCCCATTGAGAATGATATTCACTGTGGGCTTTTCAAAAGCGGCTTTAATGATACTGAAGTATGTTCCCTCTATCCCTACACTGTGGAGAGTTTTAATCAAGAAAGGATGCTGAATTTTGTCAAATGCTTTTTTTGCATCAATTGAGAGGATCATATGGTTCTTGTCCTTTCTTTTATTAATGTGATGTTTCACATTGATTGATTTGTGAATGTTGAACCACCTTTGCATCCCAGGAATAAATCCCACTTGGCTGTGGTGAATAATCCTTTTAATGTACTATTGGATCCTATTGGCTAGTATCTTGGTGAGTATTTTGACATCCATGTTCATCAGGGATATTAGTCTGTAATTCTCCTTTTTGATGAGGTCTTTGGCTGGTTTGGGGATCAAGGTAATGTTGGCCTTACAGAACAATTTTGGAAGTTTTCCTTCTATTTCTATTTTTTGAAACCGCTTCAGTAGGGTATGTATTATTTCTTCTTTAAATGCAAAAACCTATGCTCTTAAACTAAACTATGGTGATGAAATCAGAACAGCAGTGGCCTGCAAGAGGTGGAAGAAGGACCCAATTGGCTCGAAAGTAGTAAAAGGAAACTTACTGGGTTAATGATGTAGGGGAAGAAAAATAATTTTCCCTGTCTCCTTCTGAGTTCTGAGCTAAGACCCCCTAATAAAAGACAGATTAACAAAAGACAGAGAGAAGTTTATTAGCATGTAAACCTCGTATATACACATGAGAGATACCCAGGGGAAAATGAGTAACTCCCCAAGGTGGCTTAGAATTCAGGTTTAAATGCTATCCTACTTAGGAATGGAGGGAGCAAATGATTTTTAGGAAAGATGAATGGGCCCTTAAAGGGATAGATAGGAGGTATGATAGTCTGTGACAGTTTGTTTAGGGGTGTGGTATCACCTTCTTGTCTCCTGTGATAAGAGTCAATTTTCCAACTTAATGAAATTTCCTGGGAGAGAATTTATGACAACTGAGTTCCTTTTGGAGGAACCTCTCTTTAGGCAGAAAGGCTCTCTCTACATTTGCTGCTTTTCAAATGCCCATAGCTAAAAATAATCAATATCCTAGAGTGGCATATTTTGGGGTGGCATGTCCTAAACCCTACAGTCATAATTTGGCATGGCATATTCTGCTACCTTTTAATGAAAATGATATGCATTTTGATTGGGGTGACGGTTACATGGCATATATATTTGTCAAAATTTATCAAATTGTACACTTAAAATTTCTGTACTTCTTTGTCACATTGCACACTTAAAATTTGTGCATTCCATTGTACATAAAATATATCCCTCCAAAACTTTGTTCTTTATACTACTTGGTTTGCTTACCCCAAGAAGTCTTAGTAGTTATCCAAAATAATTGTTCTTACTATTTTATTACTACAGTGACACTGATTTTGAGGTTAGTGTTTACTTAAGTTCTCAAGGTTTTTTCAATATGTATGGCTCTTTCTTCCAGAATGAACTTCCCAACAGCTGTTTAATTTTCTTTCTTCCCCAGCAGTGCTTAGTTATATATAAACTCATAGAGAAAGATATGTAAGGGAAGGGAGGAAAACATTTTATATTTTTAGTATCTTTTTATTCAAGTCTATCTATTTTTAGCTGGTGAATAAAGTATTAACAGGAATTATTTTTATATTTTTGTAGGAACCAATATCATTAATTTTGGGGTGAAAATAATTTGCAATAATTTATAAAAAACATTTTATTTTCTTCCTCACTGTGATTTTAACTGAAAATGCAAAGATCTCCCTAGACATGCACATGTACACACACACACACACACACACCAGCATGTGCATATACAGATACACAACAGCCGGGGCTGCGTTGATGGGAGAATAATAGTTCCTCATATTGTCTTCCATTTACTTATGAAATAAGAATGTGCGAAAGCCACTGCTTTTAGATGTGGCCCTGCTTTAAACATAGAAAAATGGTCATTTTAGAGCCTGGGACGTGTCTTTGTTTAGCCATAGGAAGGCCATCAAAAAGCAGATGGTCCTGCTGCTTGAAAACAAAGTGCAGCATTAGGCTTTATTTTTTATGCACCTGTAGATTTCTATGCATAGTTTAGAAATGGGAGGATAAAAACAACAACAAAAAGGTGGAAGGTGTTCCAACATTCTCCTTAAAAATTATATAAAGCTTTATCCTCCATGGGGCAAGGGTCTGTAAGGATTACATGGTATTTTAAAAAAGGATTCTGTTTAATCTGGGTCTATATTTTACTGTCTCTGGGCTTTTTTGTTTTTTGTTTTTTAAAGATTTTATTTATTTTTCAGAGAGAGAGCACAGCAGGGGGAGCGGCAGACAGAGGGAGAAGCAGGCTTCCGCTGAACAGGGAGCCTGATGCAGGACTTGATCCCAGGACGCCGGGATCATGACCCAAGCCAAAGGCAGACACTCAACCAACTGAGCCACCCAGGCGCCCCCTGTCTCTGGGATTTAATGTTTGTTGTTGGGAGAGTGTGTGTATGTGTGTGTGTGTGTGTGTGTGTCCCAGGTTACTAGAAATAAAGAGGACTATACAAAATTTGCATTGACTAGAATAAATTAATGAGGTCAGAACTCAGAGTACTAAATTTCATCGTGGACCGTATGAGATATATATCTCACCACCCCCATTCTATCCCATGTATCCTAGAATTAATAACTTAGACTTTGGCTTATATACTGCTGATGGTTATTTTGTTCAGAGATTTTCAGGTGGAGGAAGGAAGATTAAACCTAGAGCAAAACTAGCTCCTGTATATTCCCTTAAATCTTACAAGGAAGAGACGGATATTTATAACACAAAGCTTTGAAGAATGGGAGTGAGTGGACCTGGGCAAGGCAAGGATCTCAGGTATGTGTCTTTGAAATGATCACTTCCAATTGGTTTAACTATCCCCCCCTTTGATTACAGAAGCAGAGTCACTTGGTGTGCAATCATCTTCACTTTTTACACTGTCTTTCTCTTCCAGCAACTCCCAATTCCTCAGTTGAGTCTGATGCACTTGTATAGTCTTGTACAGTGGTGGTGTGTGGAATTAAGGGAAGAGGCAGCGAAGGCAAGTATGGGTTACTCCACTTTTGCCCACACACTGGGGAAATTTAAAGAAAATTCCATAGTTTATCAATAGCAGAGGCGGCAGGAATAGCCCATTGGGGACCTGGAAATATCTGGGAGAATCCCACATCAAGCAACTATTGCCATGTGGCAAGTCCGAAATGAACTTTCAAAAGGCCCTTCCTTCCCAAATATACTGAAGAAAGATTACCTTTGAATGTGATGGGAAAGGTAATGCTAGGGTTACAGGTCTGAATAAATAAATGTTAAATATACAATATTTCTGTCTCTTAAAAAAAATCCCAAATCTTGTACAGTACTTTGGTATTAAAGATACAACTATTCAGAGACTGGTCCATAATGGGTTATTCTCCTTAGGAATGTCTAGGTAAGCCTGGTGGTCAGCGGTGAAGAAGTACAGTTGACTCTTGGACAACATGTGTTGGAACCGCACACGTCCAATTATACACAGATGTTTTTTCAATAAATACAGTACTGTAAATGTATTTTCTCTTCTTTATAGTTTTCTTAACAGCATTTTCTTTCCTCTAGCTTACTTTATGATACAAATACAATATATAATACATATAAAATACAAAATATGTGTTAATCGACTTTTACGTAATTGGTAAGGTTCTGGTCAACAGTAGGCCAATAGTAGGTAAGTTTTGTGGGAGTCAAAAGATATATGCAAATTTTTGACTTTGTGAGGAGAAGGGGTGGTCAGTGCCCCTAACCCCTGCATTGTTCAAGGGTCAACCATAGTTGTATATGTGGGATATTCAAAGAGAAATTGGGCTCATGCTATTGTGCTTATTCAAAATATAAAGTGTCAGTAATGCTACCATTTTATTTTTATGACATGTCATCTGACAAGAAAATCACATCCTTTCAACTCAACTGATGAATGAGCATTTGAGCCATACAAATGTATTTTCCATTTGAACTTTTTATTTCTTTATTGTTTCAAGTGACTTTGGTTTTGCTGCCCTCCATATACGCCTCGTAGATTTCATTCAGGGGGAAAAAACTTCATATATTCATGGTCAATTTGTATTGCAAAGGAACCAATAAACCTCTAAAAGCCCCATTACCTTCATAAAGAAGTCGAGAGCCTATTGTGTGCAGGGCATTAAACATCTTTGCTCTCAACTTGCTGATAATCTAGTTAGGGAAATAAGAAAAAATAACAAGATAAAAAACAGTGGAAGGTAGCATTTGCTAAATACATTCATTAAGCTTAAAAACATCTTTCAAATAAATGTATTTCTCTTCTGTGGTATATAAAGAAGCAGGCTAGGTATTGTAGAAGATTATAAGATTTAAAGGTCCTTCCTTTTAAGAAGTTTCCAGTCCAATGAGGGAGAGATGTGAAGAATGTAAAAGCAAACAGTGATTTAGGAAAGAGAGAATATGAAGACTCGCCAGTGACCCTCAGATTTTAAAAGTAAACTGTTGGTTTTATTGTGCTTCCTTGAAAATCCTTGTCAAATACCATGTTAGGAAATCCTTCATATGTGTCTTGAGATGGAGAACAAGCCAAATGAATATTAACAATGACAGCTTACATTTACTGAGCATTATCTACACGCAAGGCACGACATTAGCACCTTCACTGCCTCTTCGACCTACAAGTGCTACATGCTTCTGGCAATTACAGTGCAGCCTCTCTAAGGAGCCTCTTCATTGCTTCATGAGAATAAAACCCTAGAACAACATATTCTTCTTCCAAAGAATCTAAAAAGTGCCTCAGTGCATGAGAACAGTAAATGAAAAATTAATTAAAAGTATGTGTCCTAAATTCCTTAAGGATATCACAAAGCCCTATACAGGATAGAGGGATTCGGACTGGGATAGGGATAAAATGCTTCAGGGAGGACACAACATTGTGTTGAGCTTTGAATGATGCACAGGATGGAAGGGTGGGGTCATGGGATTCATTTCAAGAATGGAATCCGCAAAGGCTTTGAGAGTTGAAAAGAGTCAAGAATATTATTATTATTATTATTATTATTATTATTATAAGAGTTTTGAAATCAATTTCTACTTTAAATCTGCACCTTACCTTCTGTATTTTCTTACATCTATAGTCCCTCAAGTTCTTCATCTATAAAATGGAAAAACAGTGCTAACATCTTTTATAAAATTAAATAAAATATTTAGTCAAAGAACCTTCCACATGCAAGGACTTTAAAAAATAAAAATAATAAATTGGTAAATTAATTTATTTCTAACAATCACACAAGGGTGGGAAAATACCAGTGGGCATAACTATGGTGATAATGCTCCTTCAAGAGTGTGTTAACTATGGATGGCTTATCACACCCTATAATTCTGTGAGCTTTGTTTGTATTGAGAGGTGTTTGTACTGTTTTGCAAAAATGCTATCATTTGGAGCATGGGGCAACTTGACCAGTTACTTGATACTTGTCAATTTTTGGCAAGTAAAAATATGCCTATCATTCTTAGATGCTCAATAATGTTATTTTACTACCTTACAATGGTTTGTTTATGTCGGTTAGAGTATGGGGCCCAGGGATGAGTGGGATATGGAGAAGATAGGATTGAAGAGGCATTTGAGAGTAGATTTAAAGAATCTGTGTACTGGAGTGACAGATTTTTCCTATCACAGCCATCTACTTGCTCACCCATTTGGGCCAATAAATATCTTCATCTTACAGTTTCCTCTTCTATGAAGTCCTGATTGTTTTAAGTAAAATATATCAGTTCCAGTCTATGACATGGCTAAACTCTATAGCTTTTGTCATAGAATTTGTACCATTTTTTCACTTTGTTAAAAGTGAAAAGTAAAGGTTTCACATTTTCTTCTCCTTACCCTGGATGGTGAATTCTTCTGTATGTAGACTATACTTTATTCGTTTTCATCTCTTACGTTTATATGCAATGTCACATAATAGTTTCTCAATAAATGTTCTTAAATTTCAGTTGTGCTATTCAACCTATTTTGCTGTTGGAACTCCTAATCACCTCTTGCTAGACCACAGAAATATATGTTTGTTTGTCTTTTTTAACAGATCTTAAAATTACATAGGCAAGCCTGGTTTATGTGACAAATTAAGTGCACACACACTGACCCACACACACATTTCCTTTCTCACATAAACTTCTATAAAACTATGAAAACATTATTTTAAATGTTATTAAATGCAAAGATCAAGGTTAAGGCATTAATGGATGAGAACTTTTAACAAGTTTCTTAAAGATTAAACATAGGAGGACAAGTGATAATGACGAAGCAAAGAAGAAATTTCTTAGCATACAGGTAGAGAGAGTTATAGCAGAAGAGGGAGACCATGTGCCCGGGTAATATATTTAGAATGGGAGGATTCTAAGATGATGATATTCAAAGATGCAGAAAGAAGTGGGGTTGAAAACATGGGAAGAGTTGAAGGTCCCCCCAGGGAATAATTTTCTTTAATCTCCATCCCCTCCTGTCTCCAAGATAATAGATAGACATTCATCTGCAACCCCCAAATTGTACTGTTCTTCCCTAAGTAAACTAAACAAACTTTCTGGGTAGAAATAGGGCAGCTTGAAGGAAAGGTTTCTTTATCTTGGCATTTAGATGTCACTCAGAATAATATCTGGCACCTTACAACTTACCCCAAAGTAACTTAACAAGGTCTATATAGAACCCCAATACACCTTCCTACTGACTTTATTCTTAAATATAAATAAACAACAAAGGCTAACCAGACTTAAGAGTAAAGCATGCAACATGATTTTCGAATAAACAGCTATATTCACTCACAGAGAAACAAACATCAAACTGATGTCAGACTTCAGACTTTCAGGATCTAATACTTTCAAAGACCATAAAGCAGTATCTTCAAAGCTATAAAAGAACATGTTTTTTGGTCTTAATATATGCAGCCAAGCTATCAGTAAAGAGTAAGGCAGAATAATGACATTTTCAGACTCTTAGGTCTCTGAAAACTTACCGCTTTGCTTACAAAGTTAAATGAGGATCCTTAAACAAATCAAGGTAGTGAGAAAAGAAAAAAATACAGAAAACAAAACAAAACAAAAACAGGACAGTAGTCAAAGAAAGGCCTTCACTCTGTCCTTACTCTCTCCTGTTCCAACCCAGCTCTTCTTCCCAATTGTAAGACCCGCTGACCCAAAGCCACCGTCGTCCCACAGTGAGACGTAGAAGCAATGCCTTCCTTCCATGGACTTCTCTACTGGTTCACCTTTATGACCCTCCCCTGAAAGCTGCAGCACATGGTTGGCTTCCTAAATTCTCTGCAAGGTCCAATCTGTCTACCCAGGCCGGTGCTCTAGGTAGGCTGGCCAGGAATTTTTCTATAATCACGCTACTCTCCTTTTCAGACCCCACTCCCTTAGCTCCTCCAACAATTGTATAAATTCTAATTTCTGTAATGAATCCCTTATTTAATAATACTCATAGTAGATTGGCTTCTCTAATTCAAATGAGATTGATACAGACCCCTTGGAAAGGAAATGTAAGCCTAGCACACTACTTGGCTGTACAGTAAACATGATGTACAGTCTCATAAGAAACTAGACAATAATTGGCTTTCAAATTTTAGAATAAACTTGTAGAAAAATCATAAGAAATTGAACTATGGTGCCACAACAGACACAGTTGTCAGAGTTTGGAGGTAAAACGGAGGTGCAGCGGAGATTGGAACCACTGACACCTTCAAACCCATGATGAATAATAAGAAATTAAAGCTTGGTGTAGCATGCTGTATCCAGTTGCAGAGTGGATTAGTAAAAGAACTTAGAATAGCGATGTAATTATTTGGTAAGAGAAAGGAGGAGAGCAGAGGGTAGTATAAATAAGCTAAGCCTCATAAGTGATAGTAGAAAATCAGTATAAAAAGTCTAAAATTGATAAATCAAGAAACTGCAAGACGGGCGCCTGGGTGGCTCAGTCGTTAAGCGTCTGCCTTCGGCTCAGGTCATGATCCCAGGGTCCTGGGATCGAGTCCCACATCGGGCTCCCTGCTCAGCAGGAAGCCTGCTTCTCCCTCTCCCACTCCCCCTGCTTGTGTTCCTGCTCTCTCTGTCTCTCTCTCTGTCAAATAAATAAATAAAATCTTTAAAAAAAAAAAAAAGAAACTGCAAGACAAGCATACTATTTAGAAATATGGATTTGGTGACTAAAAGACCAAATACAGAAATATGTAGAAGTGGCTGCCTCCACAAGATACACAATTATCTGATAAGATTGTTTCCTTTGGAAGAAAACCAGGAAACAGGGGTTGGAAAGACTTTTCTTTTTCTCCACACACACTTTGTAGTGATTGAATAGTTTATCATATGTGTATTAGTTTGCTAGGGCTACCAGAACAAAATACTACAGACTGAGTGGGTACCTTAAACAATAGAAATTCTACAGTTCTGGAGGCTAGAAGTCAAGATCAAGATGCCAGCAAGGTTGGTTTCTTCTGAGGTCTCGCTCCTTGGCTTTCAAATCACTGCCTTCTCACTGTGTCCTCACTTGGCCTTTCTCTGTGCAAATTCATTCCTGGTGTCTCTTCTTCCTCTTTTAAGGACACCAGTCGTATTGGCTCAGGGCTCCACTCTTAGACCTCATTTAACATTAATTACTTATTTAAAGGCTCTATGTTCAGATACAGTTATCTTGGGTATTAGGGATTCAACAATGTGGAGGGTGAATTTATTTATAATAAGTAAATCTTTTAATTTGGTTAAAATAAATATTTTTTTAAAAAGCTGTACCAAAGTGCAAAACTGGGTGTGATGAGTGAGACAGGGAACTCTTCCATTTCGTTTTAAAGCCTCAAATACTATATAATTATCATAATTAAGTATAGATGGTTTTATATATTAAATAAGTAAACCATAAGGGGGGAGAGCTCATCAGCATTGCATTCCGGCTAAAACACAAAGGGTCACTTATTCACAAATTCCATCAACACCTAGCAAAAATTTTCCTCCTTTGCTTACTGTCATGAGTTTGTTTATATTTTTCCCCCCTCTTTCATTTCCTCAGTGTCCTTAAACTGTGAGTTTTATGTAGATATTCTAATCTTTCTCAAAGCAACATAAACTCCTTGAGGACTGGAATGCTATCAATCTTCCTGGTGTTCTTCCCAAGAGTGTAGTGCTTTGTACATAGGACAAACTCACAATAAGTAAGAAAATGAAGTCAGGGGGGGACAAGTGACAAAGTTAATGAAGAAATTTGCCAAGGATATAATTCCACCTTCCAATTTTCTTTCCATGTTCTAAAAAACCACATATACAAATGAACATCAGAACACTAGGCAACTGGGTCTGTGGAGTGAGCAAGGAAGAATATGTTGTTAGGATTATCTAGAGAGGCAACTAATAACAGAGCTAAAGTGCAGAATCCGAAATCAATCATTCAACATTCAGCTGATACAAATAAATAAGCAAGTGAGAGTTACAACAGAAAAGCAGGATCAATGCTGTTAAAATGCAAAATGAAATCAGCGATAAACCCTGGGGTCTAGTTAGACCTTAAACAAATCTGATGTTCATTTGGCTGCTGGTCAGATGATTCTGGGAGAAGAGAGAGGGTTCTATGAGTCCTGAAGAGGGGCATAGAGAGATCAAAGGTCTGAACTGTTCAAGCCTAAGGGAATTGCTCTGTTCCATCTGATGCCCTATTTATAATGTAGAAATGTCAACTCCATGCTTTTGGGTAAAGCTTAATGTGTATTTATTGTATTTGCATTCAAGGAATACTGACACTATGGTCTTGGTTGATATTGGTATCAATATCATTTTAATTCTAAATTCAGAGGAGTCAAAGATGAATGCATACTTTATCAAGGGGAGGCTTTATTTCATATTTAAATATTTATAGTATTTGCCAGTTCATTGTGCATCGAAGACATTGATCTAACTTCAAAAGTCTAGCACAGAAACTGAACTGACTGCTGAGAACATATTTATCCTTAACACAACACAAAGAATAATATCATGCTGTCATTGTTTGGTCGTTTTGTGGGTACAAGCTGCATTAATATTCTACTTGAGTCCATGTCAAAACAGATATTATAGCTTCAAACTCCCAATCAAATATTTCATTTTTTCCAGTTTGTCACTGAATAGATATTTACTGAGATCTGTACCAGGAACTGTAAGGAAAGAATCCACTGCCCTCAAAATGCCCATGATCTACAGAGGCTAGACTTACATATATTTTAAAATTGAGTAACAGTCTCAAGAACATTGCAAGTTAATTTAGGATTAAGTACCAACCAACCAGCTCTCTTGCTGTCCTCGCCATGCTCCCCTTTGTTATAATTTAAGAAGAACTCAGGAATAATATATTGGAAATAAAAAGGAATATTAAGAATTTTTAACTTTTTCCTTCAAACATACCTTTCAAACCGTACTGCTCTAGATCAAGCTTAAAGATGGTGCAACATGTTTTTCTTTACAATTCTGAAAGAAAATTATTTGTAGTTTCCTTCTCTCTCTCTCTCTCTCTGTGTTAATTAGCTATATACAAACTGAGTTCAAATGAGATCATCTGTCTAAGAGTAAACTTAAAAATAATAGCAACAAAACCTGAGGATCCTGAGTGGCACACACTAAAATACTTATAAGCTAGAAAACTATTTGTATTCTAAGACTCCCATATTCTCCAGTTTTCTAAAGCACTGGGGTTAAATATCCCAAAGATGCAGGATCTTCTGACTTTCAACATCAAGCAGGCAGGTCTCTGGGCTTCCTAAGGGTCTGCACTGCCCTGCAGATGGTGATGCTGACCTGGAACCCCAGTTTTCTTTGCCGTGCCTTGCTCATCCAACTTCCTACACAGCCTAGGATCTTTAAAAAGAAGACCTTCTTACTCTCCTGGGGTCACAGTTATTGGATATTCGGGTTCGTTTGCCAAATTATATGCCTGTGGTCAACCAAGGATCCCCCCAGAAAAGGATAAGCACTGTACTTGGGCCGCTGGGTCTGGGGGAGCCTCCAGCATCAGGCACACCATAGGCCAAAGGCATCTTCTCTTATTTGGCCCTTATGTCTTCTGCCTTCATCTCTTGTCATCTGCTCATCAGCCCAGACTCCCAGGTTGTTGTTTTTTTTCCTAAGTAATTTTATTTCAAAGTGCTCACAGCCATTTTCTGGAACCCTAGTATATCTGAGAGGTTTCAGTGATTTTGAACCTAATAGAGAGACAGTTGGGATCTTGATCCTCTTAGCCCGGAAAACTGTTGTGTTCCTATGCAAATCTGATCCCTTTTTCCACCACCTCCTACACACACACAGTCAAACACACACACACACACACACACGTTTCACGTACCAGAAGGCTCCATGGGTGAAACCTTGACTGAGTCACTGAAGATTTTTGTTTTAGATTTTATTTATTTATTTGCCAGAGAGAAAGAGAGAGAAAGAGCACAAGCAGAGGGAGCATCAGGCAGAGGGAGAAGCAGGCTCCCCACTGAGCAAGAAGCCTGATGCAGGACTCAATCCCAGAACCCTGGAATCATGACCTGAACCCAAGGCAGACGCTCAACTGACTGAGCTACCCAGGTGTCCCTAAAGATTTTTCTGAGTAAGGTCTCTCACTTGTCTTTTTTTAAAGATTTATTTATTTACTTTTAGAGAGAGAGTGTGTGTGAGTGGGGAAGGAGCAGAGGGAGAGAGAGAATCTCAAGCAGACTCCCTGCTTAGTGCAGGGCTCGGTTTCAGGACCCTGAGATCATGACCTGAGCCTAAATCAAGAGTCAGACACTTAACTAAGTCACCCAGGTGCCCCTCACTTGTCTTTTATTTGATAAACTGAATGGGCACTCAAACTGACCTATAAAGATAAAACAAGTTCAACTTAATTAATAAAATTAAAAAGCTATAGATATTAAAATGGCTACAGATATTAAATCTTACAAAAATTAACCAATCACTTAAATTGATTAATCAAGTATCCAATAAATAAGTAGAATTTTATGTTCTTAGGGAAAAAGAACTAAGCCCATCAACTATTTTCTGTATTAAAATTCTTTCTCTCTCAATTCAGGTAGACAGACTTAACTAAAGATACTCAGTTAAACTTCCCAACAAACCTAACTGCACCTGAAAACTCCTTCCACTTACTTTGGAAATGCTGTTATTTTATTATGTTTTCTCATATTGATCCCATCTTTTAAATATAAGTTATCTCCTATTCTTCACCTTGGTACTTGTGCTAGATTAAAAACTGTATCATTTTCTACCCCTTCCATTGAGAGGTGGAGTCTAATTCTACTTCCCTTTGGCCAGCCTTAATTGCTTGACCAACAAAATGTGGTAGAAATGTTTTTATTGTTTTTTTTTTTTTTTTTAACTTCTAAGTTTTAGTCATGAGAAACCTGCCAATTCTTCTTGGAATGCTCACTATGGGGGCAGCCAACTGCCATGTAAAAAGTCCAACCTCCATGAGACTGGCATGCTATCACTGGCATGAAATCTAAGCTAGGATCAAGGCCACATGAAGAGTGAAAGATGCCCAGCCAGTCCCAGCTTTCAGCCACTCAAGTCCAGATTAAGACATGCATGGAAAAGCCATCTTGGACCTGCAGCTGTAAGAAATGCAACCTGGAAAACCAAGGAGCCCAAGTGACAGAATCAAAGACTCATAATCTTACCATAAATATCTAATTTGAATCCATAGTATATGAGTTTCCTGTGGCTGCTGTAACAAATTATCACAAACTTGGTGGCTTAAAACAATAGAAATGTATTCTCTCACAATTCTGGAGGCCATAAGTGTGAAAGCGGTATACCAGAGAAAATCAGGGTGTCAGCAGGGCCATACACCACCTCCTTCCTTGCCTCTTCCTGCTTCAGAGAGCAACCAGCATTCCTTTGCTTATGGTCACATCACTCCAATTTCTGCCTCCATCATCACAACACCTCTCTCCACATGTGTCAGTATGAAATTGCCTTAGTCTCTCTCTGATAAGGACCCACACAATTACATTTAGGGCCCACTCAGATAATCCAGAATAATCTCTGTACCTTAAAATCCTTAACTTAATAATATATTTTGCCATATAAGGTAACATTTACAGGTTCCAAGGATGAGGGCCTGATATTTTGTGGGACATTCTTCATTCTACTACTAAACACATTATGTCCTTTATTCTCATTTACATCACCCATCACAAAAACCCTCAGACTCACAACTCACCCAGCCTCTCCTATATTATAGAAGATCCTATATCTGCCCCCTCACTTCTGCTTCTTTCTTCCATCCTCCACAACCTCTACAAGACTTCCACACTGCCTTCTGGAATCCATGGATTATTATCAGCAATTTCTTCTCTATATTTGGTCTTTGCTTTGAACATCCCACTTACATTTTTGCCCTAATGGAAACATGGCTATCTATTAAGAGCATTGATTTCCCACAGTCTTCTCAAGTGGTCACTGATCTGTCTCCTATCTTCATAACACTAAGCATTGAAATGTTCCCCTTTGCTACTTTTAGATCATGCATCGTCCTTCTTCCTCAAAATTCATCCTCTGAATCATCACTTCATATCACTTACTACTTTTCATTTTTTGTTGACATGGACTGATCTTCAATTTATTTTTCTTAATTTCTCCAATACTACTGCAGTCTTAAATCCTGGCCATTTCAACACGTACATATGTGGTCTTCCAACACACTGACTTCTTAGTTTTATGAACCTCATTTGTTCAATGACCTTGTCTTCCACTCAGGCATACACTTTAACAGTCATATCCTTAATCTTGTTTTTACAAATAACTGCAACGTTTCCGCAGTCTCAATTTCATGAACCCTACTCTTTCAATATCATGCCTTCTCTTTGAGCTCATTCCCTCCAATACTCTAACACTAAGGATATTTCAACTACACAGGGACTTGCAATTTATTGATCTATAATGTGTTTACTGTCACTTACCCTTAATAACACTCATCTCTTCAACCAACTTAATTCTGGGATCTATCTCTTGCATATATCTTCCACTTATTTGATCCTCTCCCTCTCCTTCATTCTTGCTTGGCCAATCAAATTTTTCTTTTTTTTTCAGGCTTTCATGAAGGTGGTTATAGGGAAATTCACAACCACCCTGACAGCTGGTTCTATAAATTCCTGATGATGAACATCTTGTATACCCTTAATGCTAGCAAGCAATCAACTAGTCCATTCAGTCTCCTACTGTTTAAAAAAATTGTTTTATACCTTCCCTCTCTTTTCAAACCCAAAACATCTTCTCGTTTATGCTTACTGTCAGCCAATAACTTTCTATATCACTCAGAAAATAGAAGGCATCAAAAGAAGACTTCTAAAAATTGATATAACCATATCTACCCACCAAGCAGTATCTATACCCACATACTATCTCTCCTGGTGTATTATGGATTTTGTGTTCGTGTCTCTTATCTAAAATAAGTCCCTTGATTTGTGTTCTATGTCCCAACCTCTCTCAAGTTACTCAAGGACTTTGCTTTAGCAATTTTCTCCTCTCTTTTAATCATCAATTTTTCTTTCTCTTTTGGATCATGTACCACCACACAAACCTACTGCTAGCTCTCCCATCTTAAAAAAAATATATATATATATATATTTTTTTTTTCTCCTGCTTCCCCAATAGCTATGTTTGATTTCTTAAGTCACCATCTCAGACTACTTCCTCTAAACAGTTGCCTAATTTTGTTGTCTCCAAATTGTCTCCTCCTTTCCTAAATGCACTTCAGTCATGTGTTCAATCCTGCCCCTCCACCAACACTGCTTTCATTAACATCATAAGTGTACTTCATATTGTTAAAGTCAGAATTAACTTAATCCTCTCCTTACTTGACCTATCAGAAGAATAACCTGATGTGCACTGGAGAGTCCTGGTTTCCGTGTTTTGTTTAGTTTGTTTTGTTTTTTCCCCTAGTATAATCTATAGTGTCTAATTTCATTCTCAAAGCATCCTGATTTGGATGTTAATTGTATAGTCACCCTACCTGTTAGTAGCATTATACAGAGTTGATTGATCTTTTCATCCTCTAAACCTTTTCTTCACTTTACTTCCATTCTTTTTGTATTCCTCCTTTCTTAATAACTACTCTTTCTCAGTCTCATTTACACATCTCTCCTCTTCTCCACAACCTCCTAATGGGGGAGTCTTGGGCTTAGTACTTGGATGTTTCTCTTCCAGTAGGTAACCACTGCTGAAGTACTTAATGTAAGTACCTTGAAAATGAAATGGTAAAGTACTTTAGACAATGACTTATTACTAAGGAAGTCACTTCTCTATGATGATTTTCCTTTTATAAATGAAACTAAAGCGAAGAGATTTTTTAAATATTTTAAAGGGTTTGTGAAAGTATCAAGAATTATTTTTGCTTTATTTCTTTCCTGTCTTCCCTCCTTTTTTTTTTTTTAAGATTTCATTTATTTGTTTGAAAGAGAGAAAGTACATACGTGAATGGGGGGAGGGGCAGAAGGAGGAGAGAGAGAATCCCAAGCAGAGCCCCACATGGGGCTTGACCCCACGACCCCATGACGCTGAGACCATGACTGGGCAGAAACCAAGAGTCAGAAGCTCAACCAACTGAGCCACCCAGTTGCCCCATCTTCCCTCTTGACCCATCTTCTCATTTATTTCTTTCCTGTATCACCTCTCAGTCTATCTTTCCATCGCCACTCATAAAATAAAATATTTCTGACATTATTGTGATTAAAAACAAACCAAAAAATAGGACACTCAGTTCAATCAAATGGACATATGAGATCATGCCTTAACCTGACCAACCTCTTAAGAGTGCAAATATTGATACTAAATTCCACTGCAAATTTCTTCAGTATAATAAAGGATAAGCAAAGAGCCTAAAGGAAAAAAAAATTATATATGTATATATAAAATGCAGATTGGTGCTTTGAATATTATGTATAATCTGCAACCTCATTCTCTCTACCCAGTGCTTTTCACATAATGAAAAGAAAACTGGTAGAGCTTTGATTGCTCCAATTCTAAAGCAAGTACTTTTTTTCTTTTGTTTATTTTGTTGGTGAAAGGGTAAGGGAGCCTTTAAGAGAGAGGCATGTTGGAAAGCAACCCTTGATATAAATGTAAATTACAACATTCCCACAAATTATAACATATCATTATCTCGCCCATTCTTTAAAGAAAGAAAAACAAGGCTAATAATCATCCAGTTACATATTGCAATAGAATAGTTTCGGGTTTTTTTATTAGACTATTATATTCACTCATTTATGAATCAAGATGTTTAGAGCTGGAATGGCCTTTTCTGACCTTTTGGATGCCCTAACATTAAGGTTGTTTTTCATTATTGGACAACTCTCTTGTCAGTAGGCAACTCCTTGTCTACATCTTTTATATTGCTGTTTCTGTGTATTTGGATAGTAAAAGTCTTGCTTTATTTCTTTAATGACTTCAGTTAGCTTTTTCTATTTATATACCGAACAATTTCACCCAAAATTGGAAGATAGGAGTTTGATATTCATTCCTTCCATAAATGTCTCCATCATAGATCAGGACACCATATGGATTAGATGCTTCTTAATTCACAACTGTGGTCCATTAGCACCAGGACTGAAATCTCTTTATATACATTAAATCTTTCTCCCTCAGTAGTACATGATGTTTAGCTCATCTGTCAAAGTATTTCTTTTATCACATTCTCACTGTCTGTTTTTTTGTACAAGACCTCATTGTTGAGCAGCTTTTTACTGATGCAAAGAAATCTTATATGCAATTTCCATCCCATTAACTGTTTGAAAGAGATAATCCACATCCTAATGGAGCTGAACAGTAAACCACAGCCAGTTCTGAGTTGCTGTCTGATCTTTTGTTCAGCTATCTTTTGACCCTTTCTGACATCTCAGCCATCTTTCTCTTTAGAACTTTTATTATTTGCCTAAAAAGATTCTGGACTAGTTGTAACTTGTTTGGATAGAGAGGTAGCTGCTGTTTCAAATGATTTGTTATAAAAAGAGGTAATTTTAAATAGGATTTCAGTGGATAACTCAAGTATAAAGAATGTGAAATATCTGTACTTATTATCAAACTTGTTGATCCAGACTTTATAGATATCATCAAAAATACAGGACCTGTTGTTGAATATTTAACATCTCAGCTTTAAAATCAGTCCCAGGTTTATAATTTAACACTTCTAAGTTATATGTGTGTGGGACAACTACTTAACCACTCAGTGTTTCAGGTTTTTCATCTGTCAGCATATACCTACATTATGGAGTGGTTAAAAGAGGAAAATTAGTTAAGGCATACAGAGCCGAAAGCCTGGCACACAGTGGGACCATATAGTGGCATTCATTATCAGTAATTAAAACATCTAGGTCATGGAACCCTAATGCTGTCCTTCAGAACTGCAGTGTGGACAGTATTTTAATTGCTTCAAGTATTACTCTTTGTCATTGTCCTTCCTATTTGACCAGTTTTTATGATGGTATTGATTTATCCTGGGATGAATAGTGTTGTTGACATGAGGGTCTGGGCCACCCAGGCTGTGACTTTGTAATTGTCTTTGTCCAAACAGGGACTTCTTGGTTTCTACTACAATCCTCTCCATATGTATTTCTGGTCACATTTCTGATGTAAGAATGCTTGCGCACATCTGCTTGCCAACATTTTATATTGTTCAGAGTAAATTTCCGGTTATAATCTTATATTGCCATAAATATATAATATGTTTTATCATCCAAGTATATATTTTTTTCTCTTAAAAATAGAACTGAGAACCTCACAGCCCATAATATGGTTGATCTCATCTAGGCAGTGCAAATATTCTGCTGACTTCAACTACCACCATGTAATATCTAAATTCACATGAACATTGCCTTTATTTAAATTTTTTTTTACAAAAGGTAAACTACAGGTTAAAAGAGTCCATTCCTAAATAAACATATTTTATAGTTTTAAATCTTAAATTACCTACCAAATATTAGTTTAGCAATTGCAAATACATTCAAGGTATATTAGAGAATTAGCTCTTTCTTTGTACTGCTGCCAAAATTTCAGTTTGTAGTTCATGACATCACTAACACCTAAAACTGTGTGGAACATATGAAGTCAGGATGTAGTTAGAAAGAACAGAAGCAAAATAAACCAATTACAAAGCTAGTCCTGAGCTCCATTTACATTTGAAAAATTAAATCCTATACTAGCAGACTTCTGAAATCACTGAGTGACCTTGTAGAGCTAAAGCTTTCAAAAAAAAAAAAATGAGTAAGACAGGCAGAGAAGAAACATAAAAGAAAAAGAATGAGAAAATGCCCAGAAAGCAATAGACACAGTAAAAGCAGAGAACAAAATGTGCTTTTAAAAACCATTTTGAGATTAAGAAGATGTCTATGAACAAAAAATCCAGTTTTTAAAAGGTTGGATAATACTAAATATCTGATTTATTTATTTTAATTTCAAATGTATCTAATGCTGTTAAGACAAAAGTTATAATCAAAAGCAGCAAATTTCAACCTAAAAGGAACTTAAACTAGTTTAGGCTCTTTTGCAAATGAGAAATTTAATTATTCAAAACTGAAGTTACTTGCATAGATAGACTGTGGAATCTGTTGTTTGTTGGTTCTAGAACATTCTCTTTCCATAACTTCCTTCCTCCTGACTTCTGATTCTTACTCCCATTTACAGCAATGCCACGTTCCCCTGGATGTAGCAATGGTCCAAATATCCCATGAAAAACAATCAGAACTTTCCTGTGCTCTCACTTTGGACATTGAAAGGAAGAAGGTCTTTCCCCTTGGGTTATAATCTTGGATCTATCAGTATTCTTAAATCCCTAATCATAAGAGGTAACTCACCTGTAAAAACATTTTTTGTTGTTTTTTTGTTTTCCATTTTTTGTCCTTGAGTCCTGCTATGCTTAAAGTCAGATTCAACCTGAAACTTGCAAGTGTTAAAGTCCATTAGTTCTCAATTTGTACATCTTTCATAATGAATTTCTATCAATTGCAATCAAAAGTGTCCTGTCTAAATGTGTCTATATTAGTGTATGTCCTTCAGAAGTACAGTCTGGACAGCATTTTTATAGCTACAAATATAATTTCTTTGTGATCTTTCTTTTGACACATTTTTATAATAGTATTGATCTATTCTGGGATGTCTGTGTGGCCCCATAAGTGTTTCCAGAGCTAGGTTGAGAACCTAGGACTTCTAAAGCCATTATCCTTTTATTACAGAGCAAATAGTCTCTTTCTTCATGTTGTAGTGAGGACATCTTTCTCTATCCTTCTAGTTAACTCTCTAAACTCATGAATCATACTGATAAAAGACAGATTAACAACAGGAAAAAAAGTTTTAATTATTACATACACATGGACATATCACAAAGAGAAATGAGAATCAAGGATATGGTAAGATGATTGAAGCTTATATGTCATCTTAAGCTACATAAAGAAGAAGGGTTTGGGGGCTTCTGGGTCAGGGAGGCAAGTTATGGGAAAGTGAAGGAGGAAATGTAAGGTCAGTAAGAGTGTTTTAATTTGCAGATAAGAGTCTCAGGTGATGAGAGTAGTCTCAGGAATATCTCTTCCAGGCAAGAAGGCAGCTTTACAAATGTAAATTTCTTTTATAAATGTAAATTTCCTTTACAAATGGGGAAATTCATACTTCTTTTTAGGCAGTTAGGGGGAAGATAAAGAGATTTTCCTGTATCCTCATTCTCTATTGCCTTTAGCTCAAAATAATCCTTGTGCCAAAGTGACACATTTTGTGGTGGCATATTCTGGTATCCTTTAATGTCTTAGATGCATGAATTTGTCGAGTATCCTTCTTAATCGATTTGAAAAGTTGAAATTGTTCAAAGATACAAAATCCTAGCTCTGTACTAGGTTTTGGAGGATAAACAATTTATGTGGGTTTTCTTGGTTAATTTTACCAACCACCTTATTATATAGAGTGATTATCTCTATTTTGAAAGGTGGAATAGCAGGATTAAACAAATTAGAGTTAAGACTGACATCAAAAAATCTTTTCCTTCCACTCTAGCATGTATAGATCTATAATTTCTATTTTTGTATGTTATTATAGGAAAAGAAAAAAATCATTTATCTCTACCCATCTTAGGTTGTCTGACTGGGGCCCTATAAATTAGAATGGCAAAGACAGATTAACAAGAGAAAAACAGAAATTTACTAACATTGTAGCATCATGTATATACACATGGGATCACCCAGTGATGAGTAAAGATAGAATTTTCTCTTGCATATCATGTTAGGTTAAACAAAGGAAAAGATGTTTTGAGCTTCGGGGCATAAGAGGTGTAAGAGGCACATTAAAGAAAGATGACCAGGAGAAGTTTGGTAAACAAGAGTTGTACAGTAAGATTTGTTATACAGATTTAAGTCGTTGACTTCTTCATTGATAAGAGTTGCTAACAATTCTTCTCTTCCTCTTGTGGGAAAAGAAGACATCTCTAGAAAGGGAGATTTCCTTTATAAATGGAAATTTTCTTTATGAAATTCATATTACTTTACAAAAGGAAAACTTATTTTGGTTTTTAGAGATTTTCTTGTATCTTCTGATTCTCAGTGACCTTCAGCTCAAAATAATCATATGTCAAGGCATATCTGGAGTGGCATATTCTGGTATCCCTCAATATGATATACAAATATGAATATGATATTATAGTTGAATCTAGATATTATTTTCATCATCTGGAACACTGATTATAATTGCATCTATGCTTATTCCCTCCTTCCTATCCATAAGATGCTTATAAGTTCTACCACATTTGGTCTTTTTATTAAGTTAGATAAAATAGTATTGGACTCTTTAAGTGTTGCACAGTTCAAGTGTATTCCCTAAAATTCTAAATTAAAACCTGTCTCTTCCTGAAATTTTATTCTATTCTCTAAATACCCTACCTATCATATTCAATTGACATAGGTTTAAAGGATATGCCAGATTAAGAACCATTTTTAGAGATCTGCTCTTAACTCAAATTTTTCTCCCAAAGAGATCTTTTATTATATTAAATTTGTATTTATTCTAATGACCATACATATGAGACTGATTTTACAATTTGTGTGTGTGTATATATACAACACACACACATATATACATACACACACATATACATATATAAAATTATATATTATGAGACACTTTTTATCCTGTAGAGCTTTATCACATAAACAAAGTAAAAAGAATTTTCTATAAGCAGATGTCACTGTCAGTAAGCCCTCTTGCTCCACTATAGACCCCAATAGTTATTTATTGCACTTTCTTGAGACATTGACAATGACTAGAACATTTCAACTGCCAGACCAGAAAAGCCCTGATACCAGTGAAATGCCTAGAAGACCACACCCTCCACATCCCCTTCCCTGACCACGATCGTAAGCTGAACATATACAGCCCCTGACCCATGATCATGTGCTCTCTGCCTGTTCTCTTGCATATACCCCCCTGAACCTTTCTCTATAAACTCTAGGTATTCATCTTGCAGGCAGAGAGATCAGTTGTTAGGGCTTGAGCTTGCCACCTCCCCTGGCTGCCGGTATCTGGAATAAATTTCTCCCTTTTTCTTTTCCAAACCTTCCTTTCTTGAGTTATTGGCTTCTCTTACAATGAGTTTATGTGAGTTTGTTCAGCAACAGCATTGACAAACTCAGTCAGGAGCTAGGCTTCCAATTTGTCCAGGCTCCTCTGGATTCCCAGGGATGAAGCAGTTAGCAGGGGAAGTGTGCCAGGGAGCACCCATTCATTTCCTAAGTTAGCAGCTATGATAGATCCTTCAGTAATATCACTTTTCAGTTGCTGTTCATCTGAAAAGTAATGAGTTAGTATTACTTAGCCACAGGCCATTATCATTTTTAACAATCCATAGTTTGTACCGAGGGGGAAGAATTTCCCCTACCCCTCAAGGTTCTTCTAGCTAGATGAAGAATCACATTGACAGCGAAGCAGGAGAGAGAGGTTCTTGTCTCACAAAATGTAAGAATTAATTTCACAGACAAAGGAGAGTGAGTAAAGTGATAGAACTGTAAGCAAGAATACAGAAAAATCTCCTAGGAGTGAGAGGGGTCCCAACAGGGTTGCCAATGTGGGCCTCCACCAGACAGTCTTTTATTTAGAATTGACCAGGGAGCTTGTGGCCTTAACATTCTTGGGATGTCTTGGTTTGAGTAACGACTGGTGATAATATCTTTAATGGCTTACTTCTTCTTTGGGGTCTGGTTATTCTTTGTAGGTCACAATGTGACTGCCATAAAAAGACCCTACCTCTGACACCCAGGGCAGGGTTGTCTGGTTTGTTCCCTCTTACTCAATGAGACCCTTCAGATGTATAGCAGTGGGTCAGGATGATTGCCAACATGTATCTTGGGGTGGGGGTGGGGGGTAGAGTTGAGATAAAGGAAATTTCCAAAGGAATTTTTATATGTTAAAGTAGACTTACAGGATCCTAGGGGTCAGGCTAAGATTGCCTTTTGCCCTTAGTAAAGTGTCAACATCCAATAGTTCAGTCCCTCAGGGAATATCACTCTGCCTGTTTCAAGGAATTGTCAATGGGCTGTAAGTAGTAAGGAAATTTAATAATTTTTCTTCTGCCTTTGTTTCCCACATCAACAGGAGACAGGTTAACAGGAGAAAATAAAAATTAATAGTGTATGTATGAGGAATCCACACAGACATGAAAATTCCAAAGACAGGCAATATGATGCTTATATGAGCTAAGGGGAGGGGTAGGGGCCTGAGGATAAAAGGGGAGAAAGACCATTAGCAGGAAGATGAAAGGAGATGTCTGGAAAACAAAAGTTGCCCTATTATGCAGGTAAGTTTCTTAGGTAAAGAAGCATATTTGTTAATAGTTCTCTTCCTGATATAAGCAGGAAGTTGAGGGGGTGGTAAAGAGCTTTCTCTGAGGGGCGCCTGGGTGGCTCAGTTGGTTAAGCGACTGCCTTCGGCTCAGGTCATGATCCTGGAGTCCCGGGATCGAGTCCCGCATTGGGCTCCCTGCTCGGCGGGGAGTCTGCTTCTCCCTCTGACCCTCCTCCCTCTCATGCTGTCTCTCATTCTCTCTCTCTCAAATAAATAAATAAAATCTTTAAAAAAAAAAAAAGAGCTTTCTCTGAATCTGCTGGGCTTTGGATTGCTTTTAACTCGAAATAATGCTCATGTCAAAGTGGCCCATCTTGGGGGACCTGCCCTTAGCCTCTACATTTGTAAAAGTGAGCAAGTATTTACTGCACAACCTCTAGGGATCACTGAATTTTAATAAGAATTTGAAGGGAGTTTCCCAAATCAATGTGTTATTTGTGCTCATCCAATAACTCAATTCTCAGCCCTGAAGTAAATGTTTCTTTTTTCTAAATAGAGATAGTGAGTATACTGATTGTTGGTATTTGAAATAATCTGGTTGTTACTAATTTTCTCCTTTAGATTAACATCCTTGTCATTATTTTTCTAGAACAGACATAAAGTAAGTCCTCTTTGAAAGACCAAAATATTCACCTAGATGATTAGGCTTAAATGTGAATTCAGTTTAATTACTCTATTCAAGTTCTAATGAAAGTCCTCTTTGATTTTTTTTTGCTGTTTTTAGTTTAACCCATGAAGTAATAGCAGATGGTTAAGAATAAAATGTTTTTTAGATTTTCTACTACCTATGTTATTTAATTAGAATTGAGAGAACAGAAAAGGATGTTCTTCCAGTTCCAGAAATACTACAAACTAGATGATATAAACACCTAGAAACTCTAAATCACATGTTACAATTATCATTTCAAATTAATAATGAAGTTTACAAAAAAATTAGGAAAATACCCTGGGGATATAAATGGATAAAAATGTTAAATCTGGCAAGGTAGACTGATGATCCATGCAAGTCTAGGTAATCTTGGACTTCCACAAGGTAAAAAGTTAGAATTCCCCACAAAAATTCTAGACTCCCTCACAACTCTGAGAAGGTCTCATTCTCAGGAAAAGTTATAACTGGTAAAAAGAAGAGAAGCAAGTGTTGGGGGGGGAGTGGGAGGGGAAAGAGAGGGAGAGAGTAGAAAGGGAGGAAAGGATGGAGGGAGGGAAGAAAGTTAGTTTGCATGCAAAGGGGTTTGTCAGTATTAGCCTGGGTTTATGATGAAAAAAGGTTTCTCAGCTGGGATGCCATAACCAGAGATCTGGTATCACACAAGGGTTCAGGGTTAGAGTTTATGTTATCTACATAATTCAGAGATTCCCCCAAGATAGTAACCTAAAAAAAAAAAATGGTCTTCATCTGATAATACCTCAAGGGCACTTAGCAGAAACAAAGACAAAACTCTTTGAAGGAATATGCCCTCAACCCAAACTTATGAATTCCAATAGATAAAGTCCCACTTAGAAGAGAATATATTAATTTAGTCCCAAACACTGTGCTTATATTGGGAATATACAATGAACAAAGTAGACCAGAAATCAGTTCTCATGGAATAAACTGATCTTTTATGTTAAAATAATCTGCCTATATTGTGAATGTTTTTATATTTTATTTTTTGACTTTCATGTGTTCCAAGTTTTATCATGTCTCTCTCTTATAGTTATAAGAAAACAAATAATAAATGTGATTTTAAAATAATGATCATAAAAAAATATAGTGACCCTAGATTTTATGTCCAAAATAGACATATTTTTATCTCTCCTGGAGAGAGGTAAATTAGGGGTTAGAGGAGAGATAAATTAGGGTTTATTTCAACAAGCCAAAGAGAGAAGATAGTTTGGAACAGATCGGTAATAGCATAATCTTGGAAAATATTTTAAAGGCAGAGACAATGGGATTCACTTATTATCTTATGCAGAACATGAGAGAGAAATTATTTAAAGATGAAGTCAAGATTTTTGACTTGAACAAAAAGCCACAAAAAATTAAGTAATCATTCACTTGAATGTGGAGGACAGGGGAAAAAGCAGATTTAAGGAAAACAGAACTGAGTTTCAGAATATTACATTTGAGATGCTCAGTGACTTCCAATAAAGATCTTGAATAAGCATTTAGATATGTAAATTTAGAATTAGATGCAGAGATTCAGGCTGGAGATACTAATTTGGGAGTTGTCAATGTACAAGTGATATTTGAAGTCTGAATGGGATTATCTGGGAATAAATAAAGGTAGATAAAAGACTAATCCTTGGTAAGTAGCCAGAAAAGTGGGGGGGAAAATCCAATTTTGGAGCCTTGGAGGGAAGATGAAGTGATGAACTACAGGCAATTCTACCCATAAGCCAAGTAAAAATGGGTACTGAAAACAGATCATTAGATTTAGCAATGTGAAAGCAATTGATAACCTTCACAAGAGCCATTGCTTTAGATTGATGGGGGAGAAAGCCTTACCAGAACAGGATCTAAAGAAATCTGGAGACCAAAAAAAAAAAAAAAAAAAATTAAATGTCAACAAATCTTTCAAGAACTTTTACTGAAAAGAGAGAAATGGGGCAGTAGTTGAAAGAAATGTGGGTCAAAGAGACCCTTCCTTATAATGAAATAAATTATAGAATGTTTCTATGTTGATGGAAATGATTTAGTAGATAAAGAAAAACTGATTAGGGGTGCCTGGGTGGCTCAGTTGGTTAAGCGACTGCCTTCGGCTCAGGTCATTATCCTGGAGTCCCAAGATCAAACCCTGCATCGGGCTCCCTGCTCAGCAGGGAGTCTGCTTCTCCCTCTGACCCTCCTCCCTCTCATGCTTTCTGTCTCTCATTCTCTCTCTCACATAAATAAATAAAGTCTTAAAAAATAAATAAATAAAACTATAAAAAAAAGAAAAAAAACTGATTAATCAGTAGGAATACGAGAAATTGTTAAGGCCATATCCTTGAGCAAGCAAGAGGAGATGGGCTTTACTGACCAAGTGGGAAGTTTGGTCTTAGATAGGAGCATGCACAATTCAACCATAATATGAGGAAGATCGGGCCAAAATATATGGACTCAAACATACATAAGTTCTCATATGTAGTGGGGAATCTTGTTAGAAAAAAAAAAAAAACTTTTAATTGATTGCATTTTCACAGTGAAATAGGATATAGTCATTAGCTAAACAGAATAGATTGGTGGAAGCTAGTGGAAGGGGTTGATGAAACTTTGACAAAAAAGAAGACTATATAATAGTAGTTTAGAAGAGTAAATAGATAAGAGAAATATGTTGGTATCTTTATGGGCCCAGCTGAGACTAGTGGCCATGAATTATAATAAGGCCATTTACATACAAATAAGGTTCTATGTTTTTTGCCATCCATATTTAGCTGTGTGCTGTAGGTGCAGAATATGTAGACAGTTAACTTAATCAAGGTTATGGTTTTACTAGGCAACTAAGCAAGAGGGGACAAAATAGTTGAGGGTATGGACAAGTGAGTAAGTAGTGATTATAATGATATACCGTAATTTAAACCTGGGTAAACAGAAATGAGATTACAAGAGTGATGAGAAAAAGTAAAAAGGTTATAAAATCAACATATTTAAGTCCTGGTGATATGGAACAATTTTAAGAGTCAGTATAATATATCAGTGAATTGGAAATTTAGGAGGTGATGATTTCAAACAGGATGATTAAAATTGAGATTATGGAATTCTTATGGTATTAGTTATGATGAAATTTAATGTATGGTCATGAGATGGAGTTGGGTAGAAGATGAAATCAATGCAGAAGAGGAAGTCAAGAATAGAGACAGAGTACAGAATTTTGGAAGAATCATCTATGCGAATAGTGAAATCACCAATAGCACAACAGGAACAATGATGGAGAGAGTAACAGAGTCACAGGAACTAACTTCTTTGACCTAAGGGGAAAAAAGAAGGTAATAGCAAAAATGAAAACATTGGGTTTAAGATTGCCAGAAAAATATAGTAAACCAAGTAAACTTGAATTTCAAATAAAAAACATATATTCGGGCAAATATATTTATAAAATATTCATTTATCTGAAATCCAAATGTAACTGAGCATCCTATATTTTTATTCACTATACCTGATAACCTTAACAGGGTAATAAAATTCAAAGCTTGGGGTTTTTAGGGGAGAGAAAGCATGAGTGATAAGCTTTCCATGAGATGTAAGCAACCATGAGAAGCAAGGAGGACAATTTCACCCACTCTGGCCCAGTGCTACAATGAGTGTGGGTGACAAAATAAAAACAGCCAGTTTTCATTTAGAGCAAAAAGGTAAAGAAAATCTACAAAGAAGAACTTGATGGTGTAGAATATCTGGGGAATGATATATCATGAGTTCTAGAAACCAAAGTAGAAAGGTTTAAAGGGTTAAAAAGAGGTATGAGATGAGTTTAGTAATAAAGGGGATGTCTTGAGCAAAACAGATTTTAATCCAGAGAACAACTTTAGAGTCCTGTGTTTCTTGCAGTGATAGATATAAGAGATGTTATAGAGCACAGTGGTATTATTCCTGTGGGTCTCAAAGAGCTAGAGGGTACTGTGAGTTAAGGAGAGGGAGGATTCTTCCAGAAGTCTATAGTGCCCAGGGGCCATCTCTTCACTTCTGCCAGTGGGGAAACTAGAGTGCAGGTAGAGCTTTTGAGCTTTGGCTTTTGCAAATAAAAATATGGAGGTAGAGGAAGGGGTGATCCAAATGAACTCATGAAATGGAAAAACAAAATGGCCAGCTCTGTTCTCAGGAATCAGTCTACTCCACACAATACAAAATTGGAATTTACTCCCCAATAATTTTGGATAATTGAAAAGTTTACTAGTGACACCTAATGATTAATGTGAGACACATGAAGTTAAGAGGTTCATTGTCTTTTTCTTGACTAGAAAGTATGCTCCATGAGGGTAGTAGCTATGTCTGATTTGCTCAATGATTTATCACTAGAACAGTGCCTGGTACTTAGTAGATAAGAGATAAATAACTGTTTAGTGAATCAGTCAGTGAAGGAACCAATTAAACAATCAATCAAATAAATAAATAACAAGATATGAGGAGAGATGCAAGTTTGAAATTGTACCAGAAAGAACATGTAAAAATGAAGAAAAAAAAAAAAAGTAGAGACAAATTTAGAAACAATGAAAATTTAAAAAAGGAAAACCTAACAGAAAGAGAAGATTGGGCATCACTGAGAAAAAGAATTGGTAACCTGGTAGCTAAGCCTGAGGGAATGATGTTATATCACAGAGCAATGGACAAATGAAAACATAGAGGTGAGGATGAGAAGCAAAAGAATTGAAATTTTCAAATCACATAAAACAGATATTTTAGAGGAAGAACACAGAATGAAAGAGATACAATATCTAAATATACAATGTTTAAGTTTTTCCCAAATTGGTGAAAGATAAATATTTAGATTTAGAAAGTAGACTGAATCTTGAACAGTATAGTAAAATATATTCCATGATCTAGCCACACGGTAATGGGATTGCAAAATACTGAAAGAAAAAAGAGTAAATTTTAAAAGAAACCAGAGAGGGAGAAAATAAGCCCCAAATCATTATCTACAAAGAAAAGATAACTATAATGACCACAGATGTGTCAAAAGCAACAATAGAAGTAAAGAAACAAAAGATTTATAACTAAGATTTTCTAAGAATCAGGGAAATACAAATTAAAACAAGATGCCATTTCACACCCACACATGGGAAAATTAAAGTGTGACAATTTCAAGTTAAAAGCAGAATGGGGGCATCTGGGTGGCTCAGTTGCTTAACTAGCCAACTCCTGATTTTGGCTCAGATCATGATCTCAGGGTCCTGGGCTCGAGCCCCACATTGGGCTCCGCGCTCAGCAGGGAGTCTGCTGGAGGATTCTGTCTCTCCTTCTCTTTCTGCCCCTCCCACCCTCCTGCTCACCCTCTCTCTCTTTCAAATAAATAAATAAATAAATCTTTTAAAAAAAATAGAATGTGGAGAGGGGTGCCTGGATGGCTCAGTCGGTTAAACATCTGACACTTGATTTTGGCTCAGGTCAAGATCTCAGGTTGGGAGATCAAGGCCCCCTTAGGGCTCCATGCTTCTCTCGCACGCGCTCTTTTTCACTCTGCCCCTCCCTCCTACTCACTCACATGCTCTCTCTCTGTAAAATAAATAAATGAATCTTAAAAAAAAACAGAATGTGGAGAAAAAATATAGAGTGAGGAGAAACTGAAATTATAAAAATATAAATTAACTGTATTAATAATTATATTACTCAGTAATTTGAGATTAACTTGACTTTACAACTCATCTAGGTATATACTGTATAGAAATTCATGTACATGTACACAAAGATTTGTGGACAAAAATCTTTTTGCATGACCACTGTATTAAGGAAAAGCTAGAAACAACCTAAATGTCCACTAACATGCAACAGGATAAATTAACATAAGGATATTCATACAATGGAATTACATGATACAGTTAAAATGCATGAACTAGAGCTATATGTATCAAAACAAAAATTCAGAAATATCATGTGTAGATATGTGCAGGATTAGATCATTTACATAAAGTATTAAAATACAGAAAAGACTACATATTTTTTGCAAATGTACACATAGTATGTAGTATATGCATACAGGAAGAGCCTACGAACATTCATAAGAATGACTCAGAATATTAGTTACCTGAAGAGGTAGAGAGGACAGAAGGAGGAGGGGACACACAGGAAATTTTCACTCTGCTTGTAAAGATTTTTGTGGAGGAAAAAATCTGAAGCAAGTATGACAAAATAGTAAGTCAGCAAAACAGGCTGGTGAAAGATTTACATGGTGGTTATATCACTTCCTATACTTTCTTAGTGCTTGAAAACGTTTATTACTTTTGCTTAAGGTCTTAATTATGACAATAATGTCACAACTATTTTAGGGAATTGTATGCATCAATTTTTTTTTTTACCTTTTATTGCTTCTCTATTTGTAGTTCCTAGACTATGAAAAATGGGTTTTTTGTTTGTTTTTATCTGTTGGCTATGAAATTTCAATTAGATTAGATGCTTCTAGATAGTAAAAATTACTCTTTTATCACTTCACCAACTATGGCCCATTTTTTCTTCATTTTTTAGGAAGTGATGTAGTTTAATAAACACAAGTAAGTTAACTGACTAATTTTTGTGTTGGGTCAATCAATATATCATAGAGTCCAGAAACTCCAATGACTTGCAATGCTGGATTCCTCTTTGAAAGTATCTACTTTAAATAAGGATGTTTGGGGCAGAATACATAATAAGGGTAAGGGATCATTGAGTTACATGCCTAAGGGCAAGAGATTATTATGGCATGTGACAATTTAGAAGTTATTTGGTGCAAAGGTTTGATGGCTCAAACTTCATCTCTATGACACACAACATGCTTTTCATTTGGGTTGGATAAAGCTTAGCAGTGTCAGCAACAGGATCTTTGCCATATTTCTTGAAAAACAAAAGAAAAGAAACAGAAATATTTAAGAAAAAAAAGTGTTTGAGTTCCAAGCTCATAGATCTCAGATAGAAGGGGAATCTCTAGAACTGCTTCCAGAAGGATGACTCTTGAGACAAAGCAGGTGACAATAAAGCATTGATTAGCTTCATTACAATTGTGACAGTTAAAATGACCTTCCCAGGGAGACCTGTCATCTCTCCAGTACTGAGTCACATTACTTACTTATTGTTACCAATAATTTATAAACAAAACAGAACTCTTTTTCCACTATTTTATTTTCCTATTTTTCCTCTGCTTTCTCTCCAAATAATTTTCATTTCTTTTGTCTTTCTATCTCCTTAAAACAAGTTATGTAATTTATGTTATGTTATTACATAAGTTTTTATAGACATTGACATATTTATTCTAAAATCTATATGGGAAGGTATATGCCCTTGATAAAGAAGAATAAAATGGGAGAAATCAGTCAACCTTATATATTAAGGCCTACTATAAAACTAAAGTAATCAATAACAAGACGATATTGGCAGGAGGATAGACATACAGATCAATGAAACGAAATAGAGACTCTATAAATAGACACACAAATATGACCAACTGATTTTTTACAAATATGCACAAAACCTATTCAATGGAGGAAGGATAGTGTTTTAACAAATTATGCTGGAATAATTGGACTTACTTATATGCAAAAAAATGAATATTAACCTGAACTTTACACTTCATACAAAAATGAATTTAAATTAATCATGAACTTAAATATAAAATAAAGCTATAAAACTATTAGGAAAAAAAGAAAAAAATAGTCTTGAGACTCTAGGGCTAGCCAAAATGTTTTAAACTTGAAACCAAAGCACAATGAAATAAAAAAATGACAAATTAGATCTTATTAAAATTATTTTTGCTCTTAAAAAAAACATTTAATAGCATGAAAAGACAAGCTACAGACTGAGAGATGATATTTGTAAACTATACATCCAACAAAGGACTATTATATAGAAAACTCAAGACTCTCCATAAAAAAAAAAAAAAAAAAAAAAAGGCAATTCAAATAGAAAATAGGCAAGGGAAAGAGACACAAGTAGATATTTCACCAAAGAGGATATAAGATGGCAAATAAGCATGAGAAAAAAGGTTCAAGACCATTAGCCATTAGGAAAATGCAAATTCAAATTACAATGAGCTATCTATCACTAGATACCTCTCAAATGGCTCAATGAAGAACAGAGACAAAACAAAATTCCTATGAAGATGCAGAGTAACTGGATCATCCATACAATTCTGGTGGGAATGTAAAATGGTACAGTCACCAAGGAAATCAGTATGTCTGTTTCTTACAGAACCAAATATGCAATTACCATATGACCTATCATATTCTTGGGCATTTATACTAGAGAAATGGAAATTTATGTTCACACATAAAGCTGTAATAGCCCCAAGCTGGAAAGATTCCATATTTCCTTCAGTGGGTGAATGGTTAAACTGTGGTACACCCATGCCCTTGTATATTACTCAGTTATAAAAAGAAACAAACTACTGGTACATGAAAAAAACTTGGATATATCACCAGGGAATTATGCTAAGCAAAGAAAGAGAAACCTATAGGCTTACATACTCTATGATTTCATTTATATTATAGTTTTGAAATGACTATTTGAAATGAAAATCTAGTAATGCAGACCGATTAAGTGATTGCCAAGGGTTAAGGATTGGGGTGAGTAACATAAGTAATCTTTGTGATGATAAACTGTTCTGTATCTTCACTGTGGTGATGGATACAAACATACATATGTGATAAAACTGCATAGAACCAAATACACAGAAGAACACAAATGCGTACGTACGTTGACCCTTGAACAATGTAGGGGTTAGAAGCACCAATCCCTCTGCAGTCAAAAATCTGCATATAACTTTTTACTCCCACAAAACTTAACTACTGATAGCATACTGTTGACCAACAGCCTTATCTAAAACATATACAGTTGATTAACATATTTTGTATATATTTTATATACTGTATTTGTATCAGAAAGAGAAAAGAAAATATTAAGAAAATCATAAGGATGAGAAAATACATTCACAGTACTATACTTACATTACCTGTACATGTATTTATTGAAAAATATCTGTGAGAGACGATGTACTCTGAAAAACAAACTGAGGGTTCTAGAGGGGAGGGGGGTGGGAGGATGGGTTAGCCTGGTGGTGGGTATTGAGGAGGGCACATTCTGCATGGAGCACTGGGTGTTATGCACAAAAAATGAATCATGGAACACTACATCTAAAACTAATGATGTAATGTATGGGGATTAACATAAGAATAAAAAAATAATAATAATAAAAAAAAAAAAGAAAAATACCTGTGTATAAGTGAACCCATGCAGTTCAAAGCCATATTATCCAAGGGTCAACTGTACAAGTAAAATTGGGGGAATCCTACAAAGACAGATGGATTTTATCAATACCAATATTCTGGTTGTGATATTGTACTATAGTTTTATAAGATGTTATTATTGAGGGAAACTGGATAAGGGTTACACAGAATCTCTCTGTATTAGTCCTCACAACTGCATGTGAATTTACAATGATCTCAAAAAAAGTTTTTTTAAAAAAGTGTCTAGTGGTGCCTGGGTGGCTTAGTCAGTTAAGAGACCAACTCTTGGGGCGCCTGGGTGGCTCAGTTGGTTAAGCGACTGCCTTCGGCTCAGGTCATGATCCTGGAGTCCCGGGATCGAGTCCCGCATCGGGCTCCCTGCTTGGCAGGGAGTCTGCTTCTCCCTCTGACCCTCCTCCCTCTCATGCTCTCTGTCTCTCATTCTGTCTCAAATAAATAAATAAAAAATCTTTAAAAAAAAAAAAGAGAGAGACCAACTCTTGATTTAGGCTCTGGTCATGATCTCAGGGTCATGAGATTGAGCCTGGAATCGGAGTGGGCTCTGTGCTCAGCGGGGAGTTTTCTGGAGATTCTTTCTCTCTCTCTCTCCCTCCCCCACCCCTGACACTCATAAGCTCTCTCTCTCTCTCTCAAATAAATAAATCTTAAATAAAATAAAATAAAATAAAATAAATGTCTAATGCCATAATAATAACAAAGTCATTTTTCTTTCATAATCAAGTTGCCAACTCTGGGGATAATATTATGATGACTACTTAAGATGTTTAGGAACACTTCTATGCCACTCACTTCTATGAGGTCAAATATAAAAACAGTAGAATTATTGTAAATATTTTCAGTAAAAGAGCCAGAATCTGACTGTGTTGACAAGACTGAAATAAACTTGAGGCATAATACTGTGGTTCCTTTGAGAAGACAATCTATGCAAATCCAGGCGATAACATCTTCAAATTTAGGAGTGCTACCAGCAACTTTTGATACTAAAGGGAGGTGATGAAAGGGAAATTAGAATTGATGAAAGTTACCAGAGGCTGTCCAAAAGTCAAGACTATTTTATTAGTTATCAACTACTGAGACTTCTCCTTCCTCGTTTCCAATTCACGAAGGAATTAAAGTGGTTCCAAAGACAAAGTTGCTTTTGTGATTACCAAGGATCACTCCAAAGCTAGGGGTCATCTATCCTCAAAATGAGCAGATATCTTCCACAAGCAGCCAAGAATCGCATATTTGTGTGATTGCAGTCAACTTTCATGGAAAAGGATCTGAAGATCATTGCCCAAATAAATTCGGATGCTAATTGTGAGACTGACAAGGGCACTGGGTTTAGTTTGAATATCCAGTGTTGGCTTTCCCAGGTATGCTAAGGATAGTCCCACTGATTTCAAGGCATTCACAGGCATGCCAAAATGCCTGCTGTATAGTAATGTCTGGCTTCAATTATGATAACAAAGAGACATTTACATGTAATCACACATACGATTTCATGTCAGCGTCTCTAGGTCATATACAGTGGGTGGAGACTGGAATTCATAGTGAGCTTGGACTTACTCTTATAAAGTTATTTCACGACAGGGAGCTGCAGTTAATTTGTAATTGTTTCCTACATTTTATTTTATTTTTTATTTTATTTTTTTAAAGGTTTTATTTATTTGAGAGAGAGAGACTGAGAGAGAGAGCACATGAGAGGGGGGAGGGTCGGGAGGGTCAGAGGGAGAAGCAGACTCCCTGCCGAGCAGGGAGCCCGATGCGGGACTCGATCCTGGGACTCCAGGATCATGACCTGAGCCGAAGGCAGTCGCTTAACCAACAGAACCTCCCAGGCGCCCTGTTTCCTACATTTTAAAAAAGAATTGTTCTTTGCTCTGATTTTATTTATAAATGAAACAGCTTATAGTTTCTCTTTTAAAAATTATTTATTTATTTTGGGAGGGGAGGGTTAGAGGGAGAGAATCTTCAAGCAGATTCCCCACAGAACGTGGATCCCAACATGGGGCTCAATCCTATAACCCATGAGATCATGACCAGAGCTGAAGCCAAGAGTGGGTCGCTTAACTGACTGAGCCACCCATGCACCCCTTATAGGTCCATTTCAAATAAAGAAAATGTCATCACTTTCTATTTTCTTACATGATCACTTAATAACTTTCCATCCAATAAGTCAGTGTACTCTTATTATAAAAACTGTATTTCTGCCTTTAGCATACACATTTCCAAATAATCAATTAATACTTGAATGTAATTTAATGAGAACTAAATAAGTGGAACCTTTATTTTAAAATATCTTTGCTATAGTCTGGGTATGCCACATGAACTATATTTTTTTTTCTTTGAAATCTGAAATCATGCAAATGCCTTTCTTTAAAATACCAGAGATTTTACTCTCCTGTAAAATTTGCATTGTTAGGAATATATAGCACAAAAAGAATCCAAATGCTATTAAGGTTTTTAAGCTGTCAACTGAATTCTGCACACTACACTTATTCTGTTCCCATTTGCTACCAAGGAAAAGTGCAAAGTCAAACATGTTCTTACAAAAAGCACTATGAGCTGCATGTAAATGAGCCCACTTTTCCTGAGGGTCTATCTTCAATTTGATAGTGCATTTAAGTGCTTGCTTTCACTTAGAATAGACTGAAATATACAAATAGAAATTGAGAGCAGTGAAAATGCCATTTATCCAAGATTTTCCCCAGGAATAAAAGAATCAAAACAGATTATGCCATCTCTTTACAGCAGCTACTTGATTAATTAAACAATTACTTTCTACCAAGAAATACAAATATTAAATGTAAAAACAAATCCTGCAGGCAGTAAGTGACCAAAGGGAAATACTAAATTGGTAATTTTATTGAATAATTTCGCTGTTAAGTGATTCAATGTCCTGTCTTGTCTTTTCTTTTTTTTCTTTATTGGTCAAAATATGATACTGATAACTGCAGATGGGTTAGATTTATAGCTATGCTTACTTACCATAGATTTGCAATTTTCCAAATAGTAAGAGCTCTGTAGATATATAAGCCTACTAATTTGAACCCAAAAATTCCACTCATTTTTTCTTCTTCATTTCATAATTTGTAGACACATTCTAGGATTGTAATATTAGTTGTCATGGCCCATTTTATCAACATTACCCATATCATAGTTATTTCTGCAGTGGTTTTCCAACTGAAACCCATTTTGTATGAGAGTGACTTTGACAGACGTGGTTACATAATGGTTAAAACACACAATTTCTGTTGTCAAAACACACCTACGCTTAGATCCTAAGTCTCCCCCTAACTAGCTATGCCACAGAGAGTAAGTCATTAAACCACTCTGAGCTTGTTTCCTTTTCTATACAACAGGTATACTTTCATTTTATTTATTTATTTATTTTTATAAAAGATTTTATTTATTTATTTGAGAGAGAGAGGATGAGAGAGAGCACATGAGAGGGGGGAGGGTCAGAGGGAGAAGCAGACTCCCTGCTGAGCAGGGAGCCCGATGCGGGACTCGATCTAGGGACTCTAGGATCATGACCTGAGCCAAAGGCAGTCTCTTAACCAACTGAGCCACCCAGGCGCCCCTACTTTTACCTAACTCATTAGTGAATTAATATTTACAAATTTCTCAAAATAGTCCTTAAATTTAGAAAACATAATAGATGTTAGCTCTTTTTTATTTTAAAATTTTATTTATTTATTTGACAGAGAGACACAGCGAGAGAGGGAACACAAGGAGGGGGAGTGTGAGAGGGAGAAGCAGGCTCCACACGGAGCAGGGAGCCTGATGTGGGGCTCGATCCCAGGACCCTGGGATCATGACCTGAGCCGAAGGCAGACACTTAACGACTGAGCCACCCAGGCGCCCCAATGTTAGCTCTTCTTATTTTAATTTGCCTCAACTGTCTATGGCATTGAATAATCTCTGTAGAGCAACTCTGTCTATGATGGAAATAATTTTAAGTGATATTAAACAGAGCAGTTCAACTTAGTTTGTTTATCAGATTGTACATAGCTTGAAAAAATTCACTTGCCTCTTCTCTTTAGGAGAATATGTCCTCACCCTGTTGAATTTGGGTTAGGTCACTTGACATAGTTAGGCCAATGAACATGAACAGAAATGATTTAAACTACTTTCCCGCAGAAGCTAGAAGAGGGGTCAAAGTTACCACAAGCTCTCTTGATCTTTCCTTCAGACATGAGAACTGGCTTGTCCCCCATACAGGGACTCCTTCTGCCTGAGTCCTGAAGCTGAGCTGAGCAAAGCAGAGCCCGAGATAAGCAGCAACCAAAATGCAGCAGTCAGCACATAATTTATGTGAATGAAAAATAAATGTTTGCATTATAAGCCACTGAGATTGGGGGTTTATCTCTTATTTCGGGATAACTGACTACTACAGAAACATACCTAAAAGTAAGGGACATATCAAAACTCTAAACTGTGTGGCTTTGGCTTCGGGTGTCTGTATTGAGAAAACTGTTATTGGGGTCTGGAAAAATAGTAACTCGGAATATGCATGGCAAAACAACTTTGATAGCACATGATATATGTAAAAAATCTGTGGCTTTAGGCAAGGAGTTTGCAATATTGCTAATATCTCTTGGTCCCTATTGGTTGCATTTCAGAAAGCCTGACAATAAAAAGGTATTCTTGGGGCGCCTGGGTAGTTCAGTCAGTTAAGTATCTGCCTTCAGCTAAGGTCATGATTCCAGGGTCCCGGATTGAGCCCCTTGTCAAGCTCCCTGCTCAGTGGGGAGTCTGTTTCTCCCTTCCCCTCACCCCCACACATTCATATGCCCTCTTGCTTACTTTCTCTTTCAAATAAATAAATAAAATCTTTTAAAAAAGGGGAAAAAAAAGGAAATGGTATTCATCCATCCATCATTTTTGAGGAAGGAGTAAAAGGAAAGAAAAAAAATCTAGGTTATTTCAGAACCTGTTAAAAGATGCAAATATTCATCTTCTGAGCAATAAAGGCTAGTTTAGATTCAGTCTTTGGACAAAGACTAAATCAAGGGTGAAATCTTCAGGGCCTTTGTTAAAGCCTCTGATTGGATTAAGTGGCATCCAGGAAATTCTTTCAGATAGGTAGAATGGTTGAGCAAAAAGAGACAAAATATGTGGCCCTACAGAAGCAGAACAAATTCAAAGTACCTGTAATTACCTTTAAAAAGAAGAATGTTCCAGAGAGGCTGTGAATTGGCCATTGGTCGTGAAACTGACCAGAATCAGATAAATAAAACAAAGAGAGGCAGTAACTGCTTGAAATGTAAAATGATCTTCAGTTTCTAGATTTCCTTAGGCAAGAAGTAGCCTTGGACAATTGCTCATCCTGTAAAGAGAGCATATTCTACTACACCCTCTTATGATGTGGCCAAGGACAATCATATTAGAAACTGCTACAGGGTAGAACCAGGCCATATGGAAATCAATGGACTAGGAGCCTACTCCCAGCTGAGAGAATCAGGACCCACTCAAGAAATATCATACACTTCCACAGTAAATGGTCCCTACAAGTTTTCCTGGGGGGGATTTTCTACAATGGCCATGCCTCAGTGATTGCATCTTCCTTTCTTCCTCTACAAAAGGGAGTACTTGATGTAGTTAACCTCTCTGTTCCACCACTGGATATGATGCTGGAATAGGAGGAGGGAAATAACTTGTCTTTTTGGGTCATGGGATTCTAGATTGTGATACTAGATGTAGAGGATGTCATGAGATCCAAGAACTGGAGTTTGAGTTTGGAATTAGATGAAACTTCTGGGAATTTTTCTTTGGGGAAAGTGTGGGTGTGTTTGGAGTGCAGAAGGGAGAAAAGTGAATACTTGTGACTCAGAAGACGGATTACAATGGGCTTCAAATGTTCAGTACCGGGGCGCCTGGGTGGCTCAGTCGTTAAGCGTCTGCCTTCGGCTCGGGTCATGATCCCAGAGTCCTGGGATCGAGCCCCGCATCAGGCTCCCTGCTCAGCAGGAGGCCTGCTTCTCCCTCTCCCACTCCCCCTGCTTGTGTTCCCTCTCTCACTGTCTCTCTCTCTATCAAATAAATAAATAAAATCTTAAAAAAAAAAAATGTTCAGTACCTTCCTCCATGTGAGAGAAGAATGTCCTGATCCTACACATGTGTACTTGGACATGGGATTTGCTTTAGCCACTGAAATGTGAGTAGACATGATGTTTATCACATCAACACTTTAAAGTATGAGCCTGGGTTTTAAGAGAAAATACATGGAGCAGAGTTGCACAGTCTGGATCACCACCTCAGCCTGTGTGCAACATGAATACAAAATAAAATTTGCTCTTAAAAACCACTGAGATTTAGAGTCATTTGCTACTACAGCAAAGTGAATATGGTTTACCTGAAAACACTTATTTTCAAATTTTGCTTTATTTTCACAGACCAAGGAAACCATAAAATGTTTGTTTCTTTCCCCACCAAAAAAAGTATAACCTTTCTTCCAAAGAAAGAATTTGTTATGCATCCATCAATATAGGGAAATGGGGAAAAACTGCCGGCCATCTTTACAAAGCTTAACTGTTGATCTATGCTTCTAGTCATAAAAGTTTTAGAAATTGTAGAGCCTAGTTGAAGAGCAATTTCAGTACCTATAACGAGTCTGGTATTTTAATAATATGTTAGGTCCTTTACATATATCTTTTCTAATCTTTACAGCAATGATAGAATATAAAGATGACTGTCCACATTTTACATATGAGAAAACAAATACTCACACAGGTAAGAACTGTCCCTGAAATCTGTGTTGAGAGTTTAGCTTAAGCAACTCCATTTTATTGCTACCTTGGCATCCATTTTGTTTGGCCAAGCAACTCGTGGGACCTTAAACTGACACCAGTCTGTCATGCAAGTACATGACCTAGGAAGTAGCCACAGAGCCACAAGCAAATGTTTGGCCCTGATATAACTCCCCAACAGCCCTTGTGATCAAGTCTCCACTACCATCCAATGCCTGCTTTCTCTATGTGCCTCTTAGTTAAGATATGAGGCTGACCAAAACCCTGCTCTTTTGGTTTGAACTGACCCATCTGGCCTTAGCTCAGGAACCCCAAAGCACTCTACCCACTGGACCCTAATAAAAACATGTGCACGAGGTTCTGCCTCTCTTTGTCTGTATTCTGACTTGACCTCCCCATGTGGCCCCTCAAGGCATGCTGTGTACTTCCTCCAGGACTTATGAGCAAACTTCTTTATTTCAAGGTCTCTTGTGGTCTGCCCCTGAACTGGCTTACCATGCAGCACCCTGTGCTCCACCTAACAAATGTGAATTTACCTAAGTGGTAACACAGAGCCAATAATCGGGAAAACCAGAAGTTCATCCTAGCCTTGTCTCATCTTAGTACAGCCAACGCTCTTTCCGTTAATCTAAAATAATTGACTATTACATTTTTCCATGTGCCATCGCATTGTGACAAAAATCACAGAAACGCTTCAAAGGTCCCATTTTGGCTTATTTATTTATATCTTGCATAACTGCAAAAGTAGTAAAGCTGGAGCAGTCGATGCAATATTGTCTCTCTTCATTACTGGGTGAGCCAATCAAAGTTATGTAAAGTGGAATTAGGGAAGTCATAAAATGGACCTTAAGAGAAATCTAGAAAGATTATTAGATCTGAAAAGTGCTCTCTAATATATGCCTGGTAGAATACTCATGAATTTACAAAAAATTTACACCCCTGAAAAAAATTCATCCAAAGCCTTCCCATTTTACTTACAATAAAATTGAAACTTCTCACATCACCTGGAGTCCTACACTATTTTGCTCTTTTCTCTCTTTCTGATGTCAAATTTTTCCATTCTGCCACATTTTTTTCCTGGGCTAGACACACTGAGATTGCTTGTTTGCTTGCTTGCTTTTCCTTCAAACCTACTGAATTCATTCTCCTCTTAGGGCCCTTGCACTTCTGCATGTAACACTTCCCCTTAAAACTCCACATTGCTCACTCAGTTAACATTAAGGTCTGAAAATTAATGTCACTGTCTCAGAAAGGCCTTTCCCAACAGCCTCCCAGCCATGATTTGTTATGTTATCCTTTCTTATCCTCTTTGTAGAATGCAAGTATTTGTCTACATGTATAGTGTTTTTTCCTCCATCAACTAGAATGGAAAGTTTATGAAGACCAGGTCCTTGTCTCACTGACTTTCGTATCTGCAGTGCATAAAACAGTGCTTGGCATATAAGAGACACTCAAATATCTGTGATGGAAATTTCTCCATCACAAATGCATCCTGTGTTAAATTTACAAATTCCCTAAGTGCAAATAATGAGGAAACAATTACTCATTCCCTAAACCTCTGAGTTTATTAATCTTGACATAGTATTCACAGCACCATTGGCTATAAATACACCTGCTGGGGGATAGAATGGTTCAAAATAATAGGGAAACTGCTGTCTATGTTAGTTTCTTTTTTTTTTTAAGATTTTATTTATTTATTTGACAGAGAGAGAGAGACACAGCGAGAGAGGGAACACAAGCAGGAGGAGTGGGAGAGGGAGAAGCAGGCTTCCCGCTGAGCAGGGAGCCCGATGCAGGGCTGGATTCCAGGACCTCAGGATCATGACCTGAGCCGAAGGCAGACGCTGAACAACTGAGCCACTCAGGCGCCCCATATGTTAGTTTCTTCAGTTAGTTTCTTTCAAGATATATATTTAATGACTAACAATTTTATTAATTCTCAATTTCAGTTAGTATTCAATAAGTATTCCAAGAGATGAAAATATAGTAGCAACAGATTTTATTTTATTTAATCCATGCAAATAGAATGTTTTACCATACTATTTTAATATTCTTTTAATGGAAGATAAAGGCAGAAAAACTCTACTAAATGCCAAATTTATTAATATATATCTTTAACAAAAACTATTCAAATATCTCATCAAAACAGAAACAGACAACAAGTTAGGGGTAGAACAGGTAGTTAAAAACTACATGAAATTATATAATTTTCCTGAAACTACAAATTATATATGCAAAGAAATGCTGAAAATATTTTGTTTAATGTAAGATCTTATACGAAAATCTTTTAAAGTATGATGATACCATGATTCTATTAGGTTTAATCCATTAATCTCTATGGCTGGACAGAAGGAAATTTTTAGTGTTTCTTATATTTGACCTCTGAAAAAGGCCCAAGGTCATGGTTGAATGGGAAAAATTATGGTGAAATCAATCTTGACTTTCCCATCATACAGCATCAAATACATGCCTTCCCTATATATCATAGCTGCTCAATAAATACTTGTTCAATGAAGGGTAAGTGAATGACTAATGAATTATCTAAAATTTCTAAAATTTCAGGAATTCATTTTACCCTCTTCGTCTGTGAAATTGTTGAACTAGACAGTTAACAAATAGCACAGAGGGTGTTTTTCCTCTCACAACAATGCTAAGAGTGGGAAAATAAATCCAAATGTAGTATCACTTACAGATTCAGGTTCAAAGTCTCTCCTATGAGTTTAATCTGACATTAAATAGGTCTTGATTCCATCATTCCATCTTTTCTCCCCAATGACTCCTGTGCATAAGTCTTTCTTTCTTTCTTTCTTTTTTTCTGATTACTTTTTCAACTTGCAGTACACAAAACATATTTCTTTGGGGTTTAGGCCATCTGTAGAGACCCTTTCTCACTGCTAGTAACCAACAAAACTTCTGTTCTCTCCTTTTCATTCATTGAAGACTTTGGAACCAGCTCACAGCCTGCTAAATCCTTTCTACTATCTCTCATAGAGATTTCTATTTCCATGTATACAAAATCTGATAAACTCACCTTGATATTTCTGGACCTTATTAAATTCAGTGACCTCATCTGCCCTCTCCATCAATCACATCAATCCCCTGGGCCGCCTTCATGTAAGAAGCTGTTCTAATACAAAATCTGAAACTCTAGTAGCTGACTCCCTGGCTGCTATTCATTTGTCTTTCTGTTCTCCATCTGAGTTCCTCCACCCAAGCTTTGACCTCAAAGGGACCTTTAGTGTTTTGACCCCTCCATCTTATCCTCTTCTGTGATCCCCCTATAAGTCTATGATTCTCATGTTTATTTTAGCCCTTCTTCCATCCCTATTCAGTTTGAACCTCAATTTGATCATATAAACTATGAACCAAGCTATATATAAGCATGTCTATTGTTTGGGTGGTGGTGGTGGTGTTGGTTTAGTTTGATTTTTTATTCCTTCCTACATCATTTTAATTTTTCTTTCATCCTCTTAGAAAAACTACAACCAAGGTGACTAACACTGCTGAGAAATCACACAGCTTTGGAAATACGGACCTATATATATTCTTGGCCTCCAATTCAACCTCAGTGGGGCCCTAACAGGGTTTTTTAATTGTTAATCCAAGACATATTGTACCAATCTTATCTTCCTGGGTCTTTCTGCTTCTTTTGACTCTTCAAATTTTCTATTCTATGGACGTTTGATATTTTATTCTTCAGATTTTCTTTGTAGTCTCAGCACTTAGCATTAAATCTGGAAAAAGTAGAAGGTTTTAAAAATATTTATTGAACTATTTTATACTTCTAAACATTCCAGTATTTTATCTGGACAGTCTAACTTTTCTCTCTCAATGAATATCCTACACATTTTGGTAAATTTTGGACTGTTTGGCATGTTTTATCCCCCATCTTAACTCTTTTGTTCCCAAGGTTGAAGATGATTCCAGCCTGGCTAGTCATGGAGCCCACTGCTTTGGACACAATGTTTAGTTCAGAGACAGATACTTGAGCAAATCAAGGCCAATCTGAACTTTTTCCCTAGGCTTGAGATATGAAATAAGAGTGAGGCATTCTTTTCCATATGGGTTGCTAAGTTGGAGGAATGTCAATTTGTGCCTGATGGTAGTAGCTTATCACCACTAGCCACACAGAGGAAATCTGTTTGTAGAAGGAGATATGAAAGGCAGAAGCTGAGAAGTGATGAGAGTCCTGATGATCTTGTATGAACCCTAAAACCAGATGTGTCTGAAATTGTATCCTACTGTCGAACGTGTCTGCTATATAAGCCAATACAATTCCTTAAGCTGAGTCTGTTGCTGATACTTTAAAGTAAGAGTGACATCTAGAACATCATTCAAAGCATGCGTTGATCCCTAGCTCTTCTCTAAACTTACTAGCCCACAATACATAACATACTCTGGCTTCTCTCAATGTATTTTTTTTTTTCTTTTTGACATTCATACATAATAACTAAAGTTCTCTCTCTGTTTCTCTCTCTTCTTTCTTCCAAATACAACCCATAGTATATATTAAATACATATGTTTATACTTCACCTCAGTTGGGTTACATTCTTTTTAAAGACATGCTTTACTCTTTTGGCCTGTCCCAAAGAACTAGTTTATGTAGTTGTTGAAAAGTCAAAAGACTGTTTACTTCTATTCAGTTAGCAACATTTATTGAATATCTACTACGCTTACATCAGTGTTAGAGTTGCTAACGATCTGAGGTAGATTTTCTATGTTTAATGTTTTTATGTCCAACATCCCTTCCTTTGGGGAACCACAGCCCCTATTTCATCATTCAGAGTCAATCTGCCCAGAATACATGGTTAACCTGGAAGCAACCCTAGTGGAAGTGAACGTAGCCCAAAGGGTAGGCAAGTCATGACTTAGGGAATAGGCAATGACACGAAACGTCCTTCCAAACTATCAGAATGCCATCTTTTTGTCTGACTGGTATTCCTAGGTGTATGTTCATCACATAGAGGTACCTGTATGAAAGTGAACTCAGGTAGAGGAGGAGTCAAGTTAGGAAAATACAGAATCTTGTAATCTCTCAAACATTTTATTCTATCTATAGCAGAAACAGTTCATACACCTTGGTCTTCACCTTAAGTGAGGCAAAACTTGCTTATTTCTTCTACGCTTCTTTCTTAAAATAATTTGAATTGCATTTTGGCTTTTCCCTTCCAACTGAACAAGCCCTGATTAATATGCATGGATCTCAAAAGCTAGAGCCCTGCTCTCAAGGCAATTTTAGACCACAGGCAATGGAACAGAAGGTCATGCACAATGTACTGTAGTGGGCTATACAAAGCAGCATATAAAATGCATTGAGAGCCCAGAAGAAGAATTGATTATTTAGAATAGAGGGACTATAGATCTATGGATAAAAGTTAAAGTTTAAACATGAAGAAACACATGAAATATATAATTAATAGTTATTGAATTAATAAATGAAACTGAAAACTTTATTTAAGAGCAAATTATCTGGTTTTCTTTCAAAATCATTAAACTGTTTTCATAGAGAGAAAAGAAATACAGAGATAAACCTTCCATCATATAAGTGCTATTCACAATTTCACGTGAGCTTGTTTAGGCCAGTGTTGTAGGTGCTAAGGAAATGTGCTACAAAGATATCAAAGTCAAGTAAATATCTCTTCATGAGTTATTGTTTTAGGAGTGACCATTCTTGCCCGATAAAGTTCTTTTGGGAAAATAAAAGGCATAATGAATAGTTTATCTTGGATAACCTTACTATATTTCTAAGTTCAAGGAACACACAGCTTCATAAAATGCACATAAGCAGATTACCTCAAGGAACAAAGCTCTGGGCATAGAGTGGGTCAAGGAGTCTTCCCCAGTGAGTTTCTTTTGCCATTTTTTCTATCTTAAGAAATAAAAATGCTCCTGCAGAAAATACATAGTTCTTAGTACATTCAGTGACAGGGACAGTTGTAGCTGAGGTGGGAGACTATGCAAGCCTATCTATTCTCATAGGTCAAACCTAAACTAACCATCTTCCCCCTCCTAAATCTGCTCTTTCTTCCGTATTCTCAGAAATAGGCACCGTGGTGTAGTAGGCACTGGAGCTAGAATCCTGGAAGCTATTTTAAATCCTTCCATTTCCCTCCTTCCTCATGCCCATTTTCTAAGTGTGGTTTATCAATTTCAGCACATTATCTTGGAAGCAGCAGCATCTTCACCAACCATTTTTTTCCATTCTAGATCTATTGCCTTAATTCAGCCGTCATCATCTCTCTTCTTTGTCTAATTCTACCACTAGAGACAGAGGCTTGCAGGAGCAAACATGGATGTTTGTGAGCTAGACTAGAGGGTAAATGACAAAACAAACAAACAAAAAACAAAAACAACAACAAAAACAAAAAAAAAAACCCCCAAAAGCATTTGTTTAGAAAGAAAACGCCTGGATCAAGTTGGAAAAACAAAACAGAACAAATTTTCCACATTACTGAAAGTCTTTTTCCTCAGTGATCTGCTTAAGACCTTCCAGTGGCTTTCTAATGGCATGCTCAGCATGACAGCCATACTAATGGCCATCAGCTGATCTTGATACTTTGGTGCCAGTGAAATAGAAAGAAGGCATCAGCAATGTCCAAGACGGTAAGTATATGAAACACTATCACAGTATGCAGCAGTTTCAGTTACAATCACTATGTTTAGAAGTCTATGGGAGAAACAACTGAATTCAACTGACCATAATCCTGCTTCTTTTCACTGGCCATGCAGGGTGTTTGTGTTAACACACTGCATCTCTTATTACCCCTACTACCTCCCCTCCTCTTCCCTCCCCTGTCCTGCCCTCCAATCTCCTCTCCTTTCCTTCCCATTTCTTTCTTTTCTTCCCTTCCCTTCTTTCTTCCTTTCACTCCCCCCCCTTCCCTCTTTCCTTTCCTTCCATACCCACTAGTAGATGCAAAACCTCTGCTACTTTTATGTCCTGAATCAAAGTTCTAATTTTCCTGTCTTTACCTAGGGTTCTACATAGTTTCTGTTATACCACTCAGGAAAGGACTGAAAGATGGGTTGGGAAATGATATATATGTCCAACTACCACTTCCTACATGCAGCTCTTCAGATTGGGAGAATCATTATACATTCAGCAGTGGAAGCCACATGGGGACACTGAATAAGCCAAATGGCTTTGCCCACAGATCTCTTTAGCCTCTCTTCTCCATCAGTTGAAAGAGGGTACTCATCCACAGGGCACGGCAGGATGATGACTTTGGCACCTATATCCAAAAGAATCATAAAAGTTTGAGTACCTCCCCTGCTGGAAGTTCTCCAACATATTTGGATGGGTGATTATGGCCTTTGTTGCCCTTTTGGGACAGGGAGATCTTGGTCTCACTCCAACGGTCTTCCTCTTTAAAGCAGCTAAAGTTGGATTAGAGAGCAAAGGAGGGAGAAAGGAGTCTTGCTAGCAAGCAAGTGCTATTGTCTGAATGTTTGTGTGCTTCCCAAGTTCCTATGTTGAAAGCCTAATGACCAATGTGAAGGTATTAGGAGATATGAGAAGTTACTGGGAGGTATTTTATTTTATTTTATTTGGGGGGGGAGGGTTCCTTTTTTTAATTTAAATTCAATTAATTAACATATAGTGTATTATTAGTTTCAGAGGTAGAGTTCAGTGATTCATCAGTTGCATAAAACACCCAGTGCTCATTACATCATATGCCCTCCTTAATGCCCATCACCCAGCTACCCCATCCCCCCACCCCCTCCACTCCAGCAACCCTCAGTTTTTTTCCTATGCTTAAGAATCTCTTATGGTTTGTCTCCCTCTCTGATTTCATCTTGTTTTATTTTTCCTGGGTTTGTTTCTTTTACTAACCAGAATCATGCTGTATGTATTGTTCTTTTATATGCTTGTTGGAGATGTTCTCAGTCTAGCACACTCCTTTTATCCATTCTACATTCCAAAGAATTAGTGTCACTATTTGGGCAGCTTCATTCTGCTGTTATAATTATGCCTACTTTTGCGCACAAACTTGAGCACATGGGCTGGAATTTGAGTGGAAGAGTGCCAGTTTGAGCCCTTGGCAATCTGAGGTGAAGGCATTTTGACTTGGCATTGAGCAGGTGGCAGGCTGTGCATGCTGACTCGGGCAGGAGGGCAGCTGGACTGTGAATTTGGGACACACAGACTGATGACATCATGTGTGGCAGGGATGTGGCTGGTTTTGCTTTTAACTTTTGTTTTCTGGGAAACTCTATCTCTCCTTCTATTCTAAATGAAAGCCTTGCTGGATAGAGTATTCTTGGCTGTAGATTTTTTCTTTTAGCACCTGGAACTTATCATGCCACTCTCTTCTGCACTGCAAAGTTTCTGCTGAAAACCCCGCTGATAGCCATATGGGGTTTCCCTTGTATGTCACTGCTTTCCTTTCTCTTGCTGCTTTTAAAATTCTCTCTTTATCAATACTTTTGGCCATCTTATTTACTTTATGTCTTGGTGCAGACCTCTTTGGGTTGGTTTTGTTGGGGGCTCTCTGTGCCTCCTGGATCTGGATTTCTCTTTCCTTCCCCAGATTCAGGATGTTTTTAGCTATTATTTCTTCAGACAAATCTCCTGTCCCCTTTTCTCACTCTTCTCCTTCTGGGATCCCTATCATGCAACTGTTATGCTTGACAGTGTCACTGAGTTCCCTGGGTCTGTTCTCACTTTGCGTATTTTTCCCCCCTCTCATCTGCTCAGCTTGATTACTTTCCATTACTCTGTCCTCCAGGTGGCTGACCCGTTCTTCTACTTCCTCTTGTTTGCTATTTATTCCAGGTGGAATATCTCTAACTGGTTCTTTTTTACAGCTCCTATCTCTTCGTGGAGGATCTCAAAGAGGCCCTGAACTCTTTTCTCAATTCTAGAGAGTATCTTTATGAGCATTACTTTAAATTCTCTATAAGACATATTATTTACCTCCATTTTGTTTAGGTCTCTTGCTCTGATTTTGTTCTGCTCTTTCATTAGGGACATATTCCTCTGTCTCCTCATTTGTCTATTGTTGTGTCTGTTTCTATGTGTTAGGAAAGTCAGCTATATCTCCTGTACTTGAAAGTAGTGGCTTTATGAAGAAGAGGTCCAGTAGTACCCCGCAATGCAGTATCTCCTTTTCACCAGAAAATGGTGCTTCAGGGGTCTCTCCTATGTGTGTTGCTACAGGGGTATCCTACCATCATGGCAGAGCTGTGTTTGCCTTCAGTCCAGCCTGAGATGGCTCTCTGCCTGTGGTGGGCAGAGTCTGGTGCCCGTGATGTTAGTGGGCCAGTCCGGGGCTGCCTTGGGCTTGAGTTGAGTCAGACCAGGCATTTGCCAGAGATGAAGTAGCACCAAATGCAGGCAGCTGTGCCTGTGTTGTCCCCTGAGAAGCTTTGGTTGGTGGGTGGGGCCTGCAGTCAGACCAGCTGCCTGCCCCAGCCTACTGCTGGGGTCACAATCAGACTGGTGTGTGGTTATCTTCCCCTCTCCCTGGAGCAGGACTCACTTTGGAGTGATGCTGACTCTTGTCTGAGCTGCGGGCACACTGCCAGGCTTGTGGCACCGCTTTGACGGGATCTTGCCAAGAGGGATCGGAGGGGGTGGATCTGCTTCGCTGTGGCCTCTTGTCTACCTTGGGCTGTGGAGTCTGTTCTGCCAGCTTTCCGGTTGCTTTCTGGGTTATTTATGCCAACGTGGGTGCTCTCTAGGTGGCCACGTGGCAAGAAGCGAGACCAGGGTCCTCCTACTCCGTCATCTTCCCAGAAGTCCACTGGGAGGTATTTTAAATCTTGGAGGTGGAACCTCATGAATGGTGCTCTTTTAAGAGATCCCACAGAGCTGCCTCACCCCTCCCACTGTGTGAAGACACATCAAAAAGTCTGCAACCAAAAGAGGCCCTCATCTAGCCACACTGGCACCTGATCTCATACCTCCAGCCTCCAGAACTGTGCAAAATAAATTTCTGTTGTTATAAGTCTGTGGTATTTTATTATCTCAGCCCAAATGGACTAAGACAGCAAGGAACATTTACTCATAGTTTCAAGCTAAGCTGGGACAGCTTGTGGCTCAATCTAAAAAACTTCCCATACTATCTGTCCACCCAAAGCCCAGGGTCATTGTTATTGCCACCCTTTGTGTCAGCCCTGGGTACTCTGACTCAACAGGCACAGCCACAGTACTTTCTGTTGGAGCTGCAACGTTTGCCCCTTTTGGCCAACTCAAGCTTGACTCATACTTTTTCTTAGGGAGTCCACCCTAATTGAGGGTATTTGCTGCCACATCATCACGATAACATCTCTTCGATCTCACCCGATTTTCATGTAAAATCTAGTGAGATTTTCCATGGTGGCAATGCTGACCACAAGAATTTATCTAGATATATTTGGGTCATTTCTCATCCTCTAGTGAGTGGCTTTCAGGAACACTACAGACCCAACTCTTCCAGTAGTCTCAGAAAACTGGACAGAATGTCATTTATGGATGAAACACCATCTGTCTCAGGAAAATATCTCTAAGAAGGCCGAAGCTCCCCTCGAGTATGCAGGAACCACTGCAGAAAACCCTGAAACATTTTTTCAGATAGAGAGGTCAGGGAAGGCTTGGCTAAGGAGATGATATTTTAGAAGGATCTGATTAAAGTATAAAAGTGAGCCACGTAGGTATTTGGGGGAATTGTTCAGTAAAGAGACAAGTTCAAGGACCCTGAGGGAAGAGCCTGATGGGTATATCAGGGGAACAGTAAAGAAACCTGCAAGACTGGAGTGGGGTGAAGGTGGTAGGAAGTTGTTATTTCCAATAGTGTTTAAAGGAAGAACTATTAAAATATAATAATCCTATACTTCATGATTATACTTCAATATTCATCCATCAAAATAGTCTTAATACTGTATGTTTCCCCATACTTCCCCACATACATCCCCTCACATTTATTTACATGTTCTGCCCTCTCTGCTTCTTGTTGTTGCTGTTGGTCTTGGTCTTCACTCATCTCTCTTCTAAATTACATTGGTAGGGTATTATGCTTTATTAAGTTGAATACTTATGGAGCATTTGGCCCCATGGTCGCTCACAGAGTGCTAAATACATTTCATTCTAATAGTGAAGCCAGAAGGAAAATGCCCACTTCCTTTTGAGAATGTGGAAGAAAACGTCAGGTAAAGCAAGGGTTAACCATGTATGTGAAATCGAGGATGATTATATTGGCCTCTGAGTAAACAAAGAAAAGGAGACAGCTCTGCTCCCTTATTGTAATCGCAAATTTATTTTTTATAGTTTCTACAGTTTCTATTTTCCTTTAAACTGCCTTAATCTGTCTTCCTGCTGTGACCTATTTCCAGTAATGCATATTCAGTATAAAAATAGTAGATCAAATCATATCCAAATTCAAGCTACTCCTTGTTGAGCAGAAACGTGTACTTTTATATAACACTGAAATCAATTCCCCTCATACTAATTATTTAATTTCCAAAATACACTGACAGTCTTCTGCCATTAAGTGTTCACATTTAAAACTTGTTTTGTAATGTTTTAATAGTTCTTTCTTTAAACAACACAGTGAGGAAATATAGTTACCATTTTATAGATCAAGAATTAGGCTGTCAGAAAGTTGAAATATTGATCTAAGACCTTACAATGAGGTTATGCTTATGCTTATAACCAGAGTGTCATTTGATTTAACTTATCTTTCAGTTCAAATGTGTTGATTGAATGAAAAATTAATCAGTCAAACTGACATGTGATCAAACTGACCAGCTGTTAGGATTGATCATTCCAGACTGGCGTTTCTCAAACTGTGGCCCACAAACTGTCTTGCACTGGAATCTCCATAATGCTAAATAGAAGTATACATTCTGCTTCTAATCCCAAATCTGGGATATAAGAATTTCTCAGGCTAGGGCATGTTAAATAAGTATTCCAGATGCATGGTACAGTTGGAAAACTATAGCTGTGGTAGGCAATGTTATTAAAGTGCAATCAAGGTGCTTCCTGAACTTCACATTTCGGGGAAGTAACATTATAATGAGACCTGAGGTCTAGCATCCAGATAGGTGGAGATCCTTGATGCTAACTAAGCCATGGGGGACTGGAGTGGAACTTGCTAAAGGTTTAATATTTCTAGACGTTCTTTCAGACATTAAATGCAGCCCTGCATGCATTTACCTGAAGTCTGAAAATTTTCTCTATTTTGATTTTACATATGTAAAAAGTCATCCCCAAGTAGCCAAACAGTGGTGAACATATATGTATGAGGAAAAATAAAAACATTCTATTGTTTGTGATTCAACTATTAAATAACACCACAAAATGTAAAAATCAAAAATGATTTCAACAACCTTCCTTTTAACTCAGATAAGTGATTAATACCAATTAGAATTCTACTGATGGAAAAATTGCTCCCCTTTCCATTCACCATAAAACCCCCTTTGTTTACTCATTTATTCACTCATTCAGTAAATCTTTACTGACTACCCACTTAGTACCTAAAGTGTCTGATGCAGACCTTTATACATTCTCAGAATCTCCTGTCCATCACTTTTCTTTTCAGCAGATGAGCTAGATCTTTAAACAAGGATGATAGCAGGAATTGTAATTCTATCTACCTCTTGTCATAAATTTAAACACAGTTATTTCTGTTTTTAAAATGGGAATTTGTTTGTGGGCCCCTGGGTGGCTCAGTTAGTTAAGTGTCTGACTCTTGATTTTGACTCAGGTCATGATCTCAGAGTTGTGAGATCAAGCCCTGCGTTGGGCTCCACACTGGGCATGGAGTCTGCTTTAGATTCTCTCTCTCCCTCTGCCTCCCTCTCTCTCTCTCTCTCTTCCTCTCCCACTCTAAATAATAATAATAATAATAATAATAATAATAATAATAATAATAAATAATAAATAATAAAAATAAAATAAAAAATAAAAATGGGAATTTGTTTCAAATTCATGATTGATACATTAAGAAACAATTTAAGCACAACTCAAATTTGATACTGGTTTAGCCATGCTTTCATCCATGGGAAACACTAGGTAAACAGAAAGCTTAACTAAATTGAACTAAGCTGTCCAGAAATAAATAAAATGTACCCACAAACATCTACCAGCTCAGTCCCCAGTGTGTTATAAGCCATACCCATCCACACCTGGTATTGCTACTTTCTGGCCAATTTTAGCTAATCCTTCTTCCACCACTTCCTAGTAACTCACAAACTACAATCCGTCCAACACCTACTTCCAAAAGCAAATCTCTGTTTTTTCAAGTGAAATGTCATCTTTGTTGTAGTATTTATATATTACCTACCCATTTAAGGAATGTATAAAACTGTGCTAGCATTTCATAAACATGGCATTAATTTAAAACACACACGCACACACACACACATCAATTGTGTGTGTGTCACTGATGAAGGTTTTGAATGTGGTCCTCCTAATCCCACTTTTTCCATAACTCCTGTCATTTTGATTGCATGCTTTTGCATATCCTGGTGGGTGTCTACTTGGTTAAGCCACAGTATCCAGATATTTGTCAAACACCAGTCCGGATGTTGCTGTAAAGGTATATTTTATACGAGAATAATATTTAAATCTCAAGACTTTTAGTAAAGAAAACCACCCTCCATAATGTGAGTGGGCGTCAATGAGTGGAAGGCCTTAGAAGAAAACAGACTGATTCTCGGAGGAAGAAGGAATTTAGCCTCCAGACCGTCTTCGGATTCAAATTGCAATGCCAACTCTTCCCTGGCTCTCCAGCCTACTGACCTGCCCTGCAAATTATGGACTTGCCAGCTTCCATAATTATGTAAGCCAATTATTTAAAGTCTCTCTCTCTCTTTCTCTCATTTTCTCATTAGATGGATGAAAGACAGAAAGATTCTACTGGTTCTGTTTTTCTGGAGAATCCGGACAAAACAGCTAATGATTTTTAGGAACATTTATGTCATATTACAGTGACGAGACTATACCTCTGAACTCATTCTTAACTGTTTTTCAGCCATTCCAAAGAACAAGGAACTTCTTCTGTATAAGACAAATTTGTTGACTTCTGTTCTATACTCCATTTCTTCCTATTGCCCCTGGAATCTTGCTATTTTACTTTTTTCTTTTTTCTTATCCTGTCCCTTCTTTCCTTGCTAGTTCCTTTCCTTCATCATGTATATTCAGATCACAAGGGCCAGAACTTGGAGAGGAATGGACAAGTGTCAGGATAGTTTTATGCTAGATCATAGGAGCATAATGTCTCAAAATAGGACCTTAATAATGAGATTGAAAAAATCTTAAAAACATGTTGAAGAATCAACAGAATTTGGCAATCAGTAGATGGCTATATTGGGGTCAGGGCAAAAATCAGTCTGTTTTTTCTTCCATCTGTTTTTTCTTCCTAATCATCTCAATAAATAGTAGTGATAGTTTTATGGAAAAAAGGGAGGATTCATTTTGGACATAATTTTAAGTTTTTTGTACAGTCTTCAAATGTCGTCATGAATTTGCTTTCAACTAACTCCATTCCTCATCAATTCTCCAAACTACTCTTGACATTTCTTCTAATGACTCCTTCTTTGGGCGGTGTTTCTCTGTCCCAACTGTTAGTTGGACTTGTTTACAGAATAATTACTAGCTCATCTTTAGGTTGCAAATCAAGTGTCACGTCTCAGTGAAACAACTCCTGACTCTGATGTAATTTTTCTTATACCAGGTATGTTGTAATTGTTAACCTGTTTTTCCTATAGTCTCCTTGAGAAGGAAAATCATGTATGGCTAGCAACTGACACAGTGGTTGGCACATATTAGTTACTTAATGAAATTAAGTGCATTTTTGAGCCAGCTAATATGATTGTGTTCTGCCTTTACCTCCCCACTAAATCTGAATTCCAGAATGAAACTCCAGCTTGGAAGGTAGGGACCTATTGACTACAGTTTTAAAAAATTCTTTAGCTCTAGATCCTAATGATCTGTCCTCTGAACACTCAGAAAATTATAAACCGAAAGGTGGTAAGAGTCAATTTCTTCCAAACAATAGGATGAAAAAGTCCGCTTTCTTGATACATTCAACACTCCCACTTCACCAACAACTTCTCCAGTGTGGACAAGGATGCCATCTGGGCACAATGTGCAGCACGGCAGAACCTGGTAATGCCAACAATCTTTTCATGGATGTTTAACACAGTCCACTGGGGTTTGTGGAATAGGCAAATTAGAAAATTACTGTAACATTTAGTTGCATTAATTTCCTTGGGGCTGAGTCAGTGGCATATATAGCAAAATGAATTTTCTATGTGACACAATCAAAAGCCACAACGAACTGAATAAATTAAATTTCACATAATTTACCCTGGATATTAAAACTTCTTAAATTGATTACTACCTTCCTCAGCCATAGTATATTCCTATAATTTGAATAATAAATACTGCTTAGTTACCAAATTCACACACATAAAAAAATGTTTTATTTCTAGCCAAGTGAATGTTCTTAAAGAAGAGGTGCATGTAACTGGGTGTTACACACAAACAATGAATCATGGAACACTACATCAAAAACTAATGATGTAATGTATGGTGATTAACATAACATAATAAAATTTAAAAAAAGAAAGGAAGAAAGAAAATGCTGTGATAACCCCACCATGAGATGGAGAGAGGCAACATGGGTGTCAGGCTTCACTGGATGTCCAATCATCTCCTCTCCCTGAAAAGAGAAGAGGATATGGATGTTTTTAAGAGAAGACTGGAAAAGGCCAGAAGCAAAAAGGAAGGAGCTAGCAGAGCTAAGGGGTGTGTGTGTGTGTGTGTATTGGGAGGGGTAGTGTACAGAAAAGACCTCTTCTCCCAAGTGGAGATGTGGCAGAGAAGAAAGAAGAGACACGTCTAATGGGACTTTTCAGAAAGTCACAGGTACTATGAAGCAAAACTGAAAGTAACGTGATGTGCTTTAAGTTATTAATTTGTTATGGAAGCTGGTAGAGGGATTGGTGAGGTGCAGGAAAAATGATAGCCACATGTATGGGCAAGGGACTGATATCTGGATAAGGAATGGAGATAGTATAATTTATTATGTAATATCAAATCACACAAGCCCATCTAGAAAAGTCTATCAGGTGGATTACATTTATTTCTTCCATCATCTCTCCCAGGTTGTAATTTAAATATCTTAGCAAACTAACACACTATTGCCTAGTATGTCCCTTTCCTACCATCCAAGAACTCCCAAAGGTGTTCCGCTTCTTCTCTCCAATAAGAACTTCATTCTAAGTGAAAAGTCCATTCTTTGTTTCCATCATGAACCTAAATTTTTATGATTTTTATGAAATACTCTGAGTTTAAATTCTATCCTTTCTTAAAAGTTAAGTTTATGGTTTACCATCTCCATGAGTCCATAATGGATTTATTTCCTTTCTGATTCTTTATCACTTATCACTTGCTACCCATTGATTTGGGATTTTTCTCATGTTCTGTACATTTCCTGTCTGCAAAACTGGACCATATTGTCTGACGGGACTAATGTCATCTTATCTACAGGACTTACCATAGAACTCACTCACTGAATGGCTACCATAAATATATATCTTAAAATGCTCATATGTTGAATTTCATATTTAAACATTTCATATTTAAAGAATGTCATAAAGAAACCATATCTTCAGACTGCTAAAGCATTATGATTGCTCTCACAGAGGAAAATTTCTGAATTTAATAATAGTTTGTATTTTGCTCCACACAATTCCTGTTATGTATTCAGGTTCTGAAAAAAATGATAAAGGGATAGTTAATAATAACTATATATTGAGTGCTTACTATGGTGCCAGAGATTGTTCTTAAATCTTTATATAATTATTATACTTAATCCTTATAACAATCAGTGAGATAGGTATTATTATTTACTGAAATTTACTGTTGAATGTACTATGGACTAAAATAGTATAAATAACATACATAAGGACCTAGAGCTGGTAGTAGTAAAGTTGGGAATTAAATTCAGGACTGTTTGACTCTAGGTTTAAACCACTACTGCGGATCCCAATTCATGCTTAAATTAAACTACACTTCTTGAAGAGCTTGTGTTGAGTCACTCTTCAAATAATTTTTTTAGATTAATTCATCCTAATAAAATAAGAGGCTGAAGTTAGCTTTGCTTTGTGAGTTAATTTAATGAAGCAATAGCCTCTTGAAAATCCTCTAGGATTTTAAATAAACTCTAGGTCAAAAGCAGACAAATTAGCATAACATTCATATTAATGCCTCTCAAAGTGTGTTACACAAGAAGTCAATGCTTTGAAATCTATGCAACACCAGATATATTATTTTCAAAGGGGCTTTAGTTACTCATTATGGTGATGGATGACTATGATGAAAATATCAACATACATCCAACTTTTTTCTTCAATGTTTCCCCCATAAATATAACATAGTGATATAGAATGAAGATTATTTAATGAGACAAGCAAAGGGATTATTTGCAATGGGTGCAAGTAAATTTGATTTTCAAATCATACTATATGACATTCCTCGTGATATCACCTACCGATTTTATTTGACCTTGCCATTGTTAGAATTAAGAAATGTCTGAACAGACAACAACCAGCTCAATAGTTTTCAATAAATTGACTGTACCTCATTATAAAATGAATGTATACACCCAAGAGAGAACAATTTTTTTTTCAAGAACAGAGTTTTTTTAATCCATACAACTAATGGCTTAGATTTAGCAGGCCCCCAGTACACTGCCTAGCAGATGTACACAATTTGTGATCTCCAAAGCTGTGGTCCAGCTGACCTGAATGAACATCGTGCATAAGTGGATTGAACTCGAACGTGCTCAAGAGGGCAGGTTGAACTATCCACCCTTGCAGTTAGTAAAGTTGTGCATATTTTATATTTTACATGAATAAATATTTCTAAGTAATACCTAGCAGTATTCAGTTCAAAGAGAGATTAAACAAGAGCCAGAATGTGGTAGAACGAGCATTTGCCTCTGGCTTCAGGGTACATCCTTGTGCACACACTGTGACACTGCCTGTCTTGAGTAGATTGAGCCAGTCACTGCTTGCAGGGTTAGACCATCCCACGTGCTCAAGTCATCCAGCCCTCTGTTCATCAGAGTCAGTATTCTGCCTTTCTGGACTTCAATTGTCAGCAAATACTATGTTCAAGCTCCTCTTTCTGCACAGCAAATATTCTAGATCCTAGAATGTGAAAAAAAGTAAATCATCTCTCCATGAGATTCTTTTTTTTTTTTAAAGATTTTATTTATTTATTTGAGACAGAGAGAATGAGAGACAGAGAGCACGAGAGGGAGGAGGGTCAGAGGGAGAAGCAGACCCCCTGCTGAGCAGGGAGCCTGATGCGGGACTCGATCCCGGAACTCCAGGATCATGACCTGAGCCGAAGGCAGTCGCTTAACCAACTGAGCCACCCAGGCACCCTCTCCATGAGATTCTTGATCACAACCTTCATCAAGTTGGAAACTGGTCAGAGATTTCCTCACAGCTCCCAGTTAATCTGGAGTAATCAGAATGTAAGAGGTGGTTGAGATGAGAGCTATCTCATGCTTGGACTGCAGTTGTATGATCTTGAAGAACTTACCTTTTCTCCCTTGGCCTCAGCCATATGTAAAGCATTTGGTCCAATATCTGACACAAGTGACAGCTTCTGTTTCTAAAAGAATCTCTGTGCTAACAAGGCTGACCCAGGACCAAATTAAGATTAACCCTGAGTCCTTATCATCTTCAAGTGTTTGATACTTTGACGATGGTTTAAAATTTTATTTATTTTTCTTATAAAAAGAAGAACAAGGTAAGAAATGATTCCCTGCAGAAATACGATTCTATAATATTGATTTTTTGAACAAAGGAATTGATGAAAGGAATGCTTGCTCTTGTAGGCACAAAAACTATAATTTAAATCTGAGAAATGTACAAGTTTAGTTGAAGAGCCACTGCCAGGCACACTTCTCTTTGGCATATTGAATCCACATTAAAATGGGCTTTATCTCTATAAACAGGAAGCAGTTGTTTACCCAGGTTTTCCACAGCATATATATTCACAAAATGCCCCAGAAATAGAAACAGTTTCTTCCTTGTGGAAGGAAATGTTAAATATAGTTACTAAGATGAGTGCTGGATCAATACATCAATATAGTTCAGGTTTCCTGATTTCCAGAAAGATGTGAAGCCTGAAGCAAACTAATACATAATTGAAGTTATAAAAAGAATCCATCGTTACTTAGGGGCATTTTCCTCAAGAAATATTGTTTCCTCTCCCACCAATTATGCCTACTTTGTAGTTCTGAAAAGTAGTTTTTGCCAGAGTACCCTGGCAATCAATTTCTCTCTAAAGACCCTTCCTCACCTTTCATTCCTATTAGTAAGTGTGATGGTTAATTTTATGTGTCAGCTTGACTGGGCCACAGAGTGCCCAGATATTTGTTCAAACGTTTTTCTGGGTATGTCCATGAGGTGGGTTTTGATGAGATTAACATTTAGATTAGGAGCCTGAGAAAGCAGATGGGCCCTCCCAGCTGCCCCCCCCCCCATATGGGTGGTCCTCATCCAATCAGTTGAAGGCCTGACTAGAACAGTAAGGCTGACCCTCCTACAAGTAAAAGGGAATTCCTCCTGCCTAACTACTAAGCTGACACATCAATCTTCTGCTTTTGGACTTGAAATATCAGCTCTTCTCAGCTCTCAAGTCTGTTATTTTTCTTTTTTTAATATTTTATTTTTATTTATTTGAGAGTGAGAGAGAGAGAGAGCACAAGCAGGGGGGAGGGGCAGAGGGAGAGGGAAAAGCAGGGAGCCGGAAGGATGCGGGGCTTAATCCTAGGACCCTGGGATCATGACCTGAGCCCAAAGCAGATGCTTACACGGCTAAACCACCCAGGAGCCCCATAAGCCTGTTATCTTTCAGAGTGGAGCAATACCATTAGATCTCTTGGTTCTCAAGATTTGGATTCAGACACACCATTGGCTCTTTTGGGTCTCCCACTTGCCAACTGCAGATTTGGGGACTTCTCAGCTTCCACAATGAAATGAACTAATTCCTTATAACATATATTTATATCTTACTGTATATATTTCCTTATATAATAAATAAAAATTAATTCAATAGTATAATTATTATAATTTATACTTATATATTTTATCCTTTTAAAATATATATACCTTGTTGGTTCTATTTCTTTAGAGAATGCTGACTGGTAGGTTATAGATGCATTTAAATAAATGAACCACATAGAAGAATTTTCTTTTATCTAGTAATTTGAGGTGAAACAGCTTCCTGTTTCCAAATGTGAGCTTAATTCATTTGGATTTTATGTGATAATGAGATTTTTATTTGGGAAAGAACATTATAGCTAAGAAAACATTGCAGATTACCTCTACGTAAAGATTTTATTGAACATTTAGCTTCTTTTTGGCATCCTACTTCCACCAGATTTTCTCTCTTTCTCCTACCAAATTCAATGGCCTTTAGGACGTGCAAAAACAGTTTTTGCTAATAACTCAAGGAAAACGTAGAGTTTTGCTCTAATATACTTCAGAGCTTTTGGACTATTGATTGTCTATTAATTATCTGCCCTACCTATATGATTGTAGATTGATAACTATAGGTTAATACATAGTTATGGAGCCTTATACTAGGAAATGGGAAAATAAAGGGAAATAAGAGTCTATATATGACATATACATACACACGCATACATAACATCTAACATATATATTCAGATTTTTACATCTTAAAGAAGCTCTATTACAAGGAGTTGGCACACATGATTATTGTGGCTGAGAACTCCCACCACCTGTGCCTGCAGCTAGAGAAATAGGAAAGCTAATGGTATAAGTCAGTATGAGTCTGCAAACCTGAGAACCAGGGGAACTGATGGTATAAATGCCAGTCTGAGGGCAGAAGATAAAATGAGATATCCCAGGTCAAGAGCTAGGCAGAAAAAAAGGAGGTGAATTCCCATTTCCTCTGCCTTTTGTTTTATTCAGTCTGTCAGTGGATTGGATGATACCCAGCCACATTAGGGAGGACAATCTACTGAGTCCACTGATATCAAATGCTAATCTCATCTGGAAACATACTCACAAACACACCCAGAAATAATGTTTAAACTGGATACCCTATGGCCAGTCTAGTTGACATATATAAGTAACCAGCACAGGGACTTTAGTAATTTATTCCATAGTCTCTCTCCTTTTTTCCTGTTTCTATTAATTCATTTGCTTTCTTTATTGTGATAAGGGTAGTAAACGAGTTTACCGGCTTCCAAATTCACAATAAGTAGAGAGAATCCTTCTTGGTACTCCCCTAAAGAAAGGCTGATTTAGATGGGCTAAGGAAGAGAGTCAAGACTCTGTTCCTGAATTGAGCTTGGCACCTGCCATATGAAGAATATGCCTGCAATGACCTGAGACAAATGCATGCACCTAATAAGGCCAGTGGCAGCATTAGCCTCTCTGAGCAGCTTCTTTATCAGTAGAAATGGACAAGTGGAAAAGAAAACCTAGAGAGGAGGCTCTAAGCTGAATTTGTCTTTAAACCATAAAGATTTATATTTCCTTTCTTCTTTTATCACCTTGCTTTTGTTTCCTGACTCTTGGCTCTTTATATTGTTTTGGTACCTGTTACAAAATTTATGTGTTACTTCTAAAAGCGTTAAGAGTAAGATTGTAGGTTTTAAAGGATGAATGTGAGCTGCATGGTAGAGTGGTTAAGTGCAAAGTCTTTCTAGTCAAATGGACATGTATTTGAAAGATGATTCTACCTTTTTACGGGCAAATTTCTTAACTTCTTTATACCTAGGTTTCTAAACCTCAAATAGAAATAAAAACAATCCTGGCCTCTTAGGATCATGCCAAGAATTATATTCACTGATATAAAAAAGAGATGTGGGTAGCTATAGACCAATGAGTCTCAGATGGTAGGAGGGGTGGGATATGATCCCTAAGAAAGGGTTCCGAAGATGGGGAGAGGGAAAGGGAGCCTTACGTAACTTTAAATTGTCTCTCCTGCCTTTGAAATGTCATACCTTAGACTCCGATTTCTACCTTACAACAAGACAAAGATAGGGTATCAGATAAACGCCATAACTAAATGAGATGGATTTAGTCACTTTCTGGGTAAAATTGAAAGTAAATTTAGAGAACAAAATTAATTTAATTCTTGAAAACATGGGTAAACAATTTTTTTAAAGATTCACCAAATACATTATCCTAAAAACAATCTCAGAGGCAAATTAGCATAAACAAAACCACAATTTTTTTTTTCTCAAAAAAACCCTATTTTGATTAAGGGCAATAATAATAAAAGATATCTTCATCAAGTTCAACAATATACAGGAGGCCTAAAATCAACCACTAAAATGAGTGAAAAGAAACAGTGCTGAATAAAGACTTACACTTTCTCTATTTATATCAGAGAGAATCCTACAATGGAGGAATTAAATGGTGTCAGGGAGCCAGAATTCCTGTCCCCTTCAAGGGTCCTTCTAGCTGAACAAAGAATCATACTGTCATGAGACAGGCTAACAGGTGAAAATCAAATTTAATGGTGTATGTACAGGGACTCCACATAGATACGGAAACTCCAAAGATGGGCAAAATGAGGCACATAATGCTGTCCTGAACTAAGAAGGGGGTAGGGATCTGGGACTTCAGAGGAAAGGAATGTACTTCACAGGGCAGTAAGAAGAGTAGATGTTTGGTAATTAGATGTGTGCCTGCCATACAGATAGGTCACTTAGATAAAATTGATCTCTGCTAATAACCCTTATTCTGGGAAAGACTCCCCCCTCCCATTTAGATTCCTCTATATAGTTAAGGGTAGGGCAAAAGTTTCTCTTGAGACCACAGGGTCTCGACTGACTTCAGCTCAGAATTATTTTCATGCCAAAGTGGCCCAACTTGGGGTGGCCTGCCTTCAGCTCCTACATTGGAAATCCAGGGAGAAGCTCAGAAGGAATAGAAAGAATTTTACTCCTATCTAAAATCTACTCCCAGAATGTCATGGAGAAGAGATAATTCACTTGTTGTCTGATTGATAGTTTGTTAATACCAATTTAAAATTCGGCAGCTCTGGCTTGGGAATGGAGGTTTTTGGTGTTGTGGGGGGTGGGAGGAAATCCTGTTAGAAGAAAGCTTTTCTTCTCTGAGCGGACTGCACTGAATTTTCTAGATGTTGTATTGCAATTACAGAGCGAGTTTTAGACCACAGGGTCTCTGCTACCACAATTGGGTGGGATGGGGAAAATCTAGGGTAGCATTCTAAAGAGAAGCTATGGAAAAGAGTAAAAGGAAGACATGTGGCATATGGCAAATGAAGTCCCCGAACTAAAACCAGACAGGATAGACATATGCAAAGACAAAAGCTAAAAAAAAAAAAAAAAAAAGACAAATGTTATTTTGAAAGTTTGCATAATTGGCTTTTCCAGGTATAATTATTATGTAAGTGTAACCAAAATAATCTATCATGATGAATAAACAAGTGTTGGTGAGGATGTGGAGAAAAAGGAAACCTTGCGCCCTGCTAATGGGAATGCAAACTGGTACAGCTACTGTGGAAGACAGTATGGAGGTTCCTCAAAAAGTTAAAAATAGAACTAGCCTACAATCTAGTCATCACACTACTGGGTATTTACCCAAAGAATACGAAAACGCTAATCCGAAGGGATATATGCACCCCTATGTTTACTGCAGCTTTATTTACAATAGCCAAACTATGGAAGCAGCTCAAGTGTCCACTGATGGATGAATGGGTAAAGAAATGGTGTGTATATATACAATGGAATATTATTCAGCTATCAGAAAGAATGAAATCTTGCTATTTGCAACAATACGGATGGAGCTAAAAGTATAATGCTAAGCGAAATAAGCCAGTCAGAGAAAAACAAATACCATGATTTCACTCATATTTAGAATTAAAAAAAACAAAACTAACTAACAAAGGAAACAAGAAGAGAGAGAGAGATAAACCAAAAAACAGTCTTTCTTTTTTTTTTAAAGATTTTATTTATTTATTTGAGAGAGAGAGAGAGAGTGAGAGAGAGAGCGCAAGAGAGGGTAGGGTTAGAGGGAGAAGCAGACTCCCCGCCGAGCATGGGGCCCGATGTGGGACTCGATCCCAGGACTCCGGGATCATGACCTGAGCTGAAGGCAGTCGCTTAACCAACTGAGCCACCCAGGCACCCCAGTCTTTCTTTTTTTAAAAAATGTATTTGAGAGAGAGAGAGAGCAAGCACGAGCTGGTGGGGGGGGGGGGTGGAAAGGGGAAGAGTGAGAGGGAGAAGATATGGGGCTCTATCTCAGGACCCTGGGATTATGACCTGAGCTGAAGGCAAGGTTTAATTGACTGCACCACCCAGATGCCCCCAAAAAACAGACCTTTAACTATACAGAATAAACAGACGGGAAGGGAGGGGGGGAATGGGTGACAGAAGTAAAGGGGATTAAGAGTACACCTATCTTGGGACGCGTGGGTGGTGCAGTCAGTTAAGCATCTTGGTTTCGGCTAAGGTCCTAACCTCAGGGTTGTAAGATCAAGTCCCAAGTCCCAAGTGGGGCTCCACTCTCAGGGCAGAGTCTGCTTGAAGATTATCTCTCTCTTTCTCCCTTTCTCTCAAAATAAATGAATAAAATCTTAAAAAAAAAAAGAGTACATTTATTTGGATGAGCACTGAGTAATATATGGAACTACTGAATCACTATATTGTACACCTGAAACTAATATAACACTGTATGTTAATTATACTGGGATTAAAATGAAATAATTAAAAACAAAACAAACAATACAAGTAACCTATCACGAAAATTACTTTCCTTTCTTCACTCATGCTATACATCCACGTAGACTGATGTTCTGGCTGTTTAATCCTGGGAGGTAGAAAACCAGTTGTGTGCGTGGATACAAATACCCTTCTACACAAACTGAACCTTCACTGGAAAAAATGCCCACTACTGGATTTCAGGTGTACTCTTCCCTGTGAAAGAAATTAATTAGCAAATAAGAGCAAGACTTACATGATTGAAGATCCTGGTGACCTTTTAAATCCCGACAATTTGCTCTTGTCTGGGTATTTCCAATGGCACGATTGCTATTAGTAACCTAGTAGAGTCATGTTTTAAACTTTGTTCCTAGACTCTATCTGACATATTTCTCTTTAATTTCTAACCGAGAGAAGGCCCATAAAGAATGTCGTGAGAAAGGCAGCTCTCCTCTGAGACGTGGTATTATAGGAAAAGGTCTGTTTTCGGGTCAGCCACTCAGGTGGAATTACTCTCCAAGGGCACTGCCGTTTCTCTGAGGGAAGGTACATCTTCCCAGCTGCCCTTCATGGGACTAATGAGATACACAGGTCTGCAATGCCAGCCACCTTGTGGACTCACCACCTAGTTTATCAAGGAGAAGTTGACTCTGGGAGCAACTACAAAAAGGAACTATTCTGATTTAGATGGTGTAGAAATGCAGGCGAGGGCTTCTCCCTCCTGTCTCATTTGATCGTTTTTCATGCTTTACCTCTGCTTCTAGGGGCTGATTCGTCTTTTTCCCTCCACATGCTATGCTTTAAGTGTTTCCAGTTCTAACTGGAACTTGTCTTTGAACTAAAAAGATTTACTTCTTTCTTGGTTCTTTTTTTCTTTTCCCCCTCATTTCTGTTTATTGTCTCCCTGCCTCTTACAGCTTTTCTCTTGATAATGGGAATGCTGCATCTCTTTTCATCGGTGCTCACCTCCTGCCTAGGAACCACTTTATCAGGAAATGTGTGGCAGAGTAGAAAGGGCGGGGATTTGACTGACAGGGATCCCACGGTGTGACCTTGGCACATTAATGGACTCCTTTACACAACAGGTGTCTTCTCTTTAAAATGCAGTGTTAGGTTCAATTATCTCAGTGATGACCCCAGCTCTAATTTCCCTTGATCCCACACATTCCCGCAGTACTCAGTCGACTATGCAAGCTCGGTACTTGTGTATTAGTTTTCTGTTACTGCTGTAACAAATCACCACAAATGCAATGGCCTAAAACAAGACAGATGGATTATCTTACAGTACCATACAGAAGTCCAACATGATGTCACTGGGCTAAAACAAGGTGCCAAGCAGGGCCTTTCCTGAGACTTTAGGGGAGGATCTGTAGCCTTGCATTTTCCAGCTTTTGAGGGAAACTCCATCCCTTGGTTCCTGCTCCTTTCCTCCAATCCAAAATCAGAAAAGAGCAGGTTAAGTCCTCCACTCTTTGTGTCCCTCTGAGCAACTGTAGCCAGAAAAGGTTCTCTACTTCCCAGAACTCATGTGATCAGATGGGGCAAGTCTGGATAATTCAGGATAATCTGATGTCAATGTCTGTAAATTTAATCACTTCTGTAATATTCCTTTTGCCACATAAGGTAGTTGATTGACAGGATGTGGACATCTTGGGGGACCATTATTCTGCCTACCACTTGTTACGGACTAACACAAGCATTTTATGTCTGGGAGCACCAGACCGACACAAAGTCATCAAATATTTCTGCCCCTTTTCTTGCTTTTCTTGTTTTAGACAGTTGGGAGTGACCCAACTCAGCCTCAAACTGTTAATATCTGGGATATACACTTCTGAAGCCATCACCGCACTATCTTTTAGATTAGATCTTCCAAGAACCCCCATTCCTTCCTGGAACTGTTGTGAATCCCTACTTGGACTCATAGCTCATGGCTAAATGTATTCCATCGATTGCCTCCTTCTGACTACCTTGTCAACATCGCCGTTTAGCTTTCCATTATTGGTTTCTTCTCCTTCAATTTTTTTGGTCACTTTAAGCAGCTGCTGCTCTCTGGTGACCTACTGTATACCCCTAATGAAGACAAATCTTGACACCTGAATTTTGGCTTCCTGCTCTGGTTTCTAAACTCTTGCTTAAAAAAGGCAGTTCTTATCTTGCCCTCTAAACTCTCTCTCTTGAGAGTCCTGCATGAGCCATGCAGGCACTTATTTAATACCCCCCCCCCCAGTTGTCATTAACTACAGGGCTAACTTCATGGATGATCGACCACTGCAGTCACACAGGGCTCTGCACTAAGAAGAGGACCCTGTGCTAGACGTTTAATGCTGTGTGGTTACCATCTTGAAATTCTTCATAACTCCACCTTTGAATTTATGATCTGTTTAGTAAAATCTGATGGAACAACTGAAGCATGCACTGGTGGCTTAGAGCCTCGATTCAATGTCATCTTGATTTCTGCTGCTTCTCTACCTCTCTGAGATGGGTTCTCTGCCACCTGTTTCCCCATCCCTGCCCAGTGACTTGTGCCATCTTTCTCCCTTGGCAGAGCCTGGAAGTGGATAAAGAGAGAGCCAAACTCAGTGCCCCATTGCAGGATGGAGCCCTGGACACCTTTGAGGATCTGGGTTGCCCAGCCACTAATCCTGCCCAAGGAAGCATGTGCCCAGTCACTAATCCTGCCCAAGGAAACATGACATTAATTAGCAAATAAAAAATAACCATGACAGCTACAGAAAGAGATTGCAAAAAGAAAGAAAGAAAAAGAAATTTTCCCTGCTTTTTGGCCATTCCATATATTTTTATTTTGTATTGTGCCCTACAAATTATGTAGTTGGCACTGGTACTTCAAGATTTCTCAACTTCAGCACTTTTGACATTTTGAGCCAGATAATGATTAGCTGTGAGTTATGATCTTCTGAGTTGTAGGGTGTTTAGAAGCATCCTTACCCCCACTAGAGGCCAATAGCACCTCCACTCAATGTGGCAACCAAAAATGTCTCTAGACATTTCCAAATGCTCCCTGAAAGAGGGGTGTGGGGTCCACCACAGTTGAAAATCACTGGTTTGGTTGCTAGAAATTAAATTCTTATTCTTGAGCTTCTGTTTGATAAAGGCATTGATATCTGTGCCCTAAATTTTAAATCAAACTACTCTTACTGTTTAATATCAAGTAAGATTGCAGGTTCTAAAATCCACCCTGGATTTTTAACCTGGTTTTAACCTTGATTAGGAGTATTACTGTGGGCAAGTTATATAATCTCTTACAGCCTAGTTTTCTGACCATAATTAAAATAATAATAACAGTATCTACAGCAAAAGGTTGTTGTGAGAATTAAATGACATGATGTATGTAAAATTCTCAGCACAGTGTCTTGGATTGGCACATACTGAGTGCCAACACCAATAAATGGTATTAATATTATCATAGCCAAATCCATCACTCCAAAAAACTACAATGTTGGTTCCTTGGAAGTAAACTTTTTCTATTACTGATTTTCATTCACCTGTTCATTTTTTAGCATAATGACCAGTAGTTTTGCTCTCAGAAAATATCAGTTTTCTTTGCCTATTGTTTTACAGTAATATCAGAGTCTTTCCTAGAGGTCACAGGGTCCTGATCCCAGAAGCCAACGTAGTTGCAACATTCCTTTCCTGCAGGGGAGCCCAAATGCCATCTCTTTCCCTTTTATTCCACTGAAACCTCCTCCAGAATTTCTGTTTACAGCATGAGAACTGACTGAAATTCTCCTGTCATTTTCAGAGCAGAAACTGGTTGAGTCCAGTTTAGGAGGGGTCTTTCCAGTTCATCCAGCAGACTCTTCTGGTTGTTGCATGGACTCACTTGAATGCCCCCACCCCCAAGAAAGGGCTCTTTCATTAGATAACAATTCAAAACATACAGAAGCAAATGGCTATTATTAAAAAAAGAAATACTGATTTCCTCAAATGAATAATAAATAATTCCAAATAAAGATCATGATGACAGAGACACCTTGGTGGCTCAGTCGGTTAAGCGTCTGCCTTCAGCTCAGGTCATGATCCCAGGGATCATGGGTCCTGGGATTGAGTCCCACGTCGGGCTCCTTGCTCGGTGAGGAGGAGCCTGCTTCTCCCTCTGCCTGCCACTCCCCTGCTTGTGCTCTCTCTCTGTGACAAATAAATAAATAAAATCTAAAAAAAAAAGATCATGATGACAAAGCATATGCGATGACTTCAGAAAGAACCTGTGAGGATGCATCACAAGAAAAATCCTTTTACAAATTACAACATTCACAGATGTGCAGAAAGTCAAAACTAACAGTGACTTAAAGTAACACTTCTCAAACACAGCTGTAGTAACTGAGCATTCCTATAAAAGTGAGTATTTGGATTAGATAGCATTGTCTTTACACACACACGCACGCACACGCGTGCACTGTAATCTGGAATCATTGAATAAAGCACCATTATTTAGAGCAATAAAAGCTTCGATTCCTTTTTTTTCCTTTTTTAGTCAAATACTAAGCTAGAACTTATTCAGGCCAATCAAAGACTGGAAGTTACTCTGACTGAGTCAGTCATTTAAGGGAATACCTTAAATCAATTGCTTATTCTCAAGTTCTTTGCACATTTTTTCAACAAATTGAAGTTTTTAAACAAAATCCTTAATGAAGCAAACAGATCTGGCTAATCACTAAATCTACCGAATGGTTTACTATTATATTCATAGAAAGAGCAGGGTTTTGTTCACTATGTTGGCAGTTTGATTCAGCTAAAGTTTGTATGTCCACAGCTCTCTGCACATGTCTCATTAACACACTTACCAGTTTGTATTCTAATTATGTGATCAATGTCCATCTGCCACACTAGACTGCCATCCCTTTATGCCAAAGTACCTGGCATATAGGTTAGGCCTCAAAACATATTCACTAATTTATGAATTATCTATGCTTCAACAATTTAAAACTGGTTGATTTTTAATATACAAATGTAAACAGTAGAAGAAAAAGACGAAAATCTCAAAAGGCTGTACATAAGATGCATACCTATTATTCTGAAAATTGCTTATAAATTCTTGAGATGAGGACATATGGTTCAGATTATTTAAAAAAGCACTAATATTGAACACAGACTTTTTTTTTTTTAAGGAGCAAACGGGGAAATTTCATCATGACCCCAAAAACATGCTATTTACCTGATGTCAAAGAATGAGCCTAAATCTTTAAAATTAAAATGTAAAATTAGAAACCTCTCCTTATTAGAAAAAAATTTTACTAATCTTTGTTGTATTTTGGGTAAGAACTTTTTCAAAACAGATGATGTTCCCTTCATAACCTAAAATGTTTCATGCATATTCATTTAGATTCCTAAGAGGATCTCATAATCTCATCCAAAAAAGATTTAATGATCCTTAATGGTTTCCAATGACACTTTGTCTTTGTCCCTTTCTCAACTGTGCAGATGACTTTAAGCATACAAATGTTTCTGCTCATGTTTTGACCTCTAACGTCTGTTGTATGATCACAGGGTTGAAAAGAAATCATTCTTCCTACAACTGTCCTGAATTTTATATTCTTCTTTTACACATGGTAAAAAAAAAAAAAAAAAAAAAAAAGAATGTACCTGGGTTTCCTTTATATATTTGCACCAGACTTTTAGAATAAAAAAAAAAAAAAGGCAAAATAAAACAGGGGCACTTGTTGAGTCATAGAGGACAAGAAGGTACTGATTATGAAGAACCCTCTAAGCCTTTATAAGGATTTGGTGCCTGTTCCTAAAAACAATGGGAAATCATGGAAAAGTCATTCGAAATGAGTAAAAACAAATCTGGGTTCACATACAACTTCACTTGCACACAGTTCCCTCAGCTCTACAACAGACATAATAAGTGACTACTTCATTAGATTATGATGAGAATAAAGCGATTTAATAAATCGCTTTATTATAAATAAATGATTTAGTACAGTACCTGACACCTAATTGAAACACAGTTATAATACATCCAGTTCAACAGTTTATTTAGAAGTGCATATTATATAAAAATGAACCATTGATGGTTGAAGAGGATCTGGAGTGGGAAGAGGGCAATGATTTCATTCTCCCTCCTGTTTCATTTCATTGCAATACAGAGTCCATCCTGGTCTGGTTTTAAGATGAAAACAAGCTCTCTCTTTCCAAGGCCCATATGCTCTGCTGTTGAATGGTGGTTAGGGAGAGGGAAGATAGCTGTCAGTTTGCATTCCTGGGCATCTGTCTGTATTGGGATGGCATTCCTGGTCTCACACTGGCTCTGTTTTCATCTACCTCTGGTGGGCTCTACATATATGGTGGCCTCATGTAGACTGTGGGTGGCTTTTTGGGGACGCTTCATCTTCATTTCAATCCCATCGCAAATTGGTTATTCACTCAGAGAATGGCAACCACATCTCTGTGTGACCCTACAATAGTCTGTCTACCCTCAAGCCTTCCATGGATATTACATTGCTTTGTTCTCTGCCACCAAGAGAGTTCAAAAGCTTTTGCCTCCTTCTTTATCCACTATGCTCCTTCCTGTAGAAACATGTCAGCTGTTAAGATCTTTTTAAGAAACCCCATGTGGGAAAGGCATTCTTTTCTCCCCAAGCACTCTGCACCAAGTTACAAACAATAGAGGAAAAATTTCCCTGTAACCCTCCCGGCTGTGAGATCTTTGGATGAGATGTATGGATCATATTCTAAATTCACACACACACACACACACACACACACACACACACATTTAACTCCAAGGAAAGCTATCAAACTTGCTCAAGAACTTCTTCATCCTGTTCCTACATGCTGTAATTTGAGTGGGCTTGCAGACTGCAAGGTCCAGCCTGGGGCCAAGAGTCACTAAACACTCTTAGTGATTCTCTCTGAGCATAACTTCCCCTGACTAGTGAAAGTGTAGCGGTCAGAGAGGTTAGATACTTTCATCTGAACAGTTTGCTCCCCTCAAAGCAGATGCTCCTAGGCTATGGTTCTTCTCCCTGCATCCCCACTCCCCCGGTGCCTCCTTATCTAACATAGGAGCGTTGGATGGTAAGAAGAGCAGGGCCAGTTCTGCTTTATTTTGATGAAAATATGGAGGATTCCTCCCCATCATTTTGGAAGGAACTGGGCCACTTCTTCAACTGGAAATAGAATAATCTAGGGTGTGGAGCAAAGATAAAGAAGCTATCATTTATACTCTGGAATAGAACAGAAAGGAGTAGGTTGAAATGTTTTGAGCTAAAGCAGTGGCTCATATCAGAATTAGGGTGAAAAACAAATAACTAAAGGGGAGCTGGGGAGCATACTGCCTTAATAATCTGTACCCAGTTACTTGTGTGGGCTGTCAATACCTATTTTCTCCAAGGCTGCCCCATTTTGTGTACAATATAACAAAGCCATTTTAGAGTTAAGGAATATCACCAAAGTCATATGCAACATTTTATTCCCTTTTGCATCATGAAGACATGGATTTCATGTCACAGACGGGACCTTCTTCATCACTTCATTGGCTTTGTTTGGGGAATCCTGCTGGTTACTCATTTAATCGTTGGCATGGCTCCCGCTGAATGCTAGCTAGTGCGGTGGCAATGGTAGCATCTTACAAGTTTTTCTGCTAGAATTGCTTTGTTGTTAGGAATGGAAGCGAAATGAAAGCGGATATATTTTTAAAAATATACTTATATAATCGCATTCCAATTTCCCTTTTTTTCTTCATCCTTATTTGGGGCTTTTATTATTTAACTTACTAATATCTCCACTTGGTGATTTGAAACTGTCACTGGCAAACCATGTATTTACAGTTGCAGGCATTCAGGGAAAGTTACATTTTGTATTATCCTTAGGCATTATAAATTCCTGAGTGTTATGCAAAGCATTACTAGAATGATTTGCACAACAGGGGGTTCAGTTTTTAATAAAAGTGACTCTTATTTTTAATTATAGCAATTAAGATCTTCTTATTGGCAGGAAGACTACTGCTTTGCAGTCTTGAGGTTGTGCTTCTGTGATTCCACTGGGCGTAGAATATATCCTACTCTTTGGGCTGTGGTTATTCCCATCCCAAGATTATTGAACATAGATAAGTAATATACAGAAGGCACAATTCTTCAAAAATATGTCTGCGGAACTGTTTTTATCTAGATGGGCTCAGATTCTTATCATATTATAGGAGAAGGAAAGAGAAGGCAGCAATGCATAAGGAATGAGTATGTATCTCTGTGGAAGATACTTGGTTGAAAATATTTTGTCACTATAACATATTGTGAATGGATATTACACTTCAGCTTGGGAACATGCTTGAACAATATGTTTTAAACAAATGACACGTTCATTTTCTCACCCTCTATATGTGATCCTCTTAAAGGAGAAAACTCATACAGAAATTAACACTGCCAAAATGCCAAGTCTGTGACAGTTCTATTTCTGTGGGAGACCTAATTAAACCTGAAATTTTCCAATATTTTTACCGACATCATTTATGTTGTAATTAACACTTTTTACTGGTAAAGATGGTTGTTTTCAGATGAAGTGTTTCATCTTATTGTGGTTAAAACTACAAAACTGAAAGAATAAAACCATAATTACGAAAATTTCCTAGCCACAAGTTTGCACATGAGCCTGCTCTACACCTGAGTAACAACAAAAGGTAATTAAATGCAGATGAGGATGAGATTGCAGAATCGCAGAGCACTGCCTGGTGTTTCCATCTTTCTCGTATATTTTAACAATATTTGCAATTTGGCAAGCTATTTCGATGATGGCATTATTATAAACCTATAAAAATGTGTATTTTGAGCAGATGGCACGGCAAACTACAACAGTGTAGATGATGAAGAATCAGAAAACTATATATAAATATTATGATGACACCTGGAAGTCTGTACAATTTATATAAAGTAGCATAACATTTGGGAACATATGAATCCATAGTCTGATACACACACACACACACACACACATCCTCTTAGATAAAAGTGTTAGGCTAGACTAGATAATATTACAAGGACCCAATAGGTAAATAATCAAAAGTATTTCTTAATATTGCAATATTTGCAGTATGTATTTCTAAATTTCCATATTTCACCCAAATCTGTTTAAATAAAAAATATAATAAAGAATAAGAGCTCCACTTTTGGTAGTTTTCTTTTAAGTGGAACAAGGTTGGAATAAATGAAAAAAAAAAAACCTGATGGTTCCACCTTATCGGTCATCATAAAAAATGAGGAGAAAAAAAGACATAGCTGTTAAAGAATGATCTGATCGGTTGTATTGATGGGCAGAGAAAAAAGTGCGGAGAACCGTACCTCAAGTTGGCACAGCCCACTGAAAGCAAATTTGCTGTGAATGATGATAATTTGTACTGAAAGAAATTAGTGCCAATTTGATTAGGAATTGCCCTTCTGTTCAGATTTCAGTGGCTAATGTATCCTGTCGTGGTTACAGCTTTATCGAGGATATAGGAGTGAAACAAAAATGATTCAGAGAGGAAAGAATGATTATAGGGCACATTCTACCCTGATTTGTTTTTTTTTTTTTTTTTTTCTGGCCACAAAAAGGAACACAAAAGAGATGATATTTATTTTATCTTTCAGGAAGAACTATACATTTTCTCTACCTGCAGGGCATTATGATAATTTATCCTAAGCTTGAATGATGCATGAAATGAAAAGATTTCTAGCTCCTTTTTCCTCTTCATCTTATAAGTAAGAATAAGTGATCTTCCATTTTTTAAATAAGTAATTTTTATACAGAACATACTCTGATTTGTAAAGTGCTTTCACAATTTTTATTTTACTTAATTTTCACAACAATTAAAACAAAGTCACAGGAACATTAACAGAATCTGGGTCCTCATGACAAGTATACTTTTCCTTATGTCCCTCATAGGGGAACTGAACCACCATGGCAGCTCTAATTGGCTCTCCTTCCATCAGTAAATCTGCACAGTTCTTCTAAACTTCTGCAGAGATTCTATAAATAGATCATACTCAGTATTTTCTTAACCATTACATGTCTGAGGTATTAAGAAAGTGTCAGCTCTCCCTTCATTATTATTAGATGACAAAGTTCACATCCCTTCTCCCTTGAGTTTTCAAGTATAATTTGTGCATATTCCATCGAAACCTATCAATCTTCAATTTGTGATATAAATCAACTTAGAAATTAATTAATCATCACCTTTGTAAAAAATATTGTACAAGATGGGCAAAGCTAAGATAATAGGGAAGACGAAATAAAGAATATCTTTTTTTTTTTTACAAGAGAACAAATCTACACCTTTATTTACTTTTCATTAAATTTAAATCCTTGAGGGGTACAGCATCACACGGATTCTGTGGCCACTGGCTTTAGCAGGAAGGTTGCTTCGGAATTTGGCACGAACTATGCCACTGTTTCCATGAGCACGAGTTACTTTTCCCCAGATTACTCTGGTTTTGTTTGGTTTGCCTCCAGGAGTCACTGTGTTGTTCTTCGCTTTGTACACATAAGCACATCTCTTGCCTAGATAGAATTCCGTTTCATCTCGAGCATAAACACCTTCAATTTTAAGAAGAGCTGTGTGCTCTCTCTGGTTCTGGAGACCCCGCTTATAGCCAGCAAAAATGGCCTTGGACCACAGCCTTCCAGACATTATTTGGCATTAGAGGAGTCCTGTTCCCAGCAGGCCTCCACAGACTCCAAGATGGCGGAAAAAGAAAGCAAATAAAGAATATCTTAACCTGATCATTTATAAGACTCACTTTCTCCATTTAAGTCTCTCAAATACCATCTTTCCAGAGAAGACTTCATTCCCTACTCTAAATAACTTAGAGCCACACACAGAACAACTTACACACCATACCATATACTCATCCCTGTTTTATTTTCCTTTAGAGCAATTATCACAACCCATGTTTTATTAGTACTTGTTTGCTTATTTTGTCTCTAATAGAATGTTATCTTGATAGGGTCAACCATGTTGCCATAGATCTAAATAATGCCTGGCACATGTTACTTACAATAACTAACACTTAAAGAGTTCTTGATACCTCATTCATTTTGCAATGAAATAGATACTACTAGCTTCTCCATTTCAGATATGAGAAACCTGAGCACAGAGTGGTTAAGTACTTTGTCTAAGATCATGCAACTAGACCTGGTAGAGCTGCAATCTGAACCCAATAAGTGTGGCCCCAGAGTCTATGCTTTAACCACAGTGTTGGAGATCCTTAAGTTATATGTTTGGATTAATAAATTAATAAAATTTTATTATTAATTAATTCTTGAGAAGAAAATAGACTTTATTGAAAATGTGTCTGACTACCTATCACCCATGGCCTTAGCCCAAAATCAATTAATTTGGAACCTAAAAAGAGATGGGCATTTATTCAGGTCTTTCGTTTAAAATTCCCCTAAGCCACCCGGTCAAGAAACTTTATCGTTGGGGTGAGTGTGTGTGTGTGTGTGTGTGTGTGTGTGTTCCTGTACAGACTTACCTAATCTTTTATAAAATGAGACCTGCTATTAGCCAACTTGCTAATTAGGGTCATGTTTACCCTGACAGAAAAACAAAGCATCTACTTGATTATTTAGAATTATTACTTCCCATGGTAAGATTCCAAGCACTTGAATTTCAGAACTGAGCCAATTATCTTCTAGGTCTCAGCCAGCATTCCACTCCTAGTCAGGGCAGAAACTGAGAGCTTGCCTTAAGTTACTAGGTTTTCTTTAGCTGACATGATCAGTTGTCACAATAGACCTACTGTTAGCATCCAAAGACTTGGCAATGAGTTCTTCCCCTTTGCCTGGAGTTCATAGTTTAGTAATAGCAGGTATATGATATACGTTCTAACTTATGCAGGTTTAAAATAAAAAACACATTGTTGTAAGTATTTGTAAAAAATGTGATGACTACCTTTGTCTCCTCTAACTAGGTGCAGTTTTAAAATGTACTCAGTTTTTTTTTTTTTATCTATGAGTCTAAGCTTTTAGGTGAATCTCATTTCCAAAAATTGCTTATCTTTTGTTGGTCTGCCTGATCTTTCTGAAGCTGGAGTCTGTGTGGTGCACTTTTGTAGGCTTCAGCTCTGATCTGCTCTGCAGCCTGGAACAAGATGAAAAATGAACTGCAAAATCTCTGAGAGTCAGGGCTACCTGCAGTTTTATTTACTCGATTTATAGCTCTAACCCAAAGGAAGGTCTTAAGGATTGCAGTAATAAATAACATTCATTTTTAATAAAAATAAATAGAACATGCCAGTCCCTTCCAAAGTCTTACCCTGCACATAATCTCAGTAACATGAATTCCTGATGTTGGTATTTTACTATTTGGAGTGTTCAGTCTATGGAAGCTCTGATACATTTAAAAAGTAAAAATGTTTTAATATTTACTATGGGATTATTTATTTTAGAACAAAGTGCCCACTGCCCATGTCCTTAGGTAAAGGGAAAATGATGCATTTATTTTCGGTATGAATAAATCATATGGACTTAATTTGTACTATATTTTAGCAGTAATGATATGACTCCATTTTAAGCTATATACAAAGCAGAAATACATTTGCCAAGTCATAAGCATACTCTTCACATCTGAACCAGTTCTTTAATGTAATACTTAATAAAAAGGCTGAATAGCATCTGGTTTAGTGCATGACATTTCATAGGATCCAAACATACATCTCTGAATTGGCTGAAAACACAAAATATACAGAGACTTTTTTTGAATGATAGTTGATTTCCTGTCACTGAGGGAACACTTAATCTAGAGTGAACTTTTTCTAGTGCATTCCTCCCTTAACTTATACAAACAACATCTATTAGTAGTAATGCAAACATACACAACACACTCCAAAAAAGAATGGGAAAAAGTACTAAAAGAGTAAAAAAAATCAAAAATATTTTAAATATCTTTAAGTTGTTTGTTTGTTTTAATTAAACACAGCACTTGCTCAGTTAAAGTAAGTAAGTACTGAGTGTAATCCATTCCTGGTCTTATCCCAGGTTTAATGAATAGGGTACCACTGAGATCAAAGAAATCCAAATTCCCCTCTCAAAACAAAGCCACATCCATTGTCCTGACACCAGTAAATGGTGTCATAAAGGTAATGGGTATGGATTCAGAAATCTCATCTTCAGTAATAAAAGCCTAGACCAGAAACACAGAAGCTTCCAACTACCACCTTAGTGCAAGTAAAATAACTATAGTCCCTGGAATCTCCTCCATAAGAAATTATTAAACTTTCACTTTTGGGGAGAGCTACTTGTGATTTTCTGTTTTCCCATAGTAATTAGTAGGTAACACTAAGTATTAACATCTAACATATTTGAGCCTTTACTACATGCTAGGCACTGTTCTAAGAGACACATATTAGCTTTGGTCCTCACAAAAACCTTATGAGAACATGAGAAGAGGGATTAAGAAAAAATCACCAGCTCCTGTCCAATGTTCAGTATCCTTCCTTGCATCACTTGACCCCATGCTTTCCTCCTCTGGCTTTGTTAATATACTCCTGAAGCCCACATATTGGTTCCTGGCCAGAGGTAAACACACAATCACCTTTTCTGGGGATGCAGCACCTCACCGTAGTTTTGACATCATGTCCCCAAATGTAACTGATTTGTTAACAGGATCTGAGGGCTCTGTGAGTTGGAGAACTGGGAGAGAGAGAGAGAGAGAGAGAGAGAGAGAAAGGGAGGGAATACCCTTCCATTTTACATCAGATGTGTTCTATCTAATCCCACTTAATTCCAAAGCTAGATGACCAGCTGCCTCCATCCAAGTCCTTTTCTCCTTTGCCTGGCACACCCAGACTAACTTTCTCCTGGCCCTGAACTCAGCTAAATCTGTTTCCTCTCAGGCCTGACCCCATCCCCAGGCATCTGCCCTAATAAGAGAGAAGTCAGAGTGTTGCCTGAGAGATAAAACTGAGAGAAAGAAATGAAGAAAGTTACCAGTGAGCCCCCTCTAAAGAGCAGAGCAGCTCTTAAGTGAAGGCAAAAGAAGCCAGAGTTGAAGAGTGATCACCCATCAAATCAAAGACCATCCCTGCTGCTCTACCCACAGCCCCAGCCACAACTCTGGCCCCAGCTGGGTCAGCCAATGTGACTGCCATTGGCTCAAAGGTGGCTGAAGAGAAGACTCCTGGTGAGGAAGAATCCTGATGGCTGGAAGCTGAGGAAGCCAGAGAGAAGGAAGAGGAACTGCAGAGGCAAGCAGAAGAGAGAGAACAAAGCAGCAGGAGATGGAATACATTCAGAAACATAAAGAAGCTCATGTTCCTGAAGAAGAGAAAATTGCAAGGAACAAGAGAGGCATTTCCAGAGAGAAGAACAAGAGCACATGGAGATAAAGAAAAAAAAACCTGACATAATATGAAAAGAACTAGAATTAAAGCTATAGATTAGAAAGCTGCTGACCCAGGAAATGAAGGTATAACTTGGTAAATATTTGTCCAATGAGAAATAACTATTATATTGATGAACAATAAAACAGGAAATGATTATCTAGTGCTATATATACAATTACCAAAAACTTAGTAACTTAAAACAATGTAATATTATCTCCTCCAGTTCCAGGATCTTACTGTTGGTGATACCATGGATATATTTGTCCTCAGATTTCTTTTATCTTGTAGAAGCTACTGTATCAACCATTTGTGCGTGTGTGTGTGTTCTCATCACCAAAGCTATAATACAGGAAGCATTGGTTTTGTCATTTGAAAGGGTAATACACCCTCCACAGAAATGATAACTTGCCACTTATTATGAAATCTGACCTCTGTGGTATAGGAGTGAAACTTCTGAAGATCAATGTGATATCTTGGAGTGGGGAGAACACCATTTAAAACCAAAGTTGATGAAGGTCACTCTGTCTTATAATTCTCTCCTGTACTATTTCCAGTTACTGGTGGAGAAATTAAGAAATGAAAGATCAACATTTTTATTTCTTCTCTGAGAAACAGTGAGCCATGAGGAGATCTTTTAGTTTAGCAGAGCAAAACAATGAATCTATGGCTATATACGGTGGTATAGTTAAAGAACTTTGCACAATTAAATTGAGATAGATCTCAGAGAAGAAGGTTGGGAGATTTAAGGATGAAGCCAAATACTTGGGCAGAATCAAAACAAAGGTGATCTACCATATCTGCACTCATGCAAAGAGTGATAACAGCCTGGAGGATAAGATGGAAATAAAATGGAGTGGATTGGAAGTCACAACCTGGAGTCAAAGGGGTCCTTGTGACCAGGAACCTCCAGAAATCACATATATTTAGGGAGCGCCTTCGTACAGTCCTAGGACAGTGGGTCCAGCTCATTTTACTTACGTTTCATAGGATAAGATGACTTCAAGTGATATCTAGGTTACCATTCTATGTTATAAGCTTCTTGACGAGTTACTTCACTCTAGAAAATTTTAACTAAGTTGGGATATCGTTGCCTTATTGAGAATCATATTTTAGACATTCTGTGCTACTTTCTGGTTTACATGTGCTTTTTTTTTTTTTTTTGTCACTATCCTACATGTCAAAACTTCAAGTATTTATGTGGCCAAAACCACTTAATGAAGATAGCTCCTCAACTGGACTTCAACTCATATGTTCTGTATCCTGTGTCTCATTGCAATGGCTAGTGAGTAAACTGAAGAATTTTCTGGAATATGATTAGTATAAATGCAACTATCTAATAGATACTATATCTAATATAGACTTTGATAAATGTTATCCACCGATGGACAGCATGATGCCTTATTAAAAATATATGAAGGAAATGAATCCCAAATTAGTTCACATTATACCATATTTTTCAATGTTCATTATTCAGCAGATATTTTAAAAAATAAACATTAAATATGAATTTCAACAGATTTGGTGTTGGCATCTGTACTTCCTACAAGAGGGAATAAAACTATCAGGGAACTCAAATAAAACACGTAGAAAATCACAAACTAATACATTTATTAAAAAGATGTGGAATGGTCAAAAGAGAAAGATTTTTAAATTATCCAATAGTCAACATTATGAAATAGAAAACATGACAGCTGTTTTATTACTTTCCTCAATACTTTTTGCTACATAACTCACCCTCATATTATTATGATTCTTTTCAAACTGATACAATGTACATGTATTTACCCTTACTATTAAGTTAAAGAACCTTAGTCAAGTCTGAAAGGATGAACTTGGTGGTTGTGAAGTTAAAAAAAAAAAAGAGAAAGAAAATTAATTTTTTTTTTAAAGATTTTATTTATTTATTCATGAGAGACAGAGAGACAGAGGCAGAGGGAGAAGCAGGCTCCCCACGGAGCAGGGAGCCCGATGCGGGACTCGATCCCAGGACCCTGGGATCATGACCTGAGCCGAAGGCAGATGCTTAACCGACTGAGCCACCCAGGCATCCCAGAAAATTAATTTTTAAAACAAACAGCTTGCTGTATTTTCTTGATCTAATTTCTCTTAAGGCTGACACCTCATATAACATCACAGTTGGGTTAGTGAGCCATCATCATCTCCTAGTTTACAAAGTTGAGAATTAAACATGAAATGCTGCTCTGAACTTCTCAATGAATAGCCCTACTCTCCATGACTAAATTAAGCACATGAGATAATGCATCAACACTTTCAGGTCATAGTTTTGTTTAATGTATATAAAACATCAGTGTAGCAGGTGGTACCCTGGGGTTTCTCCATTTCTCTGCAGCACATGTATTAATACCAGTGTATATGCAAAGGGGCCAAGGAAAACTGTCACATAAATATTTATTTAGGAGAACTTAATTTTTTTTTGAAGGCGATAAAAATGAAGTCTTATAGTGATAAAGGGGGAAAAACATTAAGTCAACTAAGTCAATATTTGAAGAGGGAGGGTGAATACCAACTGCCAATTTGCTAATCAGCTCTCATCAATGTCCAAGATGACTGTCTTTCATTGAGAATGCATTTCAGTCTCTGTTTATTAAATTTCAGATGGTTTACTAAAACTGCCAACAAGAGGACTAATTGATGCCAATTATAGGGTCTTTCTCAGAGGAATTGGAATGAGTCCACATGTTCATTTCACACACATGACTCATCTGCCCTCAATTTAATAGTGATGATTAGCCACCTTGATACCATTATAGATAAAAATACAATCCCTGATTTGTCTTACACAATATCTGAAGTTAAATCAAGATATCTTATTACTGGTACTGATACAACAGATTTCCCAGAATCTGGATTTATTTTTCTGTCTTTTCTAATATTACCATCTCTGTAGAAATGCTAATTCAATTTCATAAGAAAGAAGTATCTAGTTTTAAGATATTATTGAAATGCTGCTCTTGAAAAGGTCTTTTTTTAGAAAATGCAAAAATAACACAAGCTGTGCTACTGTAGCACATGTCTGAACTGACAATGCAAGAAACACAGTTTTCGTCTAATTCTGAATGGTAGTTGCTACTCATGCTGCTGCTTTTTTAATGTAAATAACTGATCATATCCCCAGAAGTTAATGTCCTGCTTCCCCCAAGTCCTATTGAAATACTCCTATTTAAAAGCTCCATCTCTACAGCATCACAATATTTTTTATTCTTATAGGTAAAGAATAGGATTCTTAGACTGCAAAAAGAAAGTCTCTCCTTCACATATTCTTAATAAAAACTGGTGGATTATGCCTTAAAATGAAGTAGGAGAACAGAGGATAAAATCTTTCATTTATTGTATTCCACTGTACGCCAGGCATTGCACTAAGTATTTTATATGCATTGTCTAATTTAATCCTCAGAGCAACTTTATGTTGTAGATGTGATGATCTCTTCTCACGGATGAGGAAATGGAAACTAATTCTCTGGTGGCACCATTATGCACGGGAGAATATAGCACAGAAATGAAAGGAGGCCTGGAGGGGCTGACTTATAGCAACTACAGAGTTTTAATCGTGGATGACTTTGCTTTTAGTATAAAGGTTTTTCTATGAGTTCAAGTAATTACATACATGCTTAAGCAAATGTAATAAGTAAATTAGGCTTTTTTTTTAATATTTGTAGAAATTATATCTATTTATTCTGGTTTTACATACAAGTATACAATTTGGGTATGAAGGATTGGTGGAGTTTCTCAGCTAAGTAAAATTATATTTTTAAAATTTATTTTCCCAACATCACCCATGTGCCTTTTTGATAACACAACATACATGACCAAAGTCTGGTAAAAAAAAAAAAAAATTAGCCAGAGTTTTAATTTCCAAACATTTAGAAAGGGAGATGATCCTGGGGATCAAAAATGCTGCCTGAACAGCAAGGAGACTATCAAAAGTCACTGCCAAACACGTGCCTGCAGATTACAACCACTGCTCTTTCTATGTTAAAGTCATTTACACCCTTTTATTTTCATGGGATTTAAAATAAATTTGGAACACTGAAATGCTTTTTCTCTCCAGGATAACATTTATATTTCATGCTACAGAATAAACTCTTCCTGAAAACAACATTATATGAACTCTCCTATGACCCAGACTATCAGAATCTGAAACTTGTGTATTAGATTTAAATCATTGTTTTAAAAGGTACATTAAAGAGTTAATGGCTAACATTTTTTCTTAAAAATAACTCTCTTCATATGATCATTGTGTACTAATAAATTCCCTAACAGATATTAACCCTTTACATGTCCCTAATATAGGTGTTTTTTGTGGGTTTTTTTAAGTTTTTAATCGAAAGTGTTGGAGATATCCTTGCAGAGCTCTATAGCTCTGTTAGTGAGAGTCAGGAAAATTTCAGTTTATATCTTTCTACATGCCTTAACTTTTTAAAGTAGTTCAAAACTCTTAATAATAAAGAGGCATACCCAGAGCATCCACCTGGTTTCTAAAAGAAAAATAGTAGATAAGCAAAATGAGCAAAAATAGCCAAAGTACCTAAGAAAGATAACTGCCCACCTTACCTGGTCCTGAGACACTGCAAATCAAATTGAGTTAAAAGAGATAAACTACACTTTTGAAAACTTAAATAGCCATTGCTTTATTTGGGAATTCACCTGATGCATCAGTTTTATAATTTAAATCTATCACAACAGCAACAAATTAAAAATCAACAAAATGCTCAGAAATACATATCTGAGCTTAACTCTAACTTGATTCACTTCCTTCATAGAACCCTTCATTTCACTTTCTCTGTTCTTCACTTGCCCTTGGCAGGTAGTGGTTCCCTTTTGTGCCTATCTTTCTATTAATTTCCACCTTAACTGGAAGAAATTCCTTTGGCCTAAGCACCCTGGCATAAGTGGACCAAATGAAAAGGGTGCAGAAATACAAAAGGATTTACTTAGCAAGGGCCTATTGAAATCTGATAAACTTTTCTAAGAATTTCAGAATATTCTTTCATTAATTAAGATCAAACATGGATGCATTTGCACAGGGATTTCAAAGCTATGTAAATTAAAGCTATGAAAATTTTTGACGTCTCCATAGATAAGGAAAATAATGTTGTGGTATAGAACAGGGAGGGTTTTCTTTTTAGGTATTGTTTTGTTTTGTTTTGTTTTTAAAAATTTTTGTTTTAATGCCATCGTATCACCTTGGGCAAATGAATCAAGTGAATAAATGTACAAATAATTGAATGAAGGTTACATTCAGCATGGGAAAAGAGTTTAATTATAGGAAAGGCTTTTTAAAATATCAAACACTGTATCAGAGCTGAATGGAATTATTTTCTCCTAAGCTTAGTTTTTGAAAAACAATATGTATCAGACATTGAACACTGTATCCTAAAAAAAATTTTTTTAATGTACAAAATGTCTGTAATGAAAGGGGCCTTAACACACTGGAGATCTTGTTTTTAACTATGTAATTTATACACTGGGAATCTGACATAAAGAAAAAGATTTCAGTGTTGTAGTAGAACATCATTCTGAATGTCAAAAATCCTCAGAGGACTTGGTAACAAGAACCATTCAGTACAAAATATTCCATGTACTATGATATACAGAGAACTGTTCACTAATGAGGAGAAAATAGTAAAAAATAAATGTAGGTGTTAAAATACTTGCTGGGATTGCCAGGGGATAAAGGGAAACTCGGATCCATACGTTATAAAAACGAATTAGAAGATGCTTGTCTAAAGGACATTTCTATCAGAATCAAAATATCCACCTATGCTAGAATTGCTGTCTTGCACCTAGGTAGTTCACAGAAAGCTTCAATGTTAAACAACCTGAACATGAGATCAACATTTATGCCAAAAAGTATGTAAGTTCTGAAATAATCATTCTTAGCTGGCAAAATCAATAAAGAACATTATTTCTCTCAAGAAAATATAGTGATTATATAATATACTCTATGATTTGTAAACTATTAGTAATTTAAATGTCATAAATAAGAATGAATCAAGTCAATTAAGTGATTATTGACCATATTTATCATAAAATGTACAGATTAGTTCTAGGAAATATTTCCATCATCAATACTTCGCATACCTAAATCTTACTTCTAATTTATAAATATATTTAATATATATTTGTATATAAATTTATAAGTAGAACACATTTTTCCCAATATTTCTATGAAGCCTCACATCCTCTGCCCATAAAAAGCCATTAAAATATGTTATGTACTTGATATATTTGCTAATGCTTTATATAGAAAAAACTGCAGAGAGAAGAAAGTTCAACATCAAAGGGGGACATTTTTGATTAGATGAAAATAAAGGTTTATGTATGGAATGATGTAACTTTAGAATAAAAATTTAGTGGTTATGATACAATACAAGAGAAACAATAGAAAGTTAATGCTGATCAATTCTTATTAGCCTCTTTGCATCACTGTAGTAACATAAAATATATTGAGTTCATTTGACATTGATATTTTATACACATGCATAATGGTACCTACAATTGAATACCTACCACAGAATATAGAGGCACAAGGGTAAGTACTGTAAAAATGCTTTAATCCTCACAATATAATATATCTACTGGTAAGCCCATTTTAGAGAAACAGAAACCAAGTTGCAGAAACAATAAAACAACACAACGTCAGTTAATTAGAAAGCAATTAAGTGGGAATTTTAACCAGTGTTTTTTTTTTTTTTTTTAAGATTTTATTTATTTATTTGACAGAGAGACAGTGAGAGAAGGAACACAAGCAGGGGGAGTGGGAGAGGGAGAAGCAGGCTTCCCGCTGAGCAGGGAGCCCGATGCAGGGCTCGATCCTAGGACCCTGGGATCATGACCCGAGCCAAAGGCAGACGCTCAACGACTGAGCCACCCAGGTACCCCTAACCAGTGTTCTCTGACACCAAACCCCCTGTTCTTTTCACACCATGTTGCTTCTCCAATTACTTATTCTGCAACATTCATGATTTGTCTCATGCGAAATCAGACATTGTGTTAGGTACTAGGTACTATGCTAGCTGCTAGGAGTGAAGGAGACGTACTTTATGCCTAAGAGTATGCATTTTGCCGGCAGGCAAACTTGAATTTAAATTCAGGTTCTGCTGCTTGCCCAACCACTCCAGACAATGGACTGGTCATGTAAGTTTTGAGAGTCTTGGTTCCTCTATAAAATGGAAATGACAGTTGGATCTCCTTCATAGCATTGGTATGTGGATTGTCATGAGGATGATGTACTTAGCATAGTTCCTGGACATGTTATATGCACACAAAATGGTATGTGTTATTACTGGATTATTATTGGGTTATTTGGAAGATTAAACAAGTTGGCATTATGAAATTCTTGGCACATCAAAAAATGTTAGTTTTCATCTTTCCCATTCTACTAGAGAAAGACATAATACATAATTTTTGGATCAAATGATTTTGATTTTCTATAACACTAAAACCCAGAGATGATTAACAAGAAATTATAGACATAACTTATTAAAGACATAATTATTATTGACCAAACTGCTTATGAATTCAGTCTGGGTTTTGTAGATTATATGAAAATGAATGAATAGAAAATCATCTAGGACTTCTTGCTCATGAAAAGAAAAAAAAAAGGTCTTACTTTTTTCGTCTCACATGTTAAGACCAGAAAGATTGAATTTACCTTATTTGGATTCAATGAACAATATTTATTGAATGTGTATATGATTCTTTTTTTTAAAAAAGATATCTGTGTATGGGTATGTTTTCAAATTAGGCTAATTCAAGAAGAATACATACAAGAGGAAGAGAAGACAAGAAAGATAGGATAGGCAAAAGAAACATTTTGGCCTTGAAAAATTTGTTTATATCTTAACAATAAAATCAATAAAGTTGTTTAAACTTGATCCAGATGCTTGTGGCCCTGGAGTGATGGGATGTCTCTTGCAAAGGTGTTAGAAAAACTGTGTCTGAATCTGCCTTTGCCACTAAATCAATGGAACAAATCTTGTTTCTGTGGGACCCTGTGTGTATAATAATAATGTCTAGCATATATTGAATACTTAGCATAAGTCAACTTCTTTTATATTTATTAAATTATTTAATAATCCAGTGTGATGAGTATTATTATTAATTACAGATTAGGGATCATTGGCACTGGGAAAAAAATTTTAATGTCCTGAGTCCAAAGCTACTTTGTACTGGAGTCTGGATTAAAACCCAGATGGTCTAGTACCAGAGATTCACTTTCAAACAATACACTATGTAAAATGATAGAGTGTAGTGGACCCAAGGATCTCCCTTCCAGCACTAACATTTCTGGTGTCTATGGGGATATGAAAAGTGATTTAACATAAAGTTGACTGTCTAAAAATGTTGGATTTTTTTTTTACCTTACAATCAAGAATTTTCACAATATTAATTCTGTTTTTAGGGTGTAATAAGTGATAAAATCTTTAATTCTTAAGAACAATTCTCACAGGATATTTTTACTTTCATAGAGCAACTCCCATATTCTTCTCCTACTCTTTTGACAGAATTGTATAGGAAAATGGTTTCTCTTCCTGTAGAGCTTTCCTTCCTTAATGTCAATATGAGTTTTTGTTATAGATTTAAAACATTTTATTATATTTTTTATTTGTCAATTATTTATCAGCATCTGGTAATTGTGCAAGACTGAGATAAGAATATAGTCCCCAGTAGTATGATTTAATATCATCTGAAAGACAATATTAACTCAAGATATACTCGGTTATTGGGTATATCATATATATATATATATATATATATATATATATATATATATGTATTCACACACACACACACACACACACTCTCTCTCTCTCTCTCTCTCTCTCTCTACTGGTGAATGAACCAATCCAGAATTTCAGATGCCAAAGTCTATTTGCCACCCTATTGGAAGTTTCAGCCTTACTCCCAAGAGTTGAGAAGGGGGGAGATGGAGGGTGTCACTTTAATCTTCATTCATTTTCACTTTTATTCAGTTAATTCATAATGTGAGTGAAACCTGTATTTTAAAAAGAAAGGAACAGGGTAGCCTATTCACTCTCTCTAGGTGTATGCAAACCACTTGAAACCAATTAGGTGTCAACAGAATTGTTAATTATCCTGGGGTCACCACCTTTTGTGAAGCCTTTCAGAGTAAAAGGGAGGTGTGGCTTAGCTCACAGCGGGTTCAAACAGCCCTCTAATTGACACATTTTATACTCAGCAGTTGGGTTGGCTAGAGAGGTTCACATTAACTTTCCTTCCACAGAAGAAAATGGACTACTACATTTACTATTCATTTCTTTATGAAGCAAATACCTATTGATTCTCTGGTTTGAGCTCCACAGCTTGGCAATCCCATGGTAAATAAGGGCAGGCATTGCCTCATGAAGCTTACATTCTCTTTTTATGAGAAAATGCCATCACTTCCCAATTTACAAGTAATTAATTAAGCAGAACTAATCGTAGAATATATCAGAAGCTTCTAAGTCCAAAGGCTTTTGAAGCCTAGGTTGCTTTGTTTCTTATTTCTGAACACCAAGAAGGAGGTGGTCCACCTTCACTTAGGCTAAAGAATTAACAAACTCCTCATCAGGACAGCCCATACCACTAATAAGACACCAGCTTTTCCCATCTACATCCCCAAATTCCCCTTTGAAGGAGCCACCAAATACCCACCTATTACCACTATCCCAAAATGGAATGTGGATTTCACAGGAACCTACACTTTTGCATAGAATCAGTTAAGAATTATTCTTGAATATACTTTAAGTACCCTTAGGAATTTTAATATGCTGTGTAGAAAATATCTTAAATCAGGAGCCAAAAGCTCTGGGTTCTGATTCTTGCTCTTGTGCTTAACAGCTAACAAATAACAGGCAAGCTTTAACCTTCTCTAACTTTCATTTCCCTCATCTGTAAAATAGGGATAATACTATCTCTTGTTTACTTAACGGTGTTAATATAAGGCTTAAATATATATATGAAATTAATTTGAAAATTAAACAATAGTACATAAATATAAGGCATTTAAAAATAACTATGCTTTCATTCTTAAAAACTGGAAATAACAATGCTTATAATCTTCCCAGCATAATTGTTCAGCTAACACAGCAGTTTTCAAAGTGTGGTCCAGGAACCCTTACTGGCTCTCCATCCCCTGTAGGGGACCATCCGGTTAAAACGATTTTGATAACAATACTACTAAGAGTTGTTTATCTTATTCACTCATTCACTCATGAGTGTATAGTAGATTTTCCTAGAAGCTATCTGACACATGATATCATAACAGATTAAGTGCAGAGATGATAATCCAGACAGTTTCTTTTTTAAGCCAGATATTAAAGAACTTCTCCAAAATATTAAAAATTCCATTCTTCTCAGGAATTATTTTTTTTTGTTTTGGAAAATTATTCAAAATTATTCAAAGTAATAAAAACATGTAATGCGTTTATTATTTATATTTATATTAACATGTAATAAGTTTATTATTTTTTAATAAAATACTATTTTTTAAATTTCTCAATTTAAATTTCTAAGAGAGTCATTATTGATAAATATAACCTACATATATACAAGCTCCATGGGGTCCTGTACATTTTTTAAGAGTCAAAATGGTCATGAGGCAGAGAAGTTAGAAGACTGCCTAGCTAAAATAATATATGAAAAGGAGCTTTGTAACTGTGAAGCATCACATACATAAAAAATTGTTGACATAATCGCTGCATTAGAATTAAGTAGGACATTTGTGAATTGACCTGTATAATTTACTAGCTCTTTCCTACTTTGTGTTCCAAACAACCTATTTCAGTACAAAAGTTTCTAATATACCTGTTCTTACATAGGAGTCTGCTGACATGTTTATGTGTGTTTAAAAAATAATGTGACGACCTTAAATAATGGCAGAAGAGTATAAATGAAAATCATGTCTCCATAACTAACCCAATGCTACTACCTTATTTAGGATATTAAGACTACCAGTATCCCAACACTTTCTCTCTGGGGAAAATGCCGTAATTGTGGCAGGTAAATTCCTGCCAGACACTGAAAGAAGCTAAAGGTTGAAGAATGGAGGTATTTAACCTCTGCCCCTCTTGCTCTGAAAGCTTGGAAATATTGGGCCAGCAAACTGGGTACTCATACCTAGGGTTTTGAATCCTAAAACAATAAAGCAAAGTCACAAGGAGACAGAAAACTCATAGCAGTGATGGCAGGGTTGAGAATCCAGCTATGTGCCAGTGTCTGCCCTGCATTAGTGGTGTGAGCTGTGGTGGTGTTGAGTGTTCAGTAATAGTAGCTTTATTTTTTTTAAGATTTTTTAATTTATTCATTAAATTAATTTATTTTATTCATTAAATTAATTTAATTTATTCATTAAAAACATGTAATGCGTTTATTATTTATATTTATATTAACATGTAATAAGTTTATTATTTTTTAATAAAATACTATTTTTTAAATTTCTCAATTTAAATTTCTAAGAGAGTCATTATTGATAAATATAACCTACATATATACAAGCTCCATGGGGTCCTGAGCAGGAGGGAGGGTCAGAGGGGGAGAGAGAAGCAGACTCCCCACTGAGCAGGGTGCCCAATGCGGGGCTCAATCCCAGGAACCCAGGATCATGACCTGAGCTGAAGGCAGACACTTAACCAACTGAGCCACCCAGGTGCCCCCAGAAATAGTAGCTTTAATGTCAAAAGACATGATCTTGGCTCTGTCCTCATTAGCCTAGCCTCCTTTGGTTCAAGTCCAAATGCTGAGACTGATTCTATAGCATTCCTGTAGATGCTGCAAAGTTACTTTATACCCAACTAGTTAACTTCTTTCCTGCTTATTTAGCCAGTATTGTTTTCTTGTGGTTTGCCACCCAGAACCCTACAAATTCTGGCTACTCAGATAGATTTGGGCATTTCATTTTCGTCTATGTACAAGCTGTGTAAACAGGAAAATTATTTCACATACTACTACTACTAAGTAGTAGTAATTGTCTCTCTGGTCTCAGTTCAGTCATCTGTATGTTGGGAATTCTGTTGTGAGGATCAAGTGAAATAATACGTAAAAACTTGGCACAATGTCTGCGTGCTGGCAATGGATTTGAGATATGGTCATTAAAAAGCCCACTTCAGAAATAAATTGACTCTAAGATTCATGTGGGTGAATACAGACAACAGGGCTTCATACTTGCATTGTTTTAAGATTTCCTTTCCTGAGGGTAATATGTAGAGTTTAATAAAAAATAACCAATGGCTTTTCAACTAGATTTCTGATTCCTTTAAATCCACTTCTGTTGACATATCAAATAATCATTTCTTCTTTCTGATTAGAACTCATTCTAATATTGTTTCTCTAAGCAGTGCTATTGGTACTTTGGGTAAGACAAGTCTTTTTGTACAAGTCTTTTTTGATCATCCCTCCCAAGCATAGCAGGAATTTATCATCACTGACATTTGCCCACTAAATGCCAGTATATCTCTAAACTTATGACAACCCAAAAGTCTGTAGGGGACGGTTCTGTACCCAGTAGAGAATGACTGTAAGTCTCGCTGCTCCACAGTATAGTCAGTGTGATCTATTTTAAAATATTTTTAAGTAATTAGGTATGGATAAAAGAACATACTTAATATAATAATATTCCCAGACTGAAAATTAGTATGTTGAAGAACCAAATACTGAAACTCATAATGACCTTAGCAAATTAAAGAGGCTGAGAAATAAAAAAGGGATTCAATATACTATATACATGTTTAAAACCACTGAAGAAAAACATATTCATAAACGGTGAGAGACTCTGAGAACATACAGCCCAGTTGTTCTCTGAGTCGATGTGCCTCTGAATTGTCTGAGCTTAATATAAATATAGATGCTAAACTCCATTCCAGAATTACTGAATTGGAATCCCAGTAATGATGTCAGTACATGTATATTTGTGCATCAAAGCATATTGTTTGTAAATGTACATTGCTTTAAAATTAGTGGATTTTACAGGTTTTACTCATTCAACATAAATAATAACAGGTTCTAAACACAATTCATTAGCACCTACTATATGACTAGCACTGTACTATGTACCAGGGATAAACAGATAAATAAGATATAGCACTGAAATCCAAAGGCTCACTAATTAAATAATTGATATACAGTAAGTGATAAGAGTTTCAAAAGCTGAAAAAAAGGGAAGGGATTTAGTAAAGACAAAACAATGACAGGAAGTACTTCCCAAATGACTGGATAAAGTTTGATGAGAGTCAAATAAGAATTAACATGGCAGAACATGGAAGAGTTCTGCTCTTTATACAAAACAATTCTGTGGTATACATAAGGAACAACAGACTGAGGAATTATAAAGAATAGTATCTCTACTGGTCAGGAGATTAGAGGTTAAAATAAATGAATGTACTATTCATTTAGTTGTTTTGACCAAATTAACTGATGACTTAACTGAAAAAAAAAAAAAAAAGATTTAAATTCAAATGCATCTTAACTTAAAAATGCAAGCAAATACAGCAGAAACAATATTTATTACAACACATAGGGGCTCAGTTAGGAAAGCAATATTGGATTTCCTTAGAAAATTATTGCTTATTCACCTAGTGAACTATACTGCAGTCTTCCTTCCTTCCTTCCACCCTCCCTCCTTCCCTTCCTACTGTCCATCCATTTGTTCTTTTATCTTCCCCTTTCCAAGTCAGCTTCTAGTACCATATTATAAAATAGAAAGCTAATTACACATCCAAGTTAGAAAGGAATCGGCATTGCAAGAGATTGAAATTTTACTTAAAAAGCAAGGCAAGATAGATATATGGTATATAATTATATTTTTAACTATAGTTTGTCCCCTGATGTGCAAAAACTGCTCCCTTCATAAGTGCCAAATCACCACTACTTCAGACTTATTTTCACAAGTTATAAACACTCTGTTTTGCATGCTGTTGTCAATCTAAGAAACATGTAGGTGAATTATATTTATATTTTTTGTGAAATTTTATAATAGACAAAATTTCATAGTTTTTTTTTTTCCCCCCAATGTATTATTTTTTACAAAGGATAGGAAGAATGGTGCCACGCTGAAGTGGGAGAGCAAGGTTCTTGTCTCAGAGAGTCGAAGAATGAATCTCATGGACAAAGGAGAGTAAGTAAAGAAATAGATTTATTAAGCAAGGATACAGAAAAAGCTCTCAGGAGTGAGAAGGGTCCCAACAGGGTTGCCACTGAGGGCCTTTAGGGTTGGTCTTTTATAGAAAGCTAACCGGGGCACTTAGATCCTTTTAACATCTCTATTGATACCACCACTGAGCAAGGACTAGTGATAACATCTTCAATGGCTTACTTCCTTTTTAGGGTCTGGTTATTCTTTCTTGGTCACAGGTGATTATCATAAAAAAAGACGCCCACCCCACCTGCCTAGGGCAAGGTGGTCCAGTTTGTTCCCTTATCTCTGGTTTCCCCCGGCACCACCACATTTTCGGGATTTCTGTGAGCCTGAGCTCAGAGCCCCCTATCTCTCTCTCCCTACCTAGCCCCGCCTGTCCCTTACTCAATGGGACATAGCATATAGCATCACACATTTATGTTGGGACCCCATACCTTATGGGGGATACAATAAAAGTAATGGAGACATTCCTCCAGAAAAATGCATGTAATAACAGAAATTGGAAATGACATGAGAGGTTCACAAATGACTTGGTGTTAGGAAGCATCACACTTTTTGGAAAGAACATGGGCGGTGGATTCCTCTAGGGATGAATTCCAGAACTATCTGCCTGACCCTATGGTCAGACAAGTTACTTGTTCTCTCTTTGTTTCAGTTCTCTTATCTGTTAAACTGGAATAGTAATTACATCAACCTGATGAGACTGTGAGGATTAAATGAGATAATAGAGATGAAGCACTTAGAGCAATGCTAGGCATAGAGTAAGATCTCAGCATATTACGCATCATATGTTAGCTGCCATCATCATTAACTTCGTCATAATAAATTATAACTTTATCTACAAAATGGGGCTAAAATCATCATTATTTTATACAGTTGTGAAAAAGTAAATGAGACAAAGTATGTAAAATCTCTAGTTGTTCATAGTAAGTACTCAGTTGATATCAGGTATTATCATTATTAAGCGTTTTGCTACTATTTTCTATTTGCTGTCTTGTTCTTTGTTCCTATTTTTTATCTTTCACTTTTCCCTGCCTTTTGTAAAAGGTTTTAATTTACCACTTTTAAATGATTCCATTTTCTCTCCTTTCTCAGCATATTAAACTTCCTATTTTATTTCATTGATTGCCCTAAAATTTGCAATATATACTTACAACTCATGTAAATCCACTTTTAAATAACACTATACTGCTTCACAAATAGTGTGAGGACCTTACAATAACAAAACAATCTTAATTCCACCTTCTTGTCCCTGGTATCATTGCTGTTATTCATTTCACTTATAACTAAATGTGTGTCTATAATGAAATACTGTTGTTATTATTTTGAACAAACTGTTACGTTAGATCAATTAAAAATAAGAAAAACTGAAGTTTTTTTTTTTTTAAAGTTTACTTATTTATTTATTGCAGTAATCTCTACATTCAACATGGAGCTCAAACTCATGACCCCAAGATCAAGAGTTGCATGCTCTTCCAACTGAGTCAGCCAGGCGCCTCAGGAAAAATTGAAGTTTTTATTTTACCTTCACTGATTCCTTTTCCAATGCTCTTCCTTAATTTACCTAGACCTGTATTTTTGACCTGTATCATTTCCTTCTCACTGAAGAGCTGTAACATTTCTTACAAGGGAGGTCTACTGGTAACAAATTCCCTCAATTTTTCTTTGTCTCACCATGTCTTTATTTTTCCTTTACTTTTGAAGGGTAATTTTATAATACACAGAATGCTAGATGAGTGGATCTTTTTCTTTCACATCTTTAAATATTTTATTCCATTCTCTTTCTGTTTGCATGGTTTCTGAGGGGAAGTCTGATGTAATTCTTGTCTTTGTTCCTTTATAGGTAAAGCGTTTTTCTTCTTTAGCTTCTTTCAATGTTTTTTCCTGAAGTTTGAATTTTTCTGAAGTTTGAATATAATATGCCTAAGTGTAGTTTTTTGTTTATGTTTTGTTGTTGTTTTCATTTATCTTTCTTGATGTTCTCTGAATGATTTGGTGTCTGACATTAGTTTGGAGAAATTTTCAGTCTTGCTACTTCAAACACTTCTTCTGTCTTTTTTTCCCCCTCTTTCTTCTCCCTCTGGCATCTCCATTAAGCGTATGTATTAGTCAGAATTCCCCTGAGAAACAGAGCCAATAGATATATTAGGAGGAATCGACTCATGAAATTGTGGCGGTTGAGAAGTTCCACAATCTACCCTCTGTAAGCTGGAGACCCAGGAGGTCAATGTTGTAGTTCAGTCTGAATCTGAAGGGCTGAGAACTAGGAGAGCCGATGATTCAAGTCTCACTCCACAGACAAGAGATGACCAATGTTGCAGAAGCAGTCAGGCACAGAGGGTAAATTCTCCTTTCCTCCACCTTTTTGGTCTATTTAGGCCCTCAGTGATTGGATGCTGCCTGCCCACACTGGAGAGGGCCATAATCTGCTTCACTTCGTTCAGATGTCAATCTCATCCAGAAACACTCACAGACATACTCAGAAACAATGCTTAGCCAAATATCTGGACACCAGTCAAGTTGACACATAAATCCAGTCAAGTGGACACATAAAATTCTCCATCCTGGTGTATATTATACCTTTGCAGTTGTCCCATGGTTCTTGGCTATTCTTTCTTGGTGTTTTTTTTTTTGTTTTTTTTTGTTTTTTGTTTTTTGTCTCTTTTTCTCTTTCCTTTTGGAAGCCTCTATTGACATATCATGAAGCCCAGAGATTCTTTCCTCAGCTGTATCCAGTCTACTTATGAGTCCATCATAGGCCTTCATTTTTGTTAGTGTTTTTTTATCTCTAGTATTTCTTTTGTTATTCTTTCTTTGAATTTTCAAATCTCTGCTTACTTTGCTCATATGTTTTTGCATGGTGTCTACTTTATCCATTAGAGCCCTTACCATCATTATAGAGCCCTAACATTAATTACAGATTTTTGAAATTTCTGGTCTGATAATTCCAACATTCCTGCCATATTTGAGTCTGATTCTGATCTGATACTTTCTCTATCTCTCCAAACTATTTTTTTTTGTTTTTTATTTTGGGTTTTGTTTTGTTTTGCCTTTTTATTCCCTGTTTTTCTTATTAGCCAGATATGATATACTAGGTAAAAGGAACTACTGTAAGTAGATTTTAAGTAATGTGGTGGTGAAGGGGGGTAGGGGAAGTATTTTGTAGTCTTATAATTAGGTCCCAGGCCATTAGTCAGCCTGTGCCTCTGTACTTCTCCATTTTTCCTCTCCTTAGGTGGAATAGGATGGCTCGAGGGGGCTGGTGTTGGGTATTTTCCCTTTCCTCAGGGCAGTTAAGTTCTGATAAAACCCCAATAGTTTAGACTCTGGCAAAGCAGTTTCTCTTGAGTGCAAGCCTTTTTAAGAAGAACAGAAAGCTATGACATATTTCAAATTGGTTGTTTATCCCCTCCTCCTGCTAGAAGCAAAAGAGAATTTTTCTCCAATATTCACTCTGAGAACCTGGTAGGGCTCTTGGAGGCAAAATTCATAAAACTGTGTGGACCCCTAATGATGAAGTCCCCTTGGAGTTTTTACCTCTAGACTTGTGTACACAGAGCCCCTGCAATTTGTCAACTACAGCTCAAGTGGTTTTTTGTTTGTTTGTTTTGTTTTTGTTTTTGTTTTACTCTAACTCTAGTTCCCACAGAGGCTTCTGCTCTGGTAAATTGTGATTCTATCTGCCTGTCTGTCTCTCCAACTCTCCATAGGGCAGTTTGCCCTATGACATCACTTATCTGATGGATCCAAGAAGAGTTGTTCATTCTTCAGTTTGTTTAGCTTTTGACTTGTTAGGACAGAGTGATGACTTCCAAGTTCCTTATGTGCTCAACTGGAAACCCCCTATGGTTTTTACTGTGATTTTACTCTCAAACATTGCTACTTGTATGTTATCCCTGCATTTTCTCCAGAAAGACCCAGAACTGCCATCTCCATTTCTAGAATTGGCAAAACACTTCTTTTTTTCTAAACATGCTCTCTTTTTCACTATATTGAATACCATAAGAATACTATTACTAATGGAAAATGCTACAAATATGGCCCATTTTCCCCCAAAGAGTTATCAAAGTGAAAAAAAATCTGTGTACTTAAAAACCATTTCTTCTTATTCATAGGCACGGAAAAATTTCCATCTCATTAAATGCTATACCTATCTACACATAGGCACCATGATAAAGTTAATTCCCCTCTCAGCTATTTTTGAAAGCAGTTTGTTAAGCAGAGGAAAACTAAACTGTGAAATTAAAATCTCTGGAGGTACATAGGGTTTAATACAAGTAATATAGAATATTAGTGTATTTAAATTTTACTAGTTGATGAGAGTAATTTCATAGTCACTTCAGCAAAGCAGTCTTGTCTCTTATTTTTTGTCCATTTTGTGTGTTTGTAGCTTAACTGTCCTATACATAGACATCATCTTAATCTCTATTTTAAAATATTCAGACACCTGCAACAACACACAGTCATAAAGCTCTTTTATATCAAGTTATTCATCCCTCAGCTTGTTTTCATTATAGGTCTGTTGGAAGATTTCCACCCTCAGCCCTATTCTCCTAGCAGTTAATTAATTATTCTTGCTATTGAAATACACTATATGGTCTCTATGAATTAGGGGATGTCAAATATTATAGTTTGCTTAGAGTAGCTAGGATTCAATTGTGTTTTTTTTTAATTCCTACTATTTCATACTTGCTGTGATATAGAAAAACTGCTGATGCATCAATTAATGCAAATTGTATAAAGGCTTCTATAATTTAGGCTTAAAATGCCAGATCCAGCCATGGAGCTTTGTATTTTCATGAGCTGCAACTTAAAATACGGGGTTCAATTTTCATTTACCTAATGTTCCCCAGTAATAAAGACGTGTCTATTAAGGACATCTGTTACAATTTGGTAACCTCTAATTTTAATGGGAAATAATAGAGTTCATGTCTGTAAGATTAGAGGTTATGGACTAGGTCTTTACACTGGTTTGGCGTCCTGGATATAATGTTCTGCCAGCCAACCTAATATATTCACAAAGGGCCCAAAGTCTTGGTTGTGCAGCCCAAAAAAAGAAAAAGAAAAAGAAAAAAAAAAAACTTTTTCTATCTTGTCAATTTCCTCATTGCCTTGTCGAAAATCTGTCACCACCTGCTAGAAAATAATATTTTATTTCTCTTTTTTAAAAGCACATGAAGAGACAAGAAACCAGTGAATAATTACACAGTAAAATGTACTCTGCCAACTGACTCTGAGGGGGAGAGAAAGAGGGTGGGGGAGGCGGAGAGGAGATGAGTCTCTAAAGCTCTGCCTATTCCCTATGGCCTCCCACCATGTTTAGGTTTCAGATAGTTTTCTCTAGGTGGGTAATGGGGGTGAGGAAGGGGCAAAACCTTTCCCTTCTTTTCCAGCTCACTCTTGAACTGACAACATACAGATAGTAAAGAGAATGCATCTGAGAACACAATTATACCTGCCAACTTCAGCAACTGTAACAATGAAATCCTCTTTTTCTCTTTATTCAAGCCAAACTTCACCGTTCCTTTTGAATCCAAGTCCTTAATGGCATTCATGACTCTCACGGGTATTTATTTTAGCTGAATATCTTGCATTTGCCATGCCAAGAACAATCCCAAGTAAAAAAGATTCCTGTCACTTTATTCAGGCTTCAACAAAAAGCAACCAAGCCAGTAAATCACTAAATGGAACTACCAACTTCCTTTGACATGCATGAATAATGCCTTAGCAGTCGGCTCACCGGGAAGATTAGAATGGAGTAAATACAACCCTGTGAAAGTATGCCTACCCAAGCTGAGCCCAGAACTCTATCAAAGTCAGTTTCTCCCGTTTGACATCGGAGTATTTTGAAATGTTCTAACAGGAAGCAACAGAATCCAATTTCTTTCCAGCTTGCTTTCAGCAGAAAGGAGAAGTATGATAACCAAACTCACCAGGTTTTAAATATCACTGAAAGTCTGACATTAACTTGAAGCCTCTTTGATGCAGAGAGAAAAAGATGAAGGCAAACACTGAGTGTTGAACACTGAAATAGGCAACAACTGAACAAGTCATGTTTCACACAAATGCATTCTTCTTCTTTTGTTGTATAAAGTTGTAAATGTCCTTGATCCAGTACTGGAGCATAAAATGAGAAGGTAAGTTGTCCATGCAGATTACCCTAAGTAAGAGAGTGACGAGACAATAGGATTTTCAATATGGAGAAAAGTTGGTGAATGTATTTTATTATATTTTTATTTTTTATTTTTTTAAAGATTTTATTTATTTGACAGAGACAGACAGCGAGAGAGGGAACACAAGCAGGGGGAGTGGGAGAGGGAGAAGCAGGCTTCCTGCCGAGCAGGGAGCCCGATGCGGGGCTCGATCCCAGGACCCTGGGATCATGGCCTGAGCCGAAGGCAGGCGCTTAACGACTGAGCCACCCAGGCGCCCCAAGTGAATGTATTTTATAATGGTCAGTCCTCTAATAACAGTCCTTACCTACGACTTCGTTCTTCAAAACCATTAGAAAATCCCATGTACACACCACTCTATGTGCTTTACATCCCTTTGGAAGGAAATAGAATGTCATTAAATATGTTCTTCCTACTTTTAGTGATACTGTGCTTTCAGTTACCCTTTCTCACTAAATATAATAAACTGAGTTAAGTTATTACAAGTTGTCACTAAATGTACAAATGACCACCTTTCATATTTCTAAATGAATATCCTAGTTTGTGTTTGTTTTCCTCAAAAATATTTTTATCTTAAAAAAATTCTATCTTAAGTTGATTACTCCCACCAAAATGACAAAAAAACCTTTCAGATTCTAGAGAAGAAATAAGACAATTTTTTTTTTAAGGCCTAGCTAATTACATACACTTCTCTTGGATTTCAAGTAGATTAAATCATCTTAACCTTCAAACAACCCTATGTGTTTTCCTGAGTTTATTTCAAATGATTTAATAGTAATAATAACTAGAGTTTTCATATTTTACTAATTAAGATTTTTATCTTGGATGTTTGGAAGACTTGACCTATTTTTTTATTGGTAATAATGTAGAACTTAAAAATTAAAAATAAATAAGAAAGGGTGTCCTTTTTTTCAGGCTCATGTGGCTCTTTTGGTGATTTATAGATTAATCAATCATCAATGGGATTAAAGGCCATTTACACTAAACAAATTGCTTATGGCTGCAGCAAATTGTGTTTTGAGATTTAGTGATAGGGACTATAAATTGCCAGTCATGTTATTAGACACATAAATCAGAGTTACCGAAAATTGATTAGCTGACTCCAATTTTTCTGAACACATTGTTACTCCAGCTTATTATTTTTCTTTCCCAGGTCAGAACAGTTCAACTCCACGACTGAGTGAAGGAATGTGCATTTCTATACCTAAGGCTAATACTCAGGGGTTTTTGTTTTTAATTTCTATAAATGTTCTGTGAAATCAAGAAAACTAGATTTTTGCTTTTGTGTGAAAATTACAGTGTTGTTATTGTTTTTCTATTCACTATTTGAGTATAATTATCCCAGATATGGAAACTAATATATTTTAATAAAATAACTACAAAATATCTCCTATGTTTAACGATGCATCTATGTTATAATAAATCCAAAATGAACAGTCTCTTCCTCCTTCTTTAGCATTTTCCTGAGATCCTAAATATATACTTCTAAGAACTGAGAAATCACACAAAAGGAAGGCATACACTATATATGTGTTGCTATGATAGACTTTATGATAATTAGCCATAATTAAAATGATAACATAGAATTTGTTTTTAAAAGTGTGTACAAATTATTTGCTTTCTAGATAAATAACTGGTTTAGCAGAATATTCTGGATGCAAACTTTGAGTTCTGAGTTAGTATGCTAGTTTCCTTGACACTTCTCTCCTCTGACAGCAATATACCCCATACAAAGTTCCTAGAATATTCTTGCATCTAGCTCTCATTTTATTATTGCCCGGTTAGAAATTTTCAGTGGTTCTTCAATTATCTACAGTATAATTTTCGAGAATTCCATTTTCTCAAACTAGTCTTCACAAACTCTATCATCCACTCAATTCCAAAAAGGGTTTACTACCTAAACACCCTCCTCTTTACTCACTATTGCTGTCTCTACTTCTTGCAATGGTGTTTTTGCTCCTCTACCTATTACCATCGTACCCACCCTTCAGGGCCCAACTCAACTACGATCTTCTCCAGAAATTATGCCCCATCACCTTGGAAAGTACTGCAAACTGAATCAGCTCATTTCATTTATTTTGGCTTTTATTAGTGGACTTACCTGTTGTACTCTACTTTTTAAACTGCAGATTGTGTGTGCCTTTCTATATCTACAACAGGCATAAAGTAATAAGAAACTGTTGGTAAGAGCTTTTGATCACAGCATTCCAGAGACAATGTACTTTATAGAACAAGTGTCAGCAGCAAATCACTTGGTAGCAATCTATAACCCACAATTATCAAATGATTTAACCTAAAAACAAACATACCTGCAAATTACAAATGCATTCCAAATATATTACAAAATTCCTCATTCTCATCAGCTGCATAAATTTAAGAACTTGATAATAAAACAAGAAACTGACAAGAGGAAAGGGGTAGTCTTTCTTTCCTAATAGCCCACTACTGAGCTGCACTAGTGGGTGGTATAGATACAGAAGTTCAGATGAGACCCTTTGGAGTTAGAGAAAACTGGTTTCAAAATTTAGCTATTACCTTCCAGCTATGTTATAATAGAGGACACCAGTTGTTATTTGATGCATGTAATGATTCATACCCTGCAGTTTGCAAAAGACTGATGTAAAATCATAACATGTTTCCTTAATTTTCCAAATATATCAAGAGCTCAGGCTCCCAAAGAAATACACAATTTGAAGCAAAGATGTAGAAAAGAATGTTAGCACTGTTTCTTATATATTCACTCTGTATTTAATCATCATAAATGTCATGGCTTGTTAAATATGCAAGCTGAAGTTTAGGACAGAAATACACATCCAATTAATTGTCACAAATATAAATATCAGAGAATTATTTCAACATCCAGGAAGAGGAGGGATTTTTATTTATTTATTTTTTGTTTTGACTCTTAGTGTTAGCTATTACAAGTACTTTATTTTTTTTTTTTTAAGATTTTATTTATTTTTTTGACAGAGAGAGACACAGCGAGAGCAGGAACACAAGCAGGGGGAGTGGGAGAGGGAGGAGCAGACTTCCCGCAGAGCAGGGAGCCCGCCCGATATGGGACTCTATCCCAGGACCCTGGGATCATGACCTGAGCCGAAGGCAGATGCTTAACAACTGAGCCACCCAGGCGCCCCTATTACAAGTACTTTAATCTGACCTCTCCCTCTGAGTACACAGAACTGTGCAAATGAAACACACAACTTTATTTATCCTTAAACATTTGGGGCTGGGGAGAGGGAAAGAGAGAATCTTAAGCAAGCTCCATGCCCAGTGCAGAGCCTGATGCGGGGCTCTATTTCACAACTCTGCCACCCAGGGGGCCCCATAAACATTTTTTAAATAAACTGACATTCATATTATACCTTCCTGCTGCATGGTTGCAGAGTAACATTTGATTTATATACCAGACTTTAGGATGTTGGAGGTGGCAGGGACTTTGCTTTCTTTCTGTCTGTCTGTCGTGTTTTAAATCATGCCACTACGAGTAATTTTCTCTGAACAAAAGGTTTGCCAATGTTCTGCTATGGCTAAGATGTCAAAAATGCTGGTAAATAGTCTGAGGGTTTCATTAAAACACAAACATTTCTACAGGTTTCTTTCTTTCCTTCTTTCTCTTTCTTTTTTATTTTATTATTAAATCTATATTAAGTTTCACACGGCTGCACAACTTCATATGGACTATTTTTCCAATGAAGTAGAATAGCCCTTTGGTTCAAGGAAATTAAAAGATGTTATTATTATTATTATTAGATATTACACCAATATTTGTTTTGTATTATAATAGAATTTCTTTTATAGAAACCAGTTGAGGAAAAAAATTAAAACTGTAACAAAATAAAAATCCCTCCAAAGCTATTTACTTTTAAAGATATCTACACATTTGAGCAGAGATACATTCAGAGTAATCTCAATAATAATAATAATAATAATAATAATAATAATAATAATATAAATTAGGCAACTGACTTCTGTCTGTCAAATACTTTCTTTTTTCTCCTGTTTTGAATGGTTTTCTAACTAAGGAGTTGGAATTTTTTGGCACTATAGTATATACCAGAGCTAGATGTTGTCAGCACTGGGAGGCCAAAGATGTGAAAGAATCATAAAAACTTTTTTTTTTTTAAAGATTTTATTTATTTATTTTAGAGAGAGAGAATGAGAGACAGAGAGCATGAGAGGGAGGAGGGTCAGAGGGAGAAGCAGACTCCCTGCCGAGCAGGGAGCCCGATGCGGGACTCGATCCCGGGACTCCAGGATCATGACCTGAGCCGAAGGCAGTCGCTTAACCAACTGAGCCACCCAGGTGCCCATCATAAAAACTTTTTGAAAATTGAATTAACGTTCTGATTTTGGACTCTGTATGTTGCACTTGATTAGGCTAATGAAGACTCAGAATCCAAATGACCCACAATTACCACATGAAAGTAATCATGTCACAGATACAGAAGACAGCCTTGCTCAGAAAATTCATCAAATTGCCTCAGTAAATATGGAATGGAAGAACCTTTGCAGTTCCCACAATACATTAAGCTATTATTAATTTTAGTCTCTACCAAAAATATATGTCTCTATTGATTGGGTGCTGCTTGGTTTAATGCCTCCTTTATCTCTCTTTAGTTTCCTACTCTGAACCAATCTCCCACCCCATATCCTAACTGACATTAAAGTAGAGTTTGGAGAGAATAAAATTTATATTATCAACTCTGTAAAACAAGACAGGCACCAGGTATTTAGTTCTTGGATTATCACACTGAACTGAAGTCAGCTCATTAATCTTCTATTTTCACCCCAAGATTCCAAATCGACACACTTATGCAATTTAGCAGTAACAGAAATGATTAATAGGTTTCTCTGGTGCTAACCTAATTGCTATGACACTAAAGACAAGAACATTACAGAAGATAAAGCATTGAGACCAGAATTACCTCCCTTCTAGGTAGCAATCAGCTGTTAAAGGCAATTCTTGAACTCCTTTGAACAATAAACAAATTACTGCCACCAAGTATGGTTTTTGCCTTGGTGGATTCAACTACAAGACAGTCTCATTAACAAATCTTCACACCCAGCTAACTGTTTTCTATTTTTCCACAATTTCTCTTATCAAATGTCCCCAGAAAGAAAGTCCTTTAAAAAAAAAACTAATATTTTTATATTTTACTTCCATATAGCAACATATTTCCACATGCACCATAGTCTCAATTAGCAATAATCAGGCCTCGGATGAACCTCATTGGCTACGATACTGCCACTGCGCAAAGCTGCACCATAGTCTCAAATTTTTGTTTGATGTATATCAAATGTATGTGTAGATATATTTAACAAATAACAAATGGAGTGGGAAAAGGCAATAATTTGAAAAATCCATGCATCAGTCTTATTTGTGCTGTAGGGTAGCAGAATATGCCACCCCAAAATATGCCATTTTGGCATAAGGATTATTTTGAGCTCTAAAAACCATAGAGAAGAAGTTGATATAAGAAAAGCTCTCTGCCTCCCCCCTCTTTTATTTGTCTAAAAGCAGGACATAAATTTATAAAGATATTCCCCCCTCCCCTTCCTACCAGGAAGAACATGAGTTAATCACTGGAGATAACTCTAGACGTTTATGAGCCCAAAGATGGCACCAGAAGAATCTACATAACAAACCTTACTAACTAGCCCTTATCTTTCATTAATTTCCTCAACAATTTGCCTTTCACAAATTGTCACTCAAAAAACTCAAAATCCTTTTAACTTTGTCTTGTTTATTTCACTAAAAATGCACTGTTCTTTTGTTAAGATGATATAGAAGCCCAAGTTCTAACCACCACTTTGAGTTACACATCACCAAGCACTCCCATGTATAAAGATGCACGTGTTAATAAACTTTTGTTCATTTTCCTCTTGTCAATCTGTTTTTTATTGGTTTAATTTATAGGGCCTCAATCAACGACCCTAAGATGGGGTAGAGGGAAAGGAATTTTTATCCTTCTCTACAATACCATCTATGTATTTCCAAGAAAAGTTCTTTTCTATCCAAGTACGCAAAATATTGTTTCAGTATTTCTTTTTGGCTTTCTCAGTTTAGATGACCTAATCATAAATTGTCCCTTGGGTTACAAAATACTGAAGAATACATACCACAAACTGAATTGTCAAATATCTTAATTTTTCCAGTATTTTAAAAAAATGTAATGTCTTTAAGTTTCTCACATCAAACTGAAATATAACTTTTGATCACTTCAATGAATTGGTTATTTTCACCACAAACTGAAGCCTCATCCTAGGCTGTCTTCTCTTTATCAAACCAAATTAATGAATAGATGCCTGTATTTTATATTTAAAGCCCTATACAACATGATGGGAACATGCACTTCTAAATTGAAAAAATGCACATGTGTTGACATTGTTGGCTACATGCTCATTGATATCATCTTAATACAATCTGTAGTACCTGTAATTTTCCCCTAAAATAGAGTTTGTCAGTTAAAAGAAAAATATTTTCTCTCCTTTTGTACTTTACGATTCTAATACTTTATTAAGCTGTTTAAAAAAGACATTCTAGCCTTCTTTAGGTTCTCTACTTGGTGGCATTGCCACCACTGAGTTTTTATTATGTAAATTATTGCAATCTGGTTAGCTCCTTCCGTCTTTTTTCTTAACAAAAGGGGTCTGCAAGTGCTAATCAAAATGCTGCAATTTACATATTAATGAAGTTTTTATAATGACATTTTCTTCATACACAGGGTGAGCAAAAGGGAGACTTTTTATCTTTTTTTTTGAGAAAGCAACCACCAAATTTTGATCTTATAAAGTATCTTTAAAACTTTCCAAAGCTGATTGGAATGGCAATATGTATTTTAATCAGACACAGAATGAAAGCAGTAGGTATGGGCTTTACACATGTGATGTTTATAAGCAATATTTTTTGTATACATTCATGCACTTGTAATTACATAAAATGCTAAGGACGCGTTTGCCAGTGAGGATGCTGTGCATAATCAAGTCCTAATCATTTTCAGGAAAGGAAAAACATTCCACTAAAAGTGAGGAGAGACAAGGAGTGTTCAAAAGCTATGTCAAAAGTGTCCAGCTGTTTTCATAGAATATAGGTGATTTCCTGGTGCTAGCAAAATCCAGAAGAAACATTATAACAACTAGAAACATCTATAATTGCTATGAAGCCCAAGTACGAAGATCCACAAAAATAGGATAAGTGGATAAAATTAGTTAAAACAATCTTCTTAATAATGAGGTTCTCTGATTATAAAAGTACTTTAACCCTTTAGAATGTGTCACTAAAAACCAAGCTGAAAAAAACAAATTAACAATCTGTCCCTAGAATGCAGTCTTCCACAGGTAATATGTTCATGAGTAAAAAGACAGAGATTCCAATATTAATCATTATTTAGTTGATGACATTTTTTGGAAATTCAAGCAAGGAATTCATTTGTGTTATATTTTCTTTAATTATCAAATGAGCATAGAGGCACAATATTTGTAATAGGAATTATTTGTTCAGTCAATAGTAGCACTCGCAAAGGCTTTATATATATACTTAAGAAGGAAAGGAAGAAAGGAAGGGAGGAAGGGGTTGTGGGAGGGAGGGAAGGAGAGAGAAAAATGGACCAAACATTTTTGTGGGAATTTCTGATTGTATTCCAAAAAATATTTTATGTGAAAAGTTTATTGTCACTGACTAATCTAAAAATACCAGTGGTTTTCCAAATCCTACCCCCCTTTTTTTTTTCAGGAATTGATGTGAAAATTAGTAATTTTTTCAGATATTTCTAATCATGGTGATATAATAATTATTTTTTTTTCTAAAATGATTTCATATTATAAAAGACAATTAGATATCTAGGGTCAGTAAAACACTTAGAATGTTAATGAATCCTAAATTACTAATATTAAAAATTATCTAATGCATCATAGAAGTAGTTCTTAAATCTAATAAATAAAATTTTATATATACATATATACATATATATGACAACTTATCTTGACTTCAATATAAAAAGCTAGATGCTTATTTAGGAAATGGCAGTTGGTGAGAACAGACAACTCTTGTTTTGAATTCATGGCAAGATACTCCAACAAGTGAAATAATAACACAGGTCTTCTTTTCGCAGCAGGACAAGAACACCCATTCAATTGGATTAGATGACATCATGCCAAGAGCCATTAGTCCAATCATTGACTTGTGACTGCAAGTGCTACCATTTAGACACATGGAACCACTTCCAGTCACATCTGGCCACTTGGGCATGTGAGCTGGCGCAAGAAATGTTTTGGAAAGAATGAAGGCTCCTGACCAAAATATATCAAATCCTTTAATAATGTGGAGTTGTTTCTTTTAACAAGGGAAAAGCCTTAAAAATATGAAATTCTCAGTTGTGCATTTACAACCCACAGAAAGTTTATTTTTCTTTCTCATTTTCTTCACTTGAGTGGTTTGGTTTCTGAAAAGCCTCAGTCTTGCTCTAGGCCTTTGAATTGTTGATTGCTCATGTTCAGGCATTAATTTCAGGTTGTGCCAATTCATTCAAATTGTACTTAATTTCAAAGAACTTCCATCACTTTCTGGAAGACCAGTTTGCATGGAAGTGGACAAATGACTTCCCTCCAGGGAACCTGACCTCTTCTAACCACAGGTATACATAGGCCTTTCAATGACAGAGAGTAATTGTTCTAATCTTTTGCTGGTTATCCCACAGATCTCACAATTGTTTCAGCCTCCAAAGGGAAAAAAAAATTTGGCTTAATTTTTTTGCTATTGTTTTCTCCACCCCAATGCCAAACATACCTAAATTAATATATTTGGACTATTAAAACATATTAAACTATGAACTCTGAAGAACTGAATTATATACAATTATTAGTTGTCTGTCTTATTTTTTTACAGTACACTGTCATCCAGAATTAAAACAACACATTCAAACTTATGCACATACACATACACTCATACACACACATACTCCAGTGAGTCAGTCATAACAAACACTATAGAGACCAATTGTTTTCTAATTCTTTCTTTACAGTCATCAAATTCTAGGCCACTCTTCACCGACTTGGTTTTATTACAAAACTTCACTGTGCCTAGTCAGTTTATCTAAACATTATGTGCTGTGATTATTTCTGGTACTATTTGATTAGGACATACAACAGCTGTAACTTGTCAACTTAATATATTTCTTTTAAAGAGGTGTGTTTGGGCTTATTTGTTTTTAGCTTAATTCAAAATGCCATGAACAAGCTTTCACCCTCCTCTCCCCATCCCAAGAGAAAAGTGTGGGAGACCAGAGAGTGGAAGAATGTTTTACCATTGGGGTGTTTTTCCCCTCCCAAACGAATGATGGATAGCAGAATGTGCCACCCCAAAATATGCCTCTCTAGTATAAGGATTATTTTGAGCTAAAGATTTTGAAAAACTGCAGACACAGGAGAATCTCTGAAAACAGAGTGGACATCAATGCTTTATTAGGGAAAATTAATTTTTAAAGATCTCCATTTGTAAGGTGCCTCCTTTTCTTTACAAAGAAGACAATAAAGACTGTAAATCATAGGAAACTCTTAGCAATGGAAAAGTCACCACGTAAATCTGTATAACAAACCTTACTCTTACATATTGTGCTTTTCCTAGTAACCTCCCATAATTGCCCCCACCTCAACACATGAGCGGGGGTGAGGGGAGCGCCATGGGGGAACAATTGGTTCAACTAGGCTTTTGCTAGAAAGAAACAAATCTGAAAACACATTAAGAATCTATTAGCCCAAGCCAATTAGATAAAAAGCTTAAAAAGCCATCAAGCAATATAGGCAATGCCAAAGACAGAGCTTATTAAGATTGTAGTTGATCTTCTTTTTGACATTTTATTCTTAGATCACATTTCCTACGTTTAAAGTAAAATGTATTTAAAATATATGACACAGAGCTTTGACAAATTTCCTGATCATACTAGAAAATAATTATTTTCACCTTTTAAACGGCTTGCAAGAGCATAGTAAACGTGTCTTCAACAGACAAAAATATAGATAACTTGCTGATGAGAATGAATAAGAACAGTATGATAAAAACAATAGCATTACCAGGTTCGGTGGTTGGGGGCCCTCTAAATTAAACTGACAGAAGACAGACTAACAGGAGGGAAAAAAAGCAGTTTTAATTATGTACATATACATAGGAGTTCACAAAGAAATTCGACTCAAAGAGGCAGCCAGAATTTGGGGTTTTATATAATATCCCAAAAGAGGGACAAACTGTGGAGAAGAGTCTGGACAAAGGAAAGGGATTTGGGGCTTCTAGAGTAGGAAGTAAGTTATGAGAAGGTGACTAGGAACTGTGCGAAGAATAAAGGTTGTGTAGAAAGTTCGGTAGGCAGATTCAAGGTGATGTTTCCTCTGTTGATTAAGAGTTATTAAGAGTCCTTCTCTTTCTGTTATGGGAGAAGACATCTCTACAAATGGAAATTTCCTTCTTATGAATAGATTTTTTTCACAAAAGGGAAACTCATTCTCTGTTTTTACAGCTTTTCCTATCTCTGTTATTGCTCAATTGCCTTCAGCTCAAAACAATCCATATTTTGGGGTAGCATATTCTGGCCCTTTTCGTTTCCAATCTTTACATTTGTACACATTCGTTTGTGGTTTTTGTTTTGTTTTGTATTGTTTTTTTCCTGTGTGGAAAGAAAAAAATATCTTTTGCTCTCTCCCCTTCTAAGTTATCTGATTTGGGCCCTGTAAATTAGACTGACAAAAGACAGATTAACAAGAAAAGAAAAATACACACTTAGTTAATATGTTTTATGTGATAGGAGCCTCCATAGGGAAATGAAGATCCAAAAGAACAATTAAACTTCAGCGTTTTTGACACTTGGTTTGATGAAGAGAGGAAAGTCATAGGAAAATATGATAGGGCAAAAGGATATGAGCTAAGGGGAATAAACTGGGGAAACTTCACAAGGTCTATTTATTCAGATTCCTCTTGGTGTCTCTCCACCTTTGAAGACAGGGATACTTCGTCCCACTGGGAATAGGGACAGCTCTCACTTAAGGATCTTTTGACTTGTGTTGCAGAGAAAAAATTTTTATCTGCCCTTCAAAAGTTCTTCTGGCTAGTCTTAAATTGACATGAGACAGATTAATAGGTAAAAATCACATTTAATTTCGTACATACAGGAACCCCATCATAATTGAGAGGTTCAAAGACAAAAAGGTAAAGTGAAATACACATGTCATCATGAACCAAGGAATGGGCTAGGGGCCTGGGGCTTCAAAGGAGAGGAGGGCAATTCACAGGGCAATAGAGGAAGAGCAGATGCTTGGTAATTAGATGCTTGCTCTGCCATACAGATGTGTCACTCAGATAAAATGTATCTCTGGTAATAACTCTTATTCTTGGAAAGACTCCCAATTTAGATTTTTCCAGATAGTTAAGGGAGGGGCAAAGTTTCTCTGAAGCCCACAGGAGCTTCATTTGCCTTTAGCTCAAAACAGTCCACATGCCAAAGCAGCGTATTTTGGAAAGACTTGTCCTGAACCCCTTCATCACCTGTTTCACGGGAGAAAGGGGGAGGTCAGAGTCCTCCCTGTACCTCATAGCTCTCAAATTCCTTCAGCTTTAAGTATTCAATATGCCAAGGCACCATATTTTAGGGTGACATGTTCTGAGACCCATCATTTCTCTTTTTCTTCCTTTTTTCTTCTTTTACTGTCTCTTTAAAATTCTTTCTATACTATTTCACATCAATAATAGAGAGAGGATTCTGCAAATTTCTATTCCCCCTCACTCTTTTCCACAGGTCCCCTTGCACCCTACCTAATGAATCTAGAAAACGGTGTTATGGAAGCCTCAGATTATACCAGTATTTTGCTGTTACTCTTCCTGAAGTTTCTCTTTTTAGGTGAAATGTCCTCAAGGCCTTGGATTCCCCAATAAGAACAAAGTTTTATTCCAATTGTTCAATAAGCAACCAATGCAAAGACTTCTCACATTTAGAAACTCTGGCACAGAACCTTGAAGGTAGGTCATAATTGGACTTGATTTATTAAAGAAACACGTTCAACATTTTCAGCAGTGAGTAAAAATATAAAACTATTAAAACTTTTAAATGAAAATAACATTTTTCCTTTAAATATAAAAATACAAATAATTTATATTTATTACATAAACTCCTTAGTAAATATATTATTTTCAGCACTCTGTATAGGTTTATGATTTTATTCATTTAGGGATGTAAAATGTATTTTATTTATGGAGCCATTTATTGAATTTATTTACCAACAAAAATGTTCATTCTCACTTCCTTCTTTTCCTTGCTAATGGAAAAAAATCTTCACCTGCGCAATAGCTTTCTCCTCCACCTATCTTCAACTCACAGTACTTGAACTTTCATTGACTAGGTCTTACGTAGCAGCTGATCTTGGCATGCACAGCACAAGCCTGTGCATAGTGCCTAGTGCATGGGCTCTTTTTATTATTCACAAGAGGATTTTGGAATGGAAGAGAGTGAATATTGCAGATATAATTTTAATATTAAAACATTAAAATTTTAATATTAAAATTCACATTAAAGTAGAGAAACAGGAAGCATTATAATAGGACAGTATATTTCATTCCTCATGGGCATGCTCTTCTCCTTGACATGCCCAGAAAAATCAGTGCTCTCTGATCTAAACAGCAAAAAAAAAAAAAAAAAAGTTTGTCTTAACAAACAAAAGTAAATCATTCATGAACTTTAGAGCTTTAGCTAATATTACTCATACTACTCTTGATAATACCCAGTGTGGATGACACTATGATTGAATTTCACTGCTCTGCCAGATCCATTAAATCACAATCTCTAAAGATGAAAACCTGGCAGAATATTTTGAGAGATGCAGGTCAACATTCTTTTTGTTGCCCCCTCATTTCTATCTACTCATTCTTCATTCAACTGCAATCCACTTCTACTTCATCACTCCATTAAAACTCTTCTGTTCAAGGTCTTACTTTAAGTTACCAAATAAAATGGGTATCCTACATAGAACTACAAAGTATCAATTGTTTTTTATATTCCCACCCACCTAGACTCATGATTTCAGCTATCAAATGAGTGTTCATAATTCCAAAACCTGTATCTCTAACTCAATTCCTGTCTGGGTACTAAACAAAATATGCACATATTCAAAGAACATTTATTGAGCATTTACAATTTGCTGGACAACTCACAAGGGTCACAGACTCGACGCACCCATACATTAATTAATTGTGTTTCCCTTTCCTGCTTTCAACATTCACCCCCCAAAAACTCAAAATAAAATCACCATCAACAAAAAAACATGGTAACACAACACAATCCATCTTCCAAAACAGAAACCTGAGGGTAAATTTTCTTGGTTCCTTTTTTTCTTATTAGCCGATCCAACTGGTTATTAAATCAGTATTATTCTAACTTGTTAGTATCGCTCTAATGTCCTTCCTTGCCTTATTTCCACTGCTACAACCAAAAAAATCCAGATGCTCATCTTGCTTTCCTTGGATTTGCCCGAGTTTTTTCTAGCTAATTTCCCAAGGGTTAAGTCTCAGCTGCCTCTTACCCTTTCTAAACACAGTCATTGCACTAAACTCTTTAAAATAATAATTTGATAGTATTATTCCCCCAACTAAAGTTTCCCATTGCCTATGGTAGCATTTCCCAGATTCCTTGGCAGGATAATATTGCCTTGTGAGATATTAATACATGTCCTATGAAAAAGATGAGCATTTATAATATTTTTTCTTCTGATATATAAAGCATATGTGTTAGAAAACTATAATTATCATGCTATAATTGACCTTAGAAAAGGACTTTCCAGAGTAGAGAACATTAGGAAATTGCATGGGAGATCATTTTATGCACGAGGTCTATGCACTGATGTAGGCAGCAGCAATGTCTTAGTTAGTTGTTTCATATTGCATTGCCTATTTGGTTATAGCTGTTTATATTATGTATTTTAATATTTCAAAAAATTTTTAAATATTTACATTACATTGTATATATAAAAGCATATGATTCAAATATTTGTTAATTCTCAAAGTAATTAGTCCCAAAGACCCATTGTATTCTTTATTTTTTTGCTGTCTACTGTAATCCAAACATGCATATTATCCCATATGTTGGGATGTTTTCCTCCAATGTTATGATTTTTTAAAAAACATTTCTATGAACAAATGAGTTTTGCAATGTTGACTAACCATAGGGAATCCAAAGAGTCTTCATTCTTTATTGGCCTTCCTGACTAGTCCAACTTCTCACACTTTCCAGTTGCAAAATCCCATTCTCTTACACTTCTCTTTTTTTTTACATATGACATTCTCTTTAATCGGTACTATTGAGTAGCCCGATCCTTTGAGTCTAGTTTGCTGTCCATCTAGAAAGCCGATGGTATAAGTCCCAGGTGGTGTAAGTCCCAGTCCAAATGACAGCAAGTTCAAGAACTAAGAGTCAATGTTTCAGTTCCAGTCCTAGTCCAAAGGCCAGAAAAGACAAATCTTCCATCTCATCCAGTCATGCAGGAGAAGTTTCCTCTTACTAAGGTATTTTGTTCTATTCAGGTCTTCAGTTGATTGAATGAGGCCCACCCACATTAGGGAGGCAATCTACTTTATTCCATCTACTCAGTTGAATGTTAATCTCATCCAGAAACACCCTCACAGACACACCATAATAATCTCTGTCCAAATAATGTTCGGCCAAACCCATGGCCCAAACTGACACATAAAATTAACCATTCCACTCATTTTCAGAGAAGAAGCTGAGAAGAGATAAACAAAAAATAACAAAAAGATAAATAATATATTGAATTTTTAAATTTAAGAAATTGAATAATAATTAACTATTTGAAATTTTATCTAAGATGAATTGGTCTCATTTTTTAAAAATCTCCATCAGTAGTTTTGCTTCCCTTAAAATATTAATTTTATTATCTTGTTCAACTTGTTTTTAAATATCTGAATTTTGACTAGATTTAGGGGAAACATGCCTGCTATATTATATGCTTCGTTATTGCTTGAGTTGCCATGGACATTTTCAAATATTAGTTTTTCTCGCAAAACAAGAGAAAATCAAATATAGCCAAAAGAATTAAGGGTTGTATTTGTAGCATATAGTGGATGGCATGTGCCTAGTAAAATTCCAGAATGCACTCCTGGACCAAATACTTGAACACAAACCGTGTTATATTCATTCATCTCACAGAAATCTTTCTTCCTGCAAGTCACGATTTGTAGGCGTGCGTACTTGTTTATTGGCTGAGTATCCCTCTGAGGATCATGGGGGCAGGGGCCATGTCTCTTTTGTTCATTATCATATATCAAGCACCTGGCACATCCCTGGCATGTAATAGGAACTCTGTAAATATTTGTTGAATGACTGAATGGATAAGGATGAATTATACGTTGTCTGGGTGCCCTACCTCCTTCTATTTCTCCCTAAGAACAAAAATTGTAGGCCAGTTTCAGCACATCTAACCCTTCAGCCATTTGATTTAAAATTTAGGCTGGTCGTCCCTTGTTGTGTAGGTCCCAGAGAAACTTAAAATCTATTGAGTAAGTTTTGCATATAAATTACTTGATGTACGATATAAGCACAATACCAGTAGAGCAATCAAGAAAAGGAAAAATAGAAGGAGAGAGTAACAGATTCTGATAATGTCTATAAAATTTCATTAGGACTATTTAACATGGTCCTAATGAGTGGCTTGTTTTATAATCTGATTGAATGCAGTGCAATGCTACCATCACTTACATTTACTGCCCTGTTATCTAGGAGTAAACAAAGATGCATCAGCGTAAAAAGACACTAAATTCCTCTATCTAACATTGTTTCATTTTCATTTTTAATTTTATACATAAACTAACATAAGACTAAATTTTTCGAAATCAGTTTACCTCCTCTTATTAGATGAATTATCTGATATAAAAGTTATAAAATCAGATAATTCTGATTTTATACAAATTATAAAAGGAGAAAGACAATGTGGACCAAACATAGAACTAGAATTTAGGCAAACTGTACCAAAAACCTTTTCAGTTGGGTGGTTTGGGTCAATTTCTTATCTTCCCTGACTTTTTCCATTTTTAAAGTGGGGCTATGAAAGCATTTAGTAAACTGAAAAGCGTACGTGAATGCCATTATAATTATTGGTCACATGAACTGATTACTGTGTATTTTTTGTATTTAAACTGATTATTATATATCTCATTCATTGTAAAATATACATTTTCTACATAAAGGGGTGGGGTGGGAAAACAGAGAGCAATATATTAAAAATTCATCTTACACATTTTATGTTCATAAAAAAGCCTGGTTTGAATAAGGCAGTGAATAGGTATAATATCTTGTGGCAATGTTCTCCTCTTTGCCTGGAATGCAAACAATGCAGTACTGCTAGTCTCATATGCTAGATTACAAAACATTTAACAGCACATAGAACAGGGCAGGGATGCCATAATGTAGTCGATAGAACAAGCCACGCCTTTCTCTACATTTTCACAGAGCACTGTATAGCTCTCTAATTGCTCTTAAAATGCGCTGTATTTCCCCCCCATTTTTGTAGCAATTATTATAAGAGCTAATGTTTTACTATGTACCAGTAGCGGGAGTTAGGCAAGTATCTGGGCATATGCAGAAAAGCATGTTGTATCTTCAGAGATAACCAGAAAAGAGAAGTGGTTATCCTTATCCAAACTTAAATCAAGGAGCATTGTGTCCCTTGTGCATTGTATCTCCCGTGCACAAAATAACAACAGTTGTTCTTTAGTGCCCACACATAATTAGTTATTTCCCTTCTGATATGCCAAGCAAGGTGACTTAGCTTCGAGGGTCACCTTCCATTCAAAAACCATCTTGGCTATATGTTTGCTAAAGCTATTAACTCACAGCAAACAAAGGCTGTGCTTTTGTATAAATGTACAAAGCCTTGAAAAAGCTTTCAGTTTTGGACAGTCACAATTGAGTTATTTGTATAGGTATAAACATCCATCAAAGACCACCCATCTCTCTCCATATCACAATGCCAACCAGTTTAATGGTTGTTAAATCTGAGTAACAAGAATGTTATTAGCAGCTCTTGTGATTGTACTTTTGTATTGTTTGCCAAAATGTGCTCAGAATTAAATAGGATGATAATTAGGATATGAGATTCTGAGATACAGAATGTGAGGCGTTTTTAATAGGAAAAAGCGTATAGACATTTGGTAAAGGCTAAAGAAGGATTTTTTTTTTTTTTTGTCTGATCTCACACACTGCTCTATATATCCACTGACCTTTAATTCTGCCTTGAATATGACAGCTATTAATATGGAATCATTTACTGTTCTACAATCAAAGCAACAAATCCACCTCTATTTACTTCTTCCTTTTGTCACAGTAGTTACAATAGAATGGTGTCCTTTCCTCTATGAAAGGCCGGAGTTTCCACCAGAGCTCAGGATCACATCTCCCCCAGCTGTCCCAAGATTAGTCATCCTAAACTATACCACCTAAAGCATTTATCACCTGAAGCATACCTCCTCATGATTAGTGTCACAGCCCTTAGCAAATCTGGCAATATTTTACCTACACATTCACTATTTTTTTTCTCCTTACCTAGAATTAAGCTTCATGAGGGCAGGGACTCTGTCTAGTCAGTATTATATCCTCTGGCACATAGTGGCTTCCTGGTTCATTGTGGGAGCTCCATTTTTATTGAAAACATAAATGATTAAATAAAATGGTTACTGCGCTTGAAAGTGGGCTTACCAACAGATTCTAGGGTTGTTGCCAGGATTAAAGTTAATAGAAGTAAAACATTTAAAACAATGCTCCATCAATATTAGCCATTACTAGTTAATATTAATACTATTTTTATAAAATAATGGAAACTGGATATGAGGCAGTGTTTGGGGAATTAGTTTAGAAACAATAAAATTTAAGATCTATTGTTATCTCACTATAGAATTTTGAAATGTCTTAGCACATAAATGGGTTGGACCAAAGGGTATCTCAGTTTCTTTCCAGTTATAAAATTCATCAGCTTTGCAATTTGAGTCATTACAAGAGCAATAAGATTATTGTGGCTAGACTTAATGACAAAGCTTCCAAGAGGATCCGTGATATGAAATAGGCTTTTTAAAACAACGAAAATTAGAACTTTCCAGATCTAAGCCAAAGCATATAATGCACAGATGGGTGTGACCCCCCCCCCCACTTTCCTGGAGCCCAGAGACTGATGGCCCTGGTATATATATAATCAGAACTCAGTGTGATCAGTGCTAGCTTATGAGAGATATATGCAAGAGTTGTTACTGAAATCTAGTGGAAGGACTACTTGGTTTGTCTGAAAGGTCTAGGAAGGCATTATTGATACAAAATAGTTATACATAACTATTTAAGTCTTTGGGTTGTTTGAGAAATGGCAGTCGTCTAGAATTTATACTGTTTGAGAAAAAGAAAGGAGGAAGGGCAATTGTCAATAATTAGGCGGGAAAGTGAGATTGGGAACAGTTTGTGAAAGTTCCTGGTTATGTGAATCAGTCAAGGACTTGTCATTGGAAGGAAAACAAAACAAAACAAAAACAGCAACAAGTACTTTAGCTATTATAAGAAGATTTAAGAGTTTACAAATTTGAATGGAACAGACTTTAGGCTATTTCCAGAAATGAGTCCCAAAACTATATCAACACAGCTCCAATAAAGGGCTCAGAAAGCCATTGTTGAGCCACCATGACGGCCTCTCAGCACTCATGAAACTTGCGACACCACTAAAGAAAACCTGATTGTCTTTATTTCCGTGCATGGCATAGAGAACACACCATGGCAACAGAAATATGAGTAATCAGAAATGATTGCCTTCACTTCCTCAACTGCTGCTTGCTCTTCAGTCCAGTCTATCTTTCAAGCACTACTGTGCTCTCGTTCCAAATCTCATGCAAGTGTTTCTAACTGGAGAAACCTAATTTGCATCCAGAAGCCTAGCCCCAAGGAAACCGGAAGATGAGGTTTTTAATTCTCCTATCTCTACTGGACAGGAGTTACAGTAGAAGGAGACTGAAATAAATGTGGGTTCAATCCAGCAGATTTACTGAAACGATAAATATGAAATGTGAACTTCATCTTGTACAATATGGGAGGCGACAGAGATTTAAACCCATGGGGTTTCTAGGACACATTTGAGAAAAGACCGGAGATACATTGGTAGTATAATGAGAAAGAAATACATGCAGGAAATGAGAATACCAGAATGGATTAAAGGAAATTAAAGACTATGAAACAGAGAGAGTAACCCACAAAATTTGAGAAGGTCTTAAAATATAGGTAGAATACATGAGATTTAATGTAAATGATAAATAAGGAAGCTTTTGTCTATTCTTGAGTGAACAAGAAGTAAGATGGTAAGAGTTTTTTTTTAGAAAAACTGTTGCAAAGTTAGTATATGCTTTAAAGAGACACTTGGAATTGTTTCGAATAAGCTATACCTGCCAAGTCAGGGAATGTCAGGGAAAGGTCAGACTCGTGGCGTGTGTGTGTGTGTGTGTGTGTGTATCTAGCATGTGGTGGTTAGTGCAATCTTTGGTTCATTCAATACAAATTTAGAATGCTATGTTCTGCATTCAGTAAATAAATACCCATTATTATTCTCATTTTACAGATGAAGAAACTGAGGCACTGAGAATTTCATTAACTTGCCCAAGGCCACACAGTAAGGAGACGAACTGATTCAATAAAGATAAATAAGGTATCTTCTCTAGCAGTGTGCCAGTGCTCCTTCAAATACATTTCATACACAGAAACACACACAAACATGGTATTTGTCATCATATATTTAAATAGGACTAATTCATCCCTGCTTTTGACCTGCAAAAATGGATTTTTTCTGTATTCAGGGAAAATGCTTGTTTCTCAGACCCAAGCAACAGTGAGGGGATGTTTTAACATTAGATTTAAAAGCACTCTAGATTGGCTATTCATGATTTTTAATCATGATTTGAGGTTCCCCATAAGTTTCCTCTATGACTGTATACATCATTTTGGCAGTAGCCAATACATGGATCTTCCTGCTGCCTGAAGACACCTAAGCAGTTGGCTTCACTATCTCCTTCTTTCCTGCTAGTTATTGGAAGAATAATTTTACCACAATCTTCAAATGACAAACGAATAAGGAGCTAAGGCCATTAAGTCAGTTTTTCTCTAAAATTATATAACAGGTCCCCTAAAATGTAGCTTTTATAAAAACCATAAAGCTGACCAAAACAAACGAAAATAAACAAAGGTGCCAGGACCAAGGATTATAGATCTGAATGTCATTTCATTATCAAACCATCAGCTTTGAAGTTCCACCTCTTAATTGCACTCCAAGGTCCAGGAACTGGGTCCTTGTCATCTAAAAGGCAACTAATGACTCATTGAACATTATATCAAAAACTAATGATGTACTATACATTGTCTAACTGAATTTAAATTTTAAAAAAAGAAAAATAATTTAAAAATAAAAAAATAAAAGGCAATGGAATAAAAAGGTGGGCAACAAAGATTTTTTTTTAAAGCAATTTCAATTTTATTTATTTATTTTTTAAAGATTTTTTATTTATTTATTTGAGAGAGAGAGAATGAGAGACAGAGAGCATGAGAGGGAGGAAGGCCAGAGGGAGAAGCAGACTCCCTGCCGAGCAGGGAGCCTGATGCGGGACTCGATCCCGGGACTCCAGAATCATGACCTGAGCCGAAGGCAGTCGCTTAACCAACTGAGCCACCCAGGCGCCCGGCAACAAAGATTTCTTAATAGTCTGCCAAAACCAACAAAATTAAGTAAGAGTATGGACTCTGGAGTAATACACTGGCTATATTTGAATTTTAGCTCTGCCACCTAGCAAATGATCTTGGACAAATTACCTGAATACTCACTCACTGCCTCAGTGTCCTTGTTTATAAAATGGGAACAATAGTGCATCTGTCTAATAGGGTTGAAGTAAGGATGAAATGAGTTAAACAGTTAACATGTAAACAAAATTACAGCAACACCTACACAGGGTTGTGCTTTATAAATGTTGGCTGCTGCTGTCATTGTTATTCCTTCACGTCAGTCTCCTTAAGAATCTTGAAAGACTGAATGATCAATAATGATTGTCTTTATTTCCTTTTCTCTGTTTTATCCCCAACTCAGCTTTTGTTTTTCATAATACCAAACTACTGGAACTGCATTTGTCAATCACCAGTGACCATTATGTTACCAAAGCCAAAAGCCATTTGCAATTCTTATATTAGTAACATTTAACTCTTTTAATTATTGACTTCTCATCAAAACATTTTGTTTTCTTTACTTCCAGGAGATCACGTTTCCTGGGTTCCATCCTGCTCAGTGACACTTCCATCTCAGTCACTTCTGACTCCTTTTTCCCAGCCAATAAATATTTGAGTGCTGTAGGACTCATTCCTGGACTTCATTCTCTATATACATGCAACCTCATCCTAGGTAATCTCATACAACTTTATGACTTTAAATAGCATCTTTATGTGATGACTCTAAATTTATAATTCCAGCTCCAATTCCAGCTCAGACTTCTCCATTGGTCTCCAGACTCATGCTAGAATCACTTAACATGCCTAGCTGATATCATCACTTGCAAATAAAATAGAAATCACAAAATTAAAATGTCCCAAATACACTCAATCTGTCATTTTCTGATCCTCTCTCCAAGAAAAGACCTATGTTCTTGTGAAACAATTACCATTGATTTTGTTTGCAGTTCCTTTGGGATAAAATATCACAGGAAGATGTGATATATGTATTTAGGTTGTTCTTGTGTTCCAAGTTTCTGAGAGTAAGAACCCATACCTTACTAGCCCCTGCATCCATCGTGCACCCATTATAGTCCATAGCACTCAATGACTACTTTGCAAATGATTAAGTGAATGAAAGAATCCTACCTTAGGGATGATATATACTGATACCTCTTATCCTTGGGCTCCACAGATAAAAAAGGAAACCATGAAAATCATTGTTTTTTTTTTTAATTATCTTATTGTATTTTAATATCTAATTTCCAGAGGGACTGAAATTTTTATGTTATTGCCCTTGAAATACTTGTCATGTTTCTGTGATAGTTCTTACTCTCTATATCCACTGAGAGACAGAAAGTTCCGAGTTTATAATAGCAGTGCCCAACACTGAGTAAGTTTAATGATCAGGGTACAGGTTAAGCTAGAGATCTAAAAATAGGATTCAACCTTGTGAAAACTGGTTGATAGTTCTTCAAAAATTAAGCACAGAATTACCATACAATTCCGCAAATCCACTGCTAGGTATATACCAAAAATAATTCAAAATTCAAATATACATATTCAGAAAATATATTTAAAAAATAATTGTACAGGGATGTTCACAGCAGCACTGTTTTTTTGTTTTTTTTTAAGATTTTATTTATTTGGCAGAGAGAAACACAGCGAGAGAGGGAACACAAGCAGAGGGGGTGGGAGAGGGAGAAGCAGGCTTCCCGCGGAGCAGGGAGCCTGATGCGGGGCTCGATCCCAGGACTCTGGGATCATGACCTGAGCCGAAGGCAGACGCTTAACAACTGAGCCACCCAGGTGCCCCCACAGCAGCACTGTTTTTTTTTTTTATAAATTTTTTCCTTGTGATGAGAACTTTTTTTTTTTAAGATTTTATTTATTTATTTGAGAGAGAGAATGAGAGAGAGAGAGAGCATGAGAGGGGGGAGGGCCAGAAGGAGAAGCAGACTCCCTGCCGAGCAGGAAGCCCGATGCGGGACTCGATCCAGGGACTCCAGGATCGTGACCTGAGCCGAAGGCAGTCGCTCAACCAACTGAGCCACCCAGGCGCCCCAGCAGCACTGTTAATAGCCAAAAGTTGGAACCAACTGGAATGTCCAGCAACACATGAATGGGTAAACAAAAAATAGTACACACATACACACACCCCTACACACATGTAAATATTGAGTCAAAAAAGAATGATACATACTAAAATGTGGACAAACCTCAAAACATTATGCTTGGTGAAAGAAGTCAGACACAAAAGATAATATATTATATGATTCCATTTGTATGAAAAATGCAGAATAAGTAAGCAGAAAGCAGACTGGTGGTTGCCAGGAGATGGTGAGAGGTGGAAAGAGGGAATGACTGCTTGTTGGGTATGGATTCACTTTTTGGGGTGATAAAAATGTTTTGGAACTAGATAGAGGTAGTGGTTGCATGGCAATGTGAATACACTAAATGCCACTGAATTACACACTTTAAAATACTTCATTTTATGTGACTTTCATCAATAAGATAAAATATGGCTCAAGATATTTCTGTCACTGAATGCTCCTGAGTAGGCAAGTGGTTTGGGGCAAGTAAGCGACAGCTCTGTGAGGTGTTCCAGGAGTATTCCAGACATGCCATTCTCTGTGGTGCTCATGATATGATTTAGCTTACATAGTTGAAGTTGGTTGAGCAGCATCATTTCTCTGTCCTAGCCTTCAGGAAGGTGAAAATGAACTAAAGGCAAACCCTTTCCTCTTTAAAGAACATAACCAGGGGCGCCTGGGTGGCTCAGTCGTTAAGTGCCTCCCTTCCACTCAGGTCATGACCCCAGCATCCCTGGGATCGAGACCCGCATGGAGCCCTGCATGGGGCTCCGTGCTCAGCGGGAAGCCTGCTTCTCCTTCTCCCACTCCCCCTGCTTGTGTTCCCTCTTTCGTTGTCTCTCCCTCTATCAAATAAATAAATAAAATCTTTAAAAAATAAAGAAAGAACATAACCAAGGCAGTTGCATGTACACATCACTCTGTTTACATCTCAGTGCCTAGAACATGGTCACATGGCCACAGTTAACTAAAGAGATCAGGAAAAATAATATACGTCAGGCACCCATGTAGCCCTTTAAAATTCAGGAGATTCTATTACCAACAGGAAGGAGAGAATGGACAAAGGAAGGCAATTAGCTGTTTCTCCTACAGAAGGTAATTGATAAATATTTTGCTAAAAAGTAGAACCTGATCTTTTCAGTTCAGGAATAATAATTAGATTTAAAAAAAAAAAAAAAGAAAGCTAGATTTATAGCATAAGATTTCTTGCCAAGGCCATGACACGTATCAAAAACTTCATACCAATATAGTATTATAATAGAAAATTCCCTATTTCTTACATAGAGAGAAAGGCTAAAGTTACAGCTATTGGTTGAATAGAATAGGTATATTTTAGTTTCTAAATACTTTTATCATAATAAAATATATCAGAATCTAATGACCAGAAATAATGTTTCAATATTGAAATATGACTATATGAAGAATGTGTTTGCTATCTTTCCTCAGTGACTCTAGAGAGCTACCCAAGCCACTTTATCACCAGATTCAAAAAGAAAAAAAGAAAAACAAAAGAAAAGAAAACAAAACAAAAAACAGAACAGAACACAAGAAAATAGAAAGGAGTCACTAGAGCCCTTAAAGCCCAGACTTGATTTACAAGGTACAAATGCTCTGGATTAAGAACCGACCTCCTTTTTCTTACTTCAAATTAAATTACTGTTATACTTGCACCCTGATATTTGTTCACTTAAAGCTTATGGTTTTTCATTTTTACATTTGAGGTTGAAAAATATATAAATATAATAGAAGCAATAATAACCAAGGTATCTAGTCTTAGGAGTCAAACACAAGTTTGGATTTAGCCTTGACTTGAGGCCCTCTGATTGACATTTCCATTGCTAGAGTTAACTCAAGTCATTTCAAGATCCAACTAAATTTCATTTTGTCTTATCTAACAGATTATCATTCTTGCAAGAATCATCTCATCCTGGCAGGATCTTGATTTAAGGCTTTAAAACTCTGTGAGGCTAAAAGAGATTTTGCAAGGTCACAAACACTGTACGTTTGTTTGGTAATACAAAACCTGAAGATGGAATGCCAGCCCATGCAAGATCACAGCAGTGGTTAAACACGTCACATGCTGCATTCTCATTCACCAGCAGGATGACTTTGGAGACTGTCTTGTTCACAGTTTCTTCTTATGGACTGAATTTAATATTTTTTTTCCAGGTATACACTTCTAAAAATTCCGTTTTTCTCCAATTTGCTCACCTCAGAAAGGCTTGTTAGAAAAAAGTCATCAGTATCAGTGAACACTCAAAAGGTACATTTTCTTTATCACACTTTACCTCCATCAGATAGGTTTTTCTCCTGTAGAAAGTGGTTTTTAGACTGATAAATTGTGTTACTGTATGTAAGCATCTAGAGATAGACAACTTGGCCATTACCCATTCAGAAGCATCAGTGGAATATAGAATTGAAAATATTCATATCGAAGTAATATGTGTGTGGATATTTATAGACAACCTAATTTCTTGCACACATGTGGATATGTCACTTAACTATTTTTGCTATAATTTTTAATGATGTATCTGTGCATGATGTCCTCTTTCAATTTCAGATGGGTGATCTTCCATTTTAATCTATAATTCACACCCACATGAAGATTTAAGTATGTTTCATGAAAATTATGTCAATATTTCACATAACACAAAGGACAGTTAATTATATCCACATATATATGTATATTAAAGAATAATAATTCACCATACTTGTCTTGCTCTTTAGGATAGGCAACATAGCATGATGAGTAAGAGTATACATTTGTAGTTAAACTGAGTTTGACTCCACATCAGATGTAGCACTTACAATCTGACAGGCAGTGCAGTGACATTTCAAAAAGACATTTCCAAAAGGCAAAGATGGGGGCACCTGGGTGGCTCAGTCGGTTAAGCGCCTGCCTTCGGCTCAGGTCGTGATCCCAGGGTTCTGGGATCGAGCCCCACATCGGCCTCCCTGCTCGGCAGGAAGCGTGCTTCTCCCTCTCCCGCTCCCCCTGCTTGTGTTCCCTCTCTCGCTGTCTCTCTCTCTCTGTCAAATAAATAAATAAAATCTTAAAAAAAAAAAAAAGGCAAAGAGTACAGAGAAAAGGTATTCCCAAGGAGAATGCAAGAAAATATTCCAAAGAAGGTGAATCTAAATAGTACAGTGGTTTTCAACTAGGACAATTTTGTTCCCTTCCTCTCCCCACCTCCCCTTGCTTCTAGAACCTATGACAGTATCTGGAGACATGTCTGTCACACTGGGGTTGGAATTATTACTGTCATCTATTAGGTAAAGGCCAGAGATACTGCTAAACATCTTACAATGCATAGGACAACCCCCCACGAAAACCAATTACCCACCCAAAAATGTCAACTGTGCTAAGATTGAGAAAGTATGAGAGGATGTACACTTGGATGTAATAGTTTTGTTGTTGTTGTTGATTTTGTTTTGTTTTATTTCTAGCCTCAGCTATTGAAAGCTCCCATCCTAGGCACCATTGTCTAGATCCATCAATAATTTGCATCTGTGTATGTGTGTGTGTTGGGGAGAAACAGGAGTGTAGAGATGGTATAAGGAGAAGAAAGAAAGCTATGAGTCATACCATATTCACTCAAAGAGTTGGAAGTCAGAGTATGACATTAAGAAATAAAAAGGTATTATTAGTAATTGAGATCATTTGTTTTATCCCAAGGGTTTTTGTTTTGTTTTGTTTTGCTATTATTATTTTTCTATGTCCATAAACTACCTATTTTATCATCCTATAATGTACTAGATATCCTACAGTGTGTATTTGGCTATAAGGGCAATTACGTAAGAAAGCATAGCTGAACCCACATACACCAACTTTACTGCTGGGAAAACGGCTCAGTGAACCTCTTTGTTGTGTGAGTTAGCATATACAAAAGACGGTCTATGCAGGGTGGCAAGTGAGGATTAGCACTGAACACTAAATCAGAGAACTAGATCCTTGTGTGTAAATAGGTACATCTTTAAATTTTTAATATTATTTTATGTTTTGCTTACTGTTAAACCCTACACAGAACACAATACTTGGCACTTTTCAGACTCTCAGTGGATAGTTTTGACTCAACAAATGAGTTTGAGGCAATCCAAAAAAAAATCTTTAATGAAAATAAGGATTAAAAATTGATAATTATAGTTGACTGACTTGGAAGGGGACAACGAATATAAAATTAAGAGTCACCCTGAGACTGTGCATATTTAAAAATAACCTTCTGAGGTACTCCTGTATAATTTACAAGGCCTCTTCTGGAGTAAGTAGGATTTGGCCATCAAAAGAAACAACATGAGGACACATGGAAATATTTTCAAGTTTGAAATTGTGTTTTAAAATACAGAAAATAGTCCCTCATTTTAGGAACCAGATTTCCTTATACGTTAGTCACTTTCTTTCTAATTCAGGCCAAAGAAAACCTCTCTGTTCTCAATATGTCTTGATCTTTCCATATCTATTCCATCTCTTACCTTATCTTTTGCTCTTCCTAACACTTTCTCTTCTTTCTCTTCTCACGCTGAACATTGTTTCTTCTTGATAGGCACCCTTTTCACATTTCTCTCCATCTGATCAAATGATGGTTTTCATCAGAATGCTTCGTCACCTAACATACATTTTATATGACTGCCTTTGCCTAAACATTTCTCTCCCCATCCACACAGTAAGCTCACACACTTTTCTAAAAACTTCATTTCTAAGATTCACATTGTTACACATCGAATAGACATTTTCCACCACATGATTCTGTCCTAATGCCTGAAAATGTTTCAGGGGAAGGATAAGTGAAACCAGTCCAGTCAGAATCTTCCCTGGAATTTTTAGAACTAGAATTGAGCAATGAAACTGCTTCAGAATTATCAGGTCCACATGGACCAACAAGATGGAGGAATTTGGTTGGAAGAGGGGGAAGAGAGACAGAGACATGGAGAGATAGAAAGAGAAAGGGAGGGGATATGCATAGAAGAATAGGTTGTAGGGATAGAGGGCCTCAATGGTGTTTTCAGTCACTGTCTCCAATTATCCCACTGGTTTAGGCTTATTCTCATCCCTGAAGCTTTTAGGACAATTCCACAAAAATTTTCTTTTTGGATAATCTAATTTGAATCAGATTCATGTATTATCTAACAGAAGCACTTTTAAGAGGCTCCAGGATCCTTCTCCAATATACAACTTTCCCCTAAGTAATCCCTTCTTCTCTTTTACTTTAAGTTGTCTTGTGGAATCACATTTCAAGCCAACTGCTATCTGAACAGCTTCACATCATATTCATATCATCATCATATTCTGTTTCCTCAAAGATCTTCTTCCTTCTGTGTTTCTATATTACAGCAAGCCAATTTGTCCATTTTCTTAAGCCAGAAACAGGGGTATCCTTAACAGCTCCTTTCCTTTTTAAAAATTTTTCCTGAGATAAATAATACCCAATAAATTATTTTTAAATAAAAAATGATGGGAACAATCCATGATGAACATAACATCAAATGTCTAAAGACGAGATCAGGAGTATACCATGTGGAGCCATCTTTTTCTTTTGAGCCCTGCATTATGCCATGTCTATTGTCATCTTCTCTTACTTTTTTAGACCATTGTTAGCATTCTCCTGGGCTGTTGAAATAGCCTCCTAACCGTTCTCCCTACCTACCACAAAGTCCTTGAATTTTTCTTTAACTTAGACAACAAAGTCATCTTTGTAATATGCAAATAGAATTATACCCTATCCCCATTTAAAACCATTATAATGTTCTCTATTTCCATATGTTCCTGAATATGCTGTATAAAGCATTTAATGATCAGATCCTGTCTCGTCTCCTACACACATCAGCAATCTCCCACTATCAGCAATGCATCATTACAATTCACGCATTTCTCTCTCTCTGTCTGTCTCTCTCTCTCTCGTGTGTGTGTGTGTGTGTGTGTGTTTTAAGATGCTCTGTCTTTGCCTGGATTGGTCTTTACAACTTATATCCCAATCTGCCTATTAAGCACTTTATCCTTCAAACCTGGACCAGGTTGATTTAATCCAGGAAGATAGACATTAAATACTCTTGATCTTCAGTTCGCTGTCCTAAATCTTTTTCTCTTTTTTAGCATTAGACACTTTCTCCCTGGATTATCTCAACCACTTCTTATATCTTCAATTATGACTCCCAAAGTGGGATTATACTCCTTCATTCTGAAATTACAAATATATTCAACTGCAACTATATATAAAATGGACAGCTCAAGATCAATGTGCACAAGAGTAAACATTTCCTCCACCTTGCTTCTTAGGCAAGATATTTTCTGTTTTAGAAAATTACACAACCATTTAAGAAAGAAACCTTCCTTGGCCATTCCTTCTCCCTCATGCCCAGTATCATTCTCCAGCGTGCAGGACCTGAAAGCCACCCTGGCCAACACACTGGCATTTTAGTGTTTCTATCTTTCCCAATTCCATGGTCACCGATGCTGCTGCCAACACTGCTGCTGGCATTTACATAGCAATTACTGCCAGTGTCATGCCCCAGCAGTGCTATTGCCACCATCGGCACCAATGCTGCCAATGCCTCACACTCTTCATGTCCCACAGCAATTATAAAGCAATAACTCTTCTAACTGCCACTTTTTAGTTTCTATTTCAGCCCTCTAGCCCAAGGATTTGTGTGTGAGATAATGAGATCTGTGCTATGCAATAATCCAAGGGACACAAACGATGCTCAGAATCATCCTTCCCTTCTGTGTTCAATATTTGCCAACAATTCTTCAACCAATCTTACCCATCTTGACCCTCTTTTCCCCTAGGATGAATTTTTATTTTTCTAGGAGATTTTTTTTGATCCTCCATATAAACATACCCTCGGCTGCTCTTCACCAGTCCTCTAAATTATGCCTGAACATGTGTGAATCTGACAGTAAATATAGTTTAGGCTCATGCAGTGACCATTGCCACTTAAGTATTAGGTAGTCAATGAACAGTTGTTGAATACAAAAGTGAATACATGCCCTTTAGTCTTCTAGTGTTTCCTTTTTCTAAAATATTTCTGATGGTGTTTCTAACAGGTTTTCTTTTTTTACTGACTTCTAAAAAATCATTCTTAAAGAGCGAGGAGCTCTTACAATTTCCATTTCAAATGCACACAAATTGAAAATATAGGTAAGTATTGTTATCCTACTAGTATTTAGGAATATGGTTTAATTCATCAGTTGTATTTAATCAGATCAGTTGTGACTAATCTGTTAAAAGAGAAAAGAAGCAAAAGACAAGATATCTAGTCCTGTCCAGGGCCAGCCCTTTGTATACCCAGTGCTTAGCACACTACCTAACATATTTTATGTTAGGTCCTCAATACTTGTTTATGAAGGGAAGGTTATCCTGCTGAAGCTTGACTTCTCACAGAATTCCTTGGATAAGGAAGTCATATCTCAACCTTTTTAATGATGGTGTTCACTTTATCATTGAAAGGAAAAACTCTCTCTCCCTACTCACAGATATAACTCTTCTGGCCACCAAATGTGTGAGGTTTTTCCCAATACCAAACAATTCTCCACTTCTCAGCTGACAATGACTGGGCATCCTATAAATTAACTCAATTCTGACACTATCTATTTGAAGATAGCATCAGATCCTCCAGGTGAAGGGCTCAATCACACAAGACTGCCCCCTACTTCAGATGCCAATCGCAAGCCCGAGGTTGTAACCTGTACTTCTGGTCAACTGGCTATAAATTGGGGGTGCTTACAACCCTCTCCTTGGGTAGGATAATTTGCTGTAATGGCTCACAGAACTCAGGAAAACACTATATTTATATTATACAGGGATGCAATTCAGGAAGAGCCAGAAGGAAGACATGCTTAGGACAAGGTATGGAGTATGGGTGCACAGAGCTTCCATGTTCTCTCTGGGTATGCCACTCTCCCAGAACCTCAATGTGTTCCCTAACCCAGAAGATCATCAAATCTGGTTGTTCAAGACTTTTTATAGGGTGCAGTGTCTACCTCCAATTTCCCTACCTTAGAAGTCGGTGAGTGGAGCTGGAAGTTCTAACCTTCTAATCACTTGGCCTTTCTGGTGATGAGCCCTATCTTGAGTTCACCCTAGGAGCCTCACCCTAAGTTACCCCATTAGCATAAACTCAGATTTCATCAAAATGTGTTTCTATGAATAACAGAAGATATTCCTATCCCTGAGGAAATTCCAAGGGTTTTAGTAGCTTCGTCAGGAATCAGGGACAAAGAGCAAATATATTTCTTACTATATCACAACTCAAGCTTTTTTAAATGGGTATGTTAGAAAATAACTTGATATTATATCAAATTATATATTACATTTGATATATCATGTTATATGTGGAATGATATATGATAATTAAAGCATATGATATGATACATAAAAATCATCTATAAAATAACCTAACATCAGGGAAAATCTAATTGAAGTGAAAAGATAATCATTTGAGACAAATGCTATAGACATTTAAAAACATTCTTCTTCTGATTTCTTCTTTTCAAAAAAGATATGTAGTTCCAACAATATATCATCCAGACCTCCCAGTGAAGCTCAGATAAATTAAATTCACAGATCTCCCAGTGAAGCACAGACAGAATGATCAGATATAACATCATTTAACTAATGTTATTTATTTGAGGTAATGTGGTCCTAATTGTATCATGATTACCTGGAGTGCTTATTAACCATGAAGATTCCCAGGGGCATTGTGTCCCAAAAATCTTGGTTTCACCAGTGTCCCAGGTAATCTGATGTATACAAAGCTATTGATAGAAGGAACTGATAACAGTACAGATTGTATGCTAGATAAACTGGTACAGATCCAGTTGAATTATACTAGAATGAATATCTTATACTTAAGTTATCATTGATTAAAATGTGAAAATCAAGAAAAAATTTACTTGGTGATATTATTGCCTTGGTATCTACTTCTGCCCCGTGTCATACCTGCTCCTTTTCCTAGTACACGAATAACAGCTAAAACTTTCAAAGACTTTCTAGAGACAATGCTATTCAAAATGTCTAAATTAACTCTTGGTTGAAACTGCATGATGCAATCTCAATGAGATAACTACTATTTACATTTAAGCTATAATAGATATAGGATAGTGAAAAGAAGTGTTCTGTTAATAACAATCACTTATTTTGTTTTTGTTTTGTTTTTAGAAAAGCCTTTGGTGTACAATGTAGAAGAGTGTTTCCTTTCCTATGAAAAGAAAACCCAGTACTTCACACAACTTTACCTCTTTACCTTTCACACATACCCCTCACCCTTAGAAAATATATGAATTGCACATCCAAGAAAGGAACCAGTTCAGCTAGGCAACTCTTCTCCTTCTTTGTTGGATATCAGTGTAGGTTTTAATGAGTTCAGTCTCCTGGGGAGCATTTTAATGGTTTTTTCTGCCTCCCCTGATGACCATGTTTATGCTAAGTTTTGATACAGTATACAGGACTTGTGTAGTAATTAGCATTCAAATGGACCACCGATTTCCCTTTCACTGAGTGGGTTGTCTATTTCCAGGCTTGGAAATGGAATCGAATGAGTTAGAGCTTATAATGATCAAGACATATTAACAATTCAAATCCTAAATTAAACATCCAAGATAGAGGGTGCAAAAGGGAAGCATCATCCATGTCACAGGCTGGCTAAACAACAAAAAGGGAATAAAACAATGAAGAAGGCAAACTTTCATGGCTAACGGTCTATCAGCAAATGTGAGTAGCATGAAAAAAAATATGCTACAGATAATGTCAAAGTGATACTGAATGACGGAATACATTTTTAGGGTTAAAATTTTTCAATTTGTTTAAACACTGATTATATTCCTTTCAATATAGTCATTGATAAAAGTTAAAAAGGAAATGAAGTAAAACTTCAGCATACTTGCCTGATAGATATTTTAGGGTATGTTAGGGAATCACACGATAACCTTAGGAAGAACTGGTAATTACTCCAGACCAACCTTCAAAATCACAATTATTTTAAAATCTCCTGAAAGCCTGGTGTAATATCTGAAAACATTTAACATTTTATATGATAATATTTTGAGACATAGTTCCCTTGTAAAATCTAATGAAATCCTTATACCTTCTCAGTGTAATCCTTAGAGAAATACACATCTATTCATGCAAACAACTTAATAATTCTCTTTTTAATCATTAAATTTAAAAAGTGGAATAACTTTACACTTCAAGTCCTTAATAAATAACGGCCATAACTTATATACATATTATCGGTCTAATGATTTTCCTTTATTTCTGAGTCTATGCCTATACTAAATGGTTAAAAATTCATAAAACAATAGCAACAAAGAGCTTGAATAAAAACATAAATTTGATTACATTAAATAATTTTTTCTCAAACATTTACAAAGTAATACAAGGTTAATAGCTTGGTGAGCAGTAACCTACCAGATTTGCAAAAGATCAAAGTAGCCATTATTACTCACATCTACAGATAAACAGGAAAACAGAAGAAATCAAACCCATAGCATTTTATTAAAAAAAAAAAAACTTTTGTACATTTATGTTCTACACAAATAGCATGAATATATTTTTAGCACAATTAACCAAATACCCTCGAGCCTACCTCCTTCTTCATGGCTTTAGGCTGGTTAATGTGAAATTTAATTTGTGCTAATCTTCTCAAGGTTAGTAAAGTGTGAAATATACTGTACATTGAATTTACACAACTTACAGTAGCACTGAATTGGTGTAAAATCTTAGAAAATGAAGTCTTATAATTTTCTAATTAAAAAAGAAGAAACACTAAGCCTCCCTCCATTATCAGGGTTGAAACGGCTAAAATTATAAAGGAGAGGGGAGTGTTCAGGGTAGACCAATAGAGGCTGCAAATGAGAATGAGCTCTTAAAATGAATTTAGGAATTACAGAAAGACACAATTAAAATCATGGTTTCAAATTATTTCTGTTTAAGCTGGAACCAAAGCGATGTGAAGAGGTAACCTGAATGTTGCCCTTACCTAAAAGCCTTTTCTGTCCCCAGAACTATCTCATCTAATAATGTCTTATCATGCAATTGGCTAGAAACAGAGGAGTCAAAATTTGGAGTTTCTCCTTTGTATAGGAACGAAGTGTCCCGATTCTCGCCAAGCTAGAAAAATATGGACCTTATATTTACAGAACTCTGTGAAACCATGTAGGTGGTCAATCTAGTTACATACCTGATTCATCTAAAAAGCATTAATGGCACAGAAAAACAACTTTTAAATACACAGTAGGTGGTAAGGAAAATGGGTGTGGTATACAATTTGTATTCTAAATGCACAAGGCTATTCCACTGAAAGAAAATTCTACAAAACACTTAATGGATTAAACTTGAAAAGGAGTAATGATGTGAAAAAATATATTGGAGAAGAAGCAAATTGCATGCAATAAGGCAGAAAATAAAATTCAGTGAGATTTAGGTTTGTACAGTTATCTCAAACAAGCCACTCAGTTGTGTTCTTTTATGAGAACTCATAACAGAGCTATGGAAATGCAGTAAGGGTTGAATAACTTGATCGTAGAAAATTAGAATACATGTGTGCACACATTTGTGTGTGTTTATACCATTTAGCTACATGATATTAAAAGCCATATTTTAACCATATGCCAGCATTTAAAAGAAATGCAAAGCAAAAAAAGTTTAGAAATTTCAAAAAGTCACAGAAGCCCTATTATTCCATGATGGGCTCAATATGGTCAGGTAAAATATACATCATTCTTTGAAATCTAAAATATTATGTAAATATAAGGTGCTATAAAATATAATACTTTTCATGGCAAAAGCAGAAAAAAAATAATGCATTGTGAAGGTAATTTTATTCTTCTATGTGACTGTGAATACACATTTGTGGAACAAATAAATCTGCTATTCTTCTTGTATGAAGATGATGGTGTGAAACCACTTTTAATATAATAAGTGCTTTGAGTTACTCATTATGGAAGCTAGTCAACCTAGAATAAAAAGATGGATGGGAAAAAATTCTTAAATAGCCATACTTAGAATCATTTTACTTATAGTGGAAGGGCTGGGTGGGGGGGTTGGTTACTCATAGGTTAATTTCATTTTCAGCAAATTTTATTTCCTGATTTCAAGAGATTCAGAATTCATATTTATTTTGTGATAGATGAAAAAAATTCTGCATAATTTGTAGCAATGCAGTCTAACTCATCTAGAAAAGATGTTGAAAAACATACCACTGGTATCTTCTAAACCAGATTAGAAAACACATATAAGAATGCAAGAATTTTCTAGATCAATCAGGTAGTTGGAATCATTTTCTCCATTGATCGTAATTAGAAAAATAATGTACTATATCAAGATATTCAACACACCACTGACTGTACTTTCATTGTCATCATAACTCATATATGTTATGAAACAGTTGATATGTAAGTTGCAGTAATCATGTAATTGTCTAGCTTAATGAGTGATTCAAATCGTCATATCATGAACTCCCCAAGATTTTAGTGATCCATCTCTACAAGACAAAGTAATATATATGCATTGCATTTTCTCAGGCATGACTCCAAATTAAAAATAAAATAGTTATAAGCTTTCTTTACCCATTCAAATTTTATTCATCCTTCAAATATTAGCATTGGATTTCACCTCCTTCATGACACATTTTCAATATTTTTCAGCCAACATTGGTTATTCTATTTCTGGCCATCTAGATTTCTTTTATTTAAAAATTCTAATACTTATTAATTCATTAGAAATAATTGGAGAAAGTCTAGGGTCTAGTTTTGGAACCTAATGTTAGAAAAAATCTGCTCAAATAAGACTGGCAAACCAGAAGTTTTAAAAGAAAAAGATCCTGCATTTGTCAGAGGAGATCATAAGTCAATAGACAAAAACATTTAGAGAAATGTTTTATAATAAAATGACATAGATTAATACCTACAAAGTATAAAGAGCTTAGTAGTTCATCGATGACTAATCCAAATATCAATAAATGTATGAGAAGTTACTCAAGCTCATTAAAAGTTGAGAATATATAAATTAAGTTATGATGACGTAAAAAGGATGGCTGGGGCTGAATCATTCTTTTTTCTGTCATAGCACATAACATCATCTGAGTATATTTGTTTGTTTACCTGTTAATTATTTGTATCTCCTTCCTAGAATATAAGCTCCATGAGAACATGTCTTGTGTCTTGCTCACTGCATTCAGTGATCATACGTAATATACAGGAGGAACAGAAGAAAGCTGAACATAAAGGTAATATAATCCCCAATAACTGATAAAATTAAAATATATATATTATATATAATAAATAAAGTATATTATAAAATATATATATATATATCTACTATTGATTAGAATGTGGAAGAAGTGACATTCTTCACATTGCTAAAAAATGTGAATTATTGCAGTCATTTTAAAAAGCAATATCATAATCCCTGTTAAAATTAAGCACTGCAATCTTGCTTGTGAATTCCTATCCTAGAGAAATGAGCGCAGGTGTATAAGAATGCACACACTAGAGCTGTGTTTAAGGCAGAACTACTGATAAGTACAAATGGAGAAAGAAAAGACAAGAATGTGCATCAGTTGGAAACAAGTGGGATAAATTTCTATACATTGATGTTATGGAACTTTATGCAGATAAAAAAAGAGGGAGTCAAAGTTCTACTAATTGACTTGGAAGGATTTCCACCAGAGCTGAAGGGGGGGCGGGGGAAGGAGCAGAAAACCATGACTATATCATTCTTTTAAAAATGTCAGTGGCCAAAAACCCCATATTTGTAACTATACATGTGGGTTTATGATCACATGAACACGAAAGAAACCCAACCCCAGTAACAGTCTGTTAACATGGATTATGTGTGAGGATCATGATGTGGGGGAAGAAGCAGAAGCAAGAAAATGAGTGACAGGCAAAACAGGAAAAGATTTTTAAGAGAATATCTACACTGACAAAATCAGCAGTGATACATTATTGATATCCTTATATTAAATTATATATGTATTAGAAATATAAAGTGTCTGAAGGAAAAAATAATCTCATAGAAGACCAATGATTAGTGAACAAGGTTTAAAAGAAAGAGAAAGAATAGTGTCAGAGGAGAAGTTCAGGGAAGCAAACACACTGGGAACGTGAGTATTGTCTATTAGCCTTTTTTTCCTTGAGATTTTGTTTATTTATTTATTTATTTATTTATTTATTTATTTATTTATTTTTGTGAGGGAGAGAGAGTGAGAGCAAGTGGGGGAGGGGGGAGAGGGACAGGCAGATTCTGCACTGAGCACAGATCCTGATGAGGGGCTCCATCTCAGGACCCTGAGATCGTGTCCTGAGCTGAATCAACAGTTGTACACTGAACTGACTAAGCGACCCAGGCACCCCTATTATCTATTAACTTTTATCAACAATCCAGTTTTACATTTGCACTGCAATCCCATCTTTAGTTTTCTTTACTAAGGTATTTTCCAAGTGGTATTCTAAACATGGTGCTTCCATCTCCTCTCATCCAGCTCCCTGCAAACCCCTTTCCAACCTTAGAATTCCACCGAATCTGTGGCCTCAAAGGTACTCAGCCTAGGAAACTACCTGCATCCTCCCTGCAGTGAAATTTCCCCCTTGCATGACTTCTGATGTGTCCCCTTGTGTTGCCTCTTTCTCTCAACTTACTCTCAGTCACATTTGCTAGTTTTTCTTCCTCTGCCCACCTAACCTAGAATTATATATGATCAAAAGAGAACATCTATTAAAAAAAAAAAAAGAAAAGGCATCTATGTGAGGTGATGGATATGTTAATTAGCTTGCTTGTGGTGACTATTTCACAATGTATACATACATCAAAACATCAAGTTGTATGCCTTACATATATACAATTTTTGTTTACCTCCATAAAGCTGGGGAAAAATGTCTAAATGTAATAGCTCCAAACTCGAAGAAAAGAGATCTAGGTAAAAGGAAATTGGAAAGCAAACCAAAGAACAACAAAAAACACATACTTCAGATTACAAAACCAGAAAAATAAATTTTAGGGAAGTTAATCTTATCTCTTTGCTTACGAAAAAGAACACTGGAGATCTTTTTCATTAAGAGGCTCAAAAGGAAGCTCAAAAGCAACTTGGAAAATTACATATGGAGTTTTGCTGGCATCTTTGTTTAGAAAAAGCGCTCTGTAGGGCATCTGGCTGGCTCAGTAGGCAGAACATGCAATTTTTTTATATATAATTATTTTTATTATGTTATGTTAGTCACCATACAGTACATCATTAATTTTTGATGTAGTGTTCCATGATTCGTTGTTTGCATATAACAACCAGTCCTCCATGCAGAACGTGCCCTCCTTAATACCCATCACCGGGCTCACCCATCCCCCCAACCCCCTCCCCTCTAAAACCCTCAGTTTGTTGCATGCAATTCTTAATCTCAGGGCTGTGAGTTCGAGCCCCACATTGGGTGTACAGATTATTTAAAATTAAAATTAAAAAAAAGAAAAAGAAAAAAGCACTCTGAAAAAGAATATTCTTGCATGGGTCAGTAGAGGTAACAGTGATAGTCCTAACTGACTTTGGAATAGAAGTTAAATAAAAACTAAAGAAGAAAATTAAAGAAAACTTTATGGAGATAATAGTAAGTGATAGACTGAAGCAAGGAAGAAATCAAACTCTCCAATTTCATTTTATGTCTAGAATGTTATTACCTTTGTATTATTTGTACTATATGGCTCTATAATAATTTAGCATCTGACTTATATAAACAAACAAAAATAAGCAGTGCAGTGTTCCTCTATAATAAGCTGATGAAAATTTTAATACAGTGTGCCTCTAATACAATATTTTAATATCCAATCAATCATTCTCAAATTGGGGACTTGGCTTTATTTTATTCTTAGCCCCAAATATTCCACTCATCACCTCCTCTTTCTAGACCCAGCCACTCCCCAACTTAACATATATTTTATTATTCATCTATTTATCTACAGCTTCAGATAATGCAGAATGAAAGCAGATGCTTTCAAGGGATTTGTTCTGAAATCACCCCTTAGTAGCACAGAAGTAAATATTTGGAATTAAAAGTGAAACAAAATATGGAGTATTTTTAATTTCAACACCTCAATCTGGAACTATTTGCTTTATGTTATTGACCAATATGTTTGCATATTTTTCTGGAAAAAGAACCAAGTTAAAGCATTTTTTTTTTAAATAACAGGAATTCTGGTGTAGAACTGGGTATGGACAGATATGACTGATTCATGGTCAACTATGGAAGCAGATGGTTGAAGAACAGTGCCCCACACCAAGTATTTGATGACTTCATGATGTCCCCCCAGATGTTTAAATTCCCTCTGTTATACAACTTCTTAAGAAGACATCTTGATCTTCTAACCTCTCTTAATTCCCATAGCACAATCAAATCACTCCATGTTTTCTAACTATTCCTCACTTTCTAAAGGTAACAACCACTAACCTGTTATTTAATGAAGACCAAAAGCCACTAAATCTTTTTTTGGAGCAAGGCAGAGTACAGTTCTTAACATGAGTAAATATAAGCAATGCAGAAGCTGGATCTGACCCTTCTCTTCTGATAACGCACATGCCTATGGCCGAGGGCTTTAACTGCATGTATAATCTGGATTGAGCCTGCCTGAATCCAGTTTCACAAGGGTAGGATGTTCTTGCTTTTCTTTCTTTCTTTCTTTTTTAATTTTATTATGTTATGTTAATCACCATACATTACATCATTAGTTTTTGATGTAGTGTTCCATGCTTCATTGTTTGTGTATAACATCCAGTGCTTCATGCAGTACGTGCCCTCTTTAATACCCATCACCAGGCTAACCCATCCCCCCTCCACCCTTTCCTCTAGAACCCTCAGTTTGTTTCTCAGAGTCCATGGTCTCTCATGATCCGTCTCCCCCATATGATCTCACTGATATGAGGAATTCTTAATCTCAGGAAACAAACTGAGGGTTGCTGGAGTGGTGGGGGTGGGAGGGATGGGGTGGCTGGGTGATAGACATTGGGGAGGGTATGTGCCATGGTGAGCGCTGTGAATTGTGTAAGACTGTTGAATCACAGACCTGTACCTCTGAAATAATACATTATATGTTAAAAAAAGAAAAAGAAGATAGCAGGAGGGGAGATGAAGGATCTCCCTTCGTGGGGGGGGGGGGGGGGGAAAGGATTGAAGATAGTGAGGTTATTGAAAACAATACAGCTGGAACAAACACTGCGCTCCTGAACCACAATCAAATTTCGAAGAAGCCTGTGTATATAAGTAAAGTCTTTCATATGAAAGAAATCTTAATGCGTCAAAAGTCTACACAAAAATCTGATAAGAAAAAAAGGTGATTTTGAGTGAGGATCTTGTGTGTGTGTGTGTGTGTGTGACTTTTTTCAATCTTCAACAAAAAGCATATACTGAATACAAAGTTTGTCCTTTCAGTTTATGTAATTCAAGTCAATATCCTGTCACACATTCAGTTTTTCAAGTTAAGATGACATAAATTGGTTTGCACTATTTTTTTATTGTCTAAAAGTGGCATTAAGGTGGCCACAGTTGTATAAATATATGAGGACTGTTTTGTTTTGATTTTTAAAGACTCTACTATTTCTGTGAAGAAGATGAATGCATTAGGTGCAATTATGAACTTGATCTACATCTGCCTTCACTATTCATTCTCAGGAGAATTTGAGATCATCATTTCTTTTTTCCCCTTCATGAATTTTCCTGGGAATAGGAACTAGATTAATTCATTTTAATTTTTGAGATTTCCTTTTCAAAGCATTTCAATGACAAGGAATGGGCATATTTCTTTTTTCTATTTCAACTTTGAGAATTTTTGGTCATTAAAACTATTTTTAGTTGAAGTTTACAGGTATTGCACATATAGATTTACTTTTGAAACATGGCTTTGAATGAAGTAAGGGTCATATAACCCATCTGTAGTATTACTTTATGCTCTCTCTTCTGTTTCATTACTTCCAAAGAATTAATTAAAAGTTGATAGGATTGCCCCTAAAATCAATTATCCCTTTGGTCTGAAATGCTGAGTGTACATTATTGAGTTTTCAAATAAATTGAAAAAAATCTCAGTGAGCCAACAGCATTATCTTAATTTATAAACATTAATACAAGAAAATATCTGATTTGTTTTAAATGATTACTCCACACTGTATTACCAGTATTATCCCTTTCTGCCTGTTTAGAAATCTACCAGAATACATTCCCAATCTACAATAACAGTGCACAATCATGCATAATTTCTCTGATATTGAATAGAGTGTTCTAGCTGAGGTGTTTCTGGAATTTAGAGACAGCATTTTACCAGATTTATACCGTGTTTCAATTTCTCAGTTGATGAACCCCCTAACCTATTTGTCTTTTCAATCTTGCTGTATGGAGCACTGATGGCTTCAGGGACTTTTGGCCTTTAACCTTTAAATCCGTTTTCTTGTCATTGTAACATGACTGTCCCATTTTCCATACACACATTTAATTTTTCTTCTGCCACATATATGCACACACACACACACACACTATGAGATTAATAAAGTTATAGGCAATGATTGAAAATTACTTGAGTTATAGGAATTTTTTCAGGCTTTCCAAAAAAAAAAACCCTCTAAAAAACCAATAGCTAGTATTTTGGTGTCCTTATCATGGCAAGACATGTTGCTAAGAGCCTAAGTGTACTCCTTTCATTTAAAGATGAGGAGTTAAAGCTCAGAGATGATGAGGAACTTACTCTACCACAGAGTGTAAATTTTCAGGCTAGCCTTTGAATTTAGAAAGTCTGATTCCAAAATCTCTCAGGATGCCACCTGCCTTATTTAACAAACATACTACGTCAAATGAAAAGCTAGAGGAAAAGATATAGAAAGAATGGCAAGATACATTTCCTTTAAGACTTTCAGGATCGGGCGCCTGGGTGGCTCAGTTGGTTAAGCAACTGCCTTCGGCTCAGGTCATGATCCTGGAGTCCCGGGATCGAGTCCCGCATTGGGCTCCCTGCTCGGCAGGGAGTCTGCTTCTCCCTCTGACCCTCCCCCCTCTCATGTGCTCTCTCTCTCTAATAAATAAATAAAATCTTTAAAAATAAAGAAAACAAAAAAAAAGACTTTCAGGATCTAAGAATAATGGGAGGTCACCAAATTCCATTTCTATAATAACTTGAAAATAGTTTCACTCAATAAAAATGGCTAAATTAATAATTGAAGGAAGAAGTGAGATCTGTACAGGCACTTCTCATTCTCAAAACAGATTCAGTTCTTAATGTTCAGTAATAACTCTGTTATTTGAAATTTAAACCCATTTTCATAGAGAGGCTTTATCCGCAGGGGCTGAAGTATGGCTTCGATGACATGGGAAGATAGTTCTCCACTTCTCACCTAAACACTGACTTCAACAACTTTGAGAGCTCATTTTCCAACAATGTTAATGCCTCCATTGATATTAAGATATTGCTAACATCTTAATAATTGATATTTTAGGAAATGCCCCATCTTTACTCTGTGACCTTATATTACAACTACCTGAATACTGTCACATAACCTTGGGGATGTGCTCCTTTTCCTTTGTGAGTCAGAATGACAGGCCATGGGCAACCAAAGTAGCAAGGATATAACCTGATGAAGGCTCAGTGAAAAAAGTCCTTTCTACTTACAGTCTTTATGTAGTAATATATATATTAGCATATATAATTGCTTGGACATGATTTATCTGGTTAATTCTTGTTTTCCATTTCAGTTCGTTTCTTTGTAGTTGATGGAAAGCGTATTGAAAGATTTCTTCCTATATCCAAAAATCTTCCTGATAGTCAGTTGAGAAAACAGAATCCAATTGCTCCAATACATCACTAAATTTTCAGTTCTTTTTCTCTAGTACACAGCCATAATGCCAACAAATATCCAAAATCTTGGCAACAGCATGGCTGATTTGCAGAAATACTATGTTGTCTCCTAAATAGTGAGACTGGGGAAAAGATATATTGCCTAACTTTATATTTTTATCATATCCTAAAATTTCTCCATGTAAATCTCCATATTTAAACATAGTGGGATCCTCTGAATTATTTAGTGGTTTCTGGTAGGTTTAGCATTTCCCCCTGTGAGCCACCTGAGAATTGCATCAATGTGCTATTTTTGCTCACTAATGAAAATGTCAAAGATCAGACTTAAAAATGTTAAATAAAACTGAGCCAATCAGTCTCCTACTGTTGTTCATTTTGAGGCCAACTTTATTCAAAGACTGCTTTACTCCCTGTTGTTACTTCTTAGCTAAGCCTGTAATTGTCAGTAAACATTATCAAACAGGTTTTGGGATTGTAACTGTGAAATAGATGCTCTTGACTATGATCAAAAGTAACCATTCAAAAGCAGGATTAAGTCAAATATCATTAATTCAGACTGCTAACCAGAGGAGTGCTGAAAACCACCCGACACCAAAACCCCCAGGTCGCCTTCTCAAACTTGCTAAAATGATCTCAAGGATTTATTCTATTCTATATTTCTGTGAAAACCATTAGGAAAATAACAATTTAAAAAAAAAATTCCTAATTCAAAGGATAAGAGTTATTCCTTTTAAAGACTTTGTAAATTCAGGAGATCACACTAGTAGAGATAATCACTCTTAACGTATCATATTTTCTTCCAAATATATTCATAAATTTGATAGTGTAACATATCAAATTGTGTGCCTAGCTCCTGATTTTTTCACTCTATCTACTATGAATTTTCTCACACCCTTAAAATTGTGTAATCTATAATGTCTATAAAATTTAGGGTCTCCACAAGTTGAGAAACAGAGAGTAAACTTAATTTTAAACAATATGTAAGTTACACATTCAAGTAACACTCAACATTTTTCAGGTGAAGAGCCTCTAAATTTACAGCACTGAGTTCAATTGTTAATTTGAAAACAGTACAATAAATATAATACAAAGTGTCAAAAGTGTCTAGAAATACAGAGAAAAAAGGTATATTTATTGCACTTCTATCAGATTAATAATTACACCCACTGCTTTAAATTTAGAGATACTTCATCTGAAAGTGTCTGGAGACTAGAGAAAAATTATTTGAGTGTATTATTTAAAAATGTATCTAAGATATGATTTAAAAATAAGTTTATCTTCTATTTCTCTTCTTAAAATTATACATCCACATTTGAATATCAGTTTTTTTGTATCTCTTCTTTTTCGTGGTAAAACACATGATCTGCCATTTTATTTTTACAGCAAAAAACAAAGACCAACCTATACCAATACTTGCTCTTACCCTCTTCTCTGTGAAAACCTGTCTGGAGTTAGAGCTACCAAAACATAAAGTCACCCTTGAACCACATTCTCAGAGCTCTCATGCTCTCATGTGGAGTCTTTTTGTCATCATTTTGTTATCCTCTTAACTGTGGAAAGGACAGGCAGATACAGTTATCAGAAAGAAAACCTTACCGTTAGATGGTCAAACATAAACACTGAACCAAGGGGGAATGCAAAAGAGTTATTTACTTTGGCCGTTGATTCCCTCAACGGATCATAACAAGGCATGTGCTTTCTAACAGCACAATCTTCACATTTTTTGCAAGGCCCTCTCTGTTAGCCTGGCTTGGTTTGAGCCAGGACCCCAGAATGCGGTTAATCACTTCACCCCAGGAATGAGAAGTGCTGGGGGAAATCCCCACTTTGCCAAATTTTATTCAAAAGATGATACCTGCCATGCACCAGACTTCCTGCCCAGTCATGAGGATGTGAAGTTAATTAAGACACAGTCTCTGCCATTAAGAAACTCCCACTCTGATGTGGAATAGTTGTCCCTGATTATAGGACATCATGATAACAAATGCACAAGTAACACAGTAGATGAGCCTAAATCAGACGGTGAGGTTAGGTATGGATTCTTGGAGGTGTCATTTTGAAAGCAATTAGGAATTTGTAAGATAAACTATATGTATCTGTGTGTGCATGTGTGCGTGTGTGTGCGTGTGTGTGTGTGTGTGGTTTGTATTGCATGGGAATAAATGCTTTAGAACATTCCAGGCAGAACAGAGGAGAACTTAGGGAAACCTAAGGGCTCATTATTCAAGTAAATGAAGCACTAGGGGAGAGGCAGAAAATACACCAAGGTGACAGATATTAGAAGAAAAAAGGACTTCAAATCTTTGGTTAAGATATTTATCTTTACCCTGAGAGCTTGGAGGAGAAGTGTAGCAGTTTTAAGAAGGCACATTATATGATAAATATTTACATTTTGACTACAAAATGGAAGATACATTGGATAAAGAGCATTATACTGGAGGCTGTAGACCATTCAGGAGATTATATTCTACTAAGACTGCAGTGTGGCAGTTGAGAACAAGGATGGCTGAGAGAGGGATTTAAGATGTTGAATCCTCAGTCCTTGGTGAATATGTAGTTTGGTGGGGACAATGAAAGAAAGTTGGTGTCCAGAATGATTGCCATGTTCCTAGTTCAGGCTTCTAGGAAGTTGAGATAGAGAATACAGGAGGAAGCTTAGGTTTGAAGGGGAATATGATGAATTCAGTCTTGGATATATGAGTCTGAAGTGCTCACAGAACCTCCATATAGAGATGTTCTTCAGACAAATCCAGAGATTTGCAGTACAAATCTGAGATCCATAAGAATATAAACAGTGGCCAAACGCATGAGAGGGAGTGGAATACTTAGGAGGGAAAACAATCAACAGGATCGTGATAAAGGAATATTAATTGACAAGGTGTGAAGAAAAAGATCTTATAAAAGACATTGTGGTGGAAGCCACATGAAAAAAAATAGAAACTATGGAAGGGAATTAGAAAAGCAGATTTGCAATTAAAAAATTCTAGATTTAACATTAAGGAGGTCATTGGTCATTTAATCAGAATTGTTTTTGTACGTATTGATAAAAAAGAGGAAAGTAAAGATCCAGAAAAGAAAGAGGATATTTGATGGAGAAAAACACCAAAAGAGGCAGGAGGGGATTGGAACCAAAGCCAATGTTCTGGTTTTGGAGACACTGCTTCCCCTGATATGGGTGGAAGGAGAAAGAGATGTACCCTCCGATTTATGGCTAATCTGCAAATCTCACTAGACAATGGTGCAGAGAGAGTGAAGAGCTGCACAGAGGAAAAGTGTGAACTGCTTAGTTATTGGCACTTACACCAGATGGATTTATGCAACCTTCTTTCTCAAACCCACCTTCTATATCCTGAATATCGGAGGGTGGGAGAGACTGGTTACCACTTCCTTTTTCCTTAGGATGCACATTTATTTTACAGTGAGGCTGAACTGAAACCACCCTGAAATAGGATAGGCTAGTTTAGAAGAAACGTTTAATAAAATAGTGGTATCTTCACACTCAGTCACTGATTGCAGTGATACACTCTGTACCAAAATTATTTTCAGGGCCATTTTTGAAGCAGAGAAATCCCAAGGCACAGTGAGAAGGAAGTCACAAAAGGAGGAGTTGAACTATGTGTATATTGGTGATGGTTGTGGGAGGGGGCAATTACATAATTTTATCCTGGTGTTGGTGATTGGGGGTTTCTGATTACATTGAGCTACTCTCCCTTCCGGGGTCATTATCCCTCCAACAAGAACTGAGGCTAGGACTATGACCCTTGTTCCTTCTGTATATAGGGAAAGCTCTAAGAAGCAAGTGCAGTTCTTGCACAGAAAGAACTGTCCTTTTCAAGTCCCACAGCCCCCAAAACAGCTCTGTCAGTAGAATATCAAGAGAACCAAGGCCTTTCAATTCCTGCTTGGACTGAGATATTGAAGCTGCAGTCAGTTGATTAATAGAAATATTACTGGACCAATGGCTGTAGTGTAAGGAGGACAAGGGGCAGTCCAAGAAGTAGAATCTTGAGAAGCAACACAAGAAGCCAGGGCAATCACCAATGAGGGAATAATCGAAGAGCCTACAGACAAATAAAGAATCCTAGTGGAAGACAACATGACACAAAGCAGGAAGCCAGAGAATGCACTGAAATTCAAAGCCAGAGAGTTTTGGGTCCTCCAACTAAACAACAGTTTAGTTTGGGTTCTCTAACTAAACAATACAGCGTTTCTTCTTAGGGAGCATGAGCTAATAAAACCACCAAAGTTTCCAAGAAAACACCCAGTATGAAGTTGAAAAGATGCTCATTGTTCAATTTTCTCTGTTTAGCTGGGTGTTTGACATTATATATATATATATATATATAGGCAATCCACAGATAAATGACCAACTTTTTCCGTTTTTCATCTCAGTGTGACTTATGATGCAGACAGGACTGAAATTTGTGAAAAAAATTAACATATAGTTTCCTTTTGATATTAAAGGAAATTTACTAGTGAAATTATTTGTGTGCTTTCATTCAGGTGTGAGAATTGTCATTAGCATCTATCAGGCTTCCCCCCTCTCCCTGATGGGTAGTGGGAAGAAACAATCAGCCTAGATCACGGCGACCTTATATGCTTCTCCTGGGTGGCTGTAGGAATAACTTTCGAAAATTAAACCATGAGCCTGTACTTAATATAGGACTCACCATGGTTATATCTGAATGAAAAATGGAAGCAAATATTAAGCAAAATCTACATAAAATTACAAAATTTAAGAGTACATGTTTTTTAAAAATTCCTGATTTGGAATACTCAGGATGGACTCCATCAGATTCAGTTTTTCAACATATCTTAGCCTTGCAGACATAGATGAAGAAAAAAACCAGAATTTTTATGGAGGATCCTGAATCCTAAGCAATCCCCTGTTCCAGACCTATGATGCAGGGTCATGAATTCCCAGGGAAAATACCAGTACACAGGCATTTTTTTCAAGAATTCACAGTGGTTTATTTGTATTGTCATGTCTTGTTATACCATGCCTTAGATCATCCTTTAGAAGGGAGTCCAGAAAGAGCAACCTACAGAAACTCTTTGTTCAACAATTTTATTTGCTGAGACCTCTGTGTGGGTATACACACACACACACACACACACACACACACACACACTCACACATAGGCGCTTTGAACCCCTAAAGAGTTAGCTCTACTGTTGCTATTCATTTCTATTAAGAGTACAATCAAAATTTATTCAAGGATTTCAGACACTCTTCCAATTAAGATTTTGTATACTTCTCTCTGTAATATGCTTGTTTCTTTCCTGACCTCTCAAGAGTATTTTAAAATGAAGGTTATAGTGATTATAGTGCGAGATAGCAACTTTCTCTATTTCAGCCTTATTTATCCTTCTCAGTCATTTCTAGGCTATCGTCCAAAATAGCCTCTAACCACCTAAGCTGTTCAATGAAGTGTATCAGAAAGCAATCCTTGAAATAGCTCTCTCGAATATGTTCTCTTCCTTCATTTGAACATAGCTGCATGCCAATCAACAGCAAAGCAATTAAAATCCTGCCAGGATCAAAGAACGTGCCTTGCTACAGCCTTTGCCAATCTATAAAAACATTTCCTCATCTTTTGTTAAGGCCCCGGTGACCTATAGCAATATCCAACACTCTATTTATGTCCTTTATAGTTCTTCATTTGTTTCCAAATATATGTCAACAAATTTCTTGTTGTAAAGTATATGCTGTCAGTTCCCAGGTTTCCCCACCTTACATTTCTCTGTTTTATATTCCCCCATCTTTTTGTAAAGCACCTGTCTTAACAACTTCAGTATTCCACCTTTCATCTTGGATGTACATACATCTGACTTTAATATTCCGTTGAGGCTACACTGCTTAAGGATTTGTCATGTACTCCTAGCTCTTGTGTATATCAATTTTCTTCACGTGTCCTCTCTCTGCTAATAAGATAATCCTTTTGCAGATTTTTCTGGTGCAATCCATTGAACCCAAGTTCACTCTGATATCAGCTTCTTTGAGTTAATCAGAGAATACATTGCTGTGGGAGGTAGACGGTCCCTTTCTGGATTATTCTGCCTTCTCATCAATAATCGAAAGGACCAGCTAAGCAATTTTCCGTACTCTCTCCTAATCCTTTTGCTCCCCTCTGAGTGCAATTGAGATGCAACTCACTTATGCCATTTCACTCAAGAATTTCAAAGTTTTGGGGATGCTTAGAACACTGCTATGTGATAGAATGTCAAGAAGCAGACCAAAACTTTTTGTGAATCCAAAATTGTCTATGAATGCAAAGAAACATGTAGAATTGCTTCAATTAATATGAATAATTCAAGTTAAAAATATGTCAACTGAAAAACCTATTGAGGCAAGCCTATGTTTTGGTTTAAATTATATGAATGACTGCCTACATTTAACACTTTGTGTATAGTTAAACACTGTATCACTAGAAATGTTTGATTCTCACTGTTTCTAGGGGTTGGAAAGTTCTATTTAAAGCCCTTTGCAATACAGGCATTCATCTGACCCCTACCACACCAGCATTTGGTTAGACTTCTAAAGTACTTCTAATCATTGCTTCTCAACTTGATTCTCAGCCTATTTGTTTATAATACAGTCTTACCCAAGGGCACCTGGGTGGCTCAGTTGGTTAAGCGTCTGCCTTCAGCTCAGGTTATGATCTCAGAGTTCTAGGATCGAGCCCCATCTCAGGCTCCCTGCTCAGAAGGATGTCTGCTTCTCCCTCTCCCTCTGCCCCTCCCCGCCATTTGTGTGCTCTCTCTGTGTCTCAAATAAATAAGTAAAATCTTTAAAAATAATAAATAAAATACAGTCTTGCCCAGCCAGAGTTAATAAAATGACACCACAAAGTAAACCTTCCTTCAACTTTTTCATCAAAAGGAACACAATACTATTTACCCTTAAGAAAAAATGAACTTCTTTAAGTTTTCAATTTTTGAAGATGAAATACTTTTTACTTATCAATTTAATTTTAATTCGGCAAGCCTGATGATACACTATGCCTTTTGGCATAATAATATTTGTGTATACATAGCTAAAACTCAACCTCATTAATTCTTCCTCCTCGTCAACCAAAGCCTGATTATCATCCTGTTCCTTTTCCCTTGGAATCACAGATGGAGAGCAGATTTGGTCTATCTGGTCCAGCAGTTCTCAACTAAAGGTAGCACTGGTCCACACAGAGGTACTTGGATGTGTGTGTGTGTTTAGGGTGGGAGGAACTCAACCTTTTGGTGATCAAATTGACTGTGGAAGCTCATTTATTGGACAGGATCAGTCATACTATTAAACATTTATCTCTATTACAGTATTTTTAAGTATAAAAACATGTGTTTGAGAACATTTAAACAACTACAAGTTGAAGTATGGAAAATTTGGGTCTTATATTTAATTTCTTTACCTTTTTCCACAGACACAGTATCACTTATGGAAGTGCCAAACCCTAATATTTTATTCTTCACTTGTCCCTCAAATATTTTCTACTGAGAAGGTGAATACTTTAAAAATTACATTTCTTCAGATAAGTTCCTTTGTCAAATCCATCCTGAACTTGTGACACTAGAAGTTCTCCACAGCTGCTGTCATTTCTTTAGAAGCTAAAAGTAGTTACGTGTCATGTCATCAATGACCCTTTCATGTCCATTGGTTTTTCTGAAAATATCAAACTGCTTCAATAAATAAGTGCCATAACTGACAGTACTCACATAATTTTTAGAAAAATTTAGACTTCCTTTTAAAAAGCAACTGATATCCAGTATATCTTTGTTAAAAATTCCATTGTCATAGTATCTTACTCTACTATGTACTGTCAATCATTTAAAATTCTATATTGAAGTAAACAAAAAATTTTCATTTTTTTCTGAAGTTTGAAAGTAAACATGACTATTAACTTTTTTGTGTGCTTCACAAATTCCTTTTAGACTTGTTTTTATTTTTTAATGAGTTAATTAAAAAGTAGGAGTAACATTATGTATAGGTTGAGATATTAACAAGTAAATATCTTAAGAATGAGTTCTCAGAATCCACTGATAGAATCAATACATCTTATGAAAGCTGTAATAATTGACATTTACATACCAACAACACACTAATAGAACCACAGAACATGGAGAACCTATACATTTTCTCTATCTAATGATACCACAAATCCAACACAAAAATCTTGGTGATAACCAAGAAGATAATTTCTTGTTTTTTTTATTTTACACTAAGTAATTATGTGCTTGACATACACAATACCTGACACCATGATAGAGTCTGTTATTCTTTCCTGCTCACTTTAAAGATACAGATCTTCAGAATCATTTCATTGTGTCACTCCCATGTTCAAAATTGTCATGGATACTTCTTGTCCATGGGATGAACTTCAAGTTACATGCTGTCTTCAGGGTTGTCTATAACCTGTATCTTCACTACCCTCATGCTTGGCAAGTTCTGTCCTAGTCTATTTAACTCCAGGATAGAGTTTATGATTTTATGAGGTGAGTTAATAGGGGAAACAACCCTTACAGTAATATCAATCAAAATTATATTTATATATTCTTTGATCTAGCAATATCTACCTCCAAATGTACTAGCAAATATGTGAATGAAATTTGAGTAAGATTATTTATTCCAGCATATTAGCAAAAGATTAAAAACAACCCAAATGTCCATTAATAGGGTTCTGGTCAAATAAGTTAAAGTACATTAATACAGTAAAGTAATATGCAGCTGTAAAAAGAATTAAAAACTCTTTATTATTGTTATCTAAAGAGTCCCAAGATACAGTGTTAGGTGAAAAAAAGCAAAATGCAAACTGTATGATAATAAAATTCTACTTTTATATAATACAGAGAAAAATAAAACATCATATCCATATTCTACTGCTGCCATGTAAATTATCACAAACTCAGCAGGTTAAAAGCAAATTTATTACTTCATGGTTTCTATCAGTCAGAAATCTGTGATGTCTTAGCTAATCACTTTTGAACAAGTCCCATAAAGATAAAATCAATGTGTTGGCTGTTCTGGCCTCTTTTGTGTAGATTACGGGGGCAAAAATACTCCAAGCTCATTCAGGTTGTTGGCAAAATTCAGTTTCATGTGATTGTAGGACTGAGGTCTCTGTTTCCTTGCTAGTGTTTGGCCAGGAATTGTTTTCAACTCCAGAGGGCACACACACTCCCAGTCTTATCTTCAAACCAGCAATGGCTGGTCCAATCCTTCTCACTTAATCAAATCTCTCTCATTTCCCCTCTACCTCGCTTTCCTGCCTCCTTTTCTCTGATTTACTCTTCTGCCTTTCTCTTCTGCTTTTAAAGGGTTTCATCAAAAAATGATAATCAAACTAAGCAGGATAATAAAAACTAAGCTCTCCATTTTAAGGTGAGGTGATTAGTAACCTTAATTACATTGGCAAAGTCCCCATACTAGTACCTAGATTAGCATTTGGTTAAACAACCTAGAAACAGGAATCTTGGTGTGACATCTTTAGATTTCTGCCTATCCACAAATATATTCTTATTTGCTTTTATATGAAAAAGAAAACTCTGGAAAAATATAAAAGAGTGTAACAACAGTGGCTATCTAGGTGTATATGTGTATAGTGGTATGGAGATGGGGATGGTGGGCAAATGGGAGGCAAGCATAGAAGATATATTTTTAATATTATTTTTATCGTATTTGAACCAGGTAATAAGTAATTTAACATGTTAGATTTTTATTTATTATTTATTTATTTTTAAAGTACGTTCCATGCTCAATGTGGAGCCCAACACAGGGCTTAAACTCACAACACTAAAATCAAGACCCAAACTGAGATCAAGAGCTGGATGCTCAATTGACTGAGCCACCCAGATGCCCCTAACATGTTAGATTTTTAAAGCAAAACTGAACCAGTCAAATCATATTTAAAACATTTTATTTTGCTGCAACTAAGTTTACACTGGCAAAGTACAGATGAAATATGTGTTACAGTTCTTTCAAGTTCACTGTCCTTTTACCAAAAAAATATATTACGTCTTACTGTGTTATGGCATAGGTCTACCACTACTCCGTGTTTAAACTCCCACAAAAAAATTCTTTCTTACAAAATGCAATAATATTATTTACTTTAATTTTAGGTAAACAAATCTTCTACGTATCAACACTGGCTTGATTATTTCTCTTCAGCCTAGGGCAACTAAGGTAATAGCATTTGAGACATTCATGATGATCAAATGTACAATACAGAGACTGAGATGAGTATATGTGATGGTCATACAACTAATTCAGCATATGTTTATATCATCTTTTCTAGATTACATCAAAATTGAATTAGGAAATTAAAAATTTATAGCGAGAACTCTCACATCCCAAGGATCTGTCCAAAACTCTGAGAAGTCAGTTACCTCTAATTTGTGGAACGTTTACTTAAATGACACCAAATAGGAAGCACATTCACTTTGAAAGATTATCAAGAACCTCTAATGACCAAATCTATGAGCTTTTTCCCAAAGTCATCCTACCTTCTTGTATCATGTGATGAAAGACCACACCCTTCTTGAAACTCTCTGTTGGGAGATAGCCTTCCATGGGCCTTTTATACATCTTGCTAGGTTTGCAGAGAATGGAAGTACCTGACCACTCTTTACAGGACCATTCCTCAAGTTTCTATTTGCAACTAGCAACCTTAAGGGATGAGGAAATGTCTCCCCCTCAGACAAAAATACAGGCTTGCTTACAGATTGCTATAAAGTGGCAAGTTCCCCATTTCCTCTACCATAATGCAGCTCACTGAGTGTGCAGACTTCCATCTAGACCCTCTCACATCATCCCTGGGAAGCCTGAAGATCATATACCTGACATGAGATCATGCAGACAATCTGGCTACAGCTTTTGATATGAAAAAATAAAATCTTTTGTCTCTGACCCAGGAGCCTTGTATCTTCTGTCAACATCCAAAAAATAGTAGAAGGCTATTTTACTAGCTTGCAAGTAAGGTAGAAATGTCAAATCCTTCATAGTTGTTGCCACTCTCTCAGTATATTTCTATGAAAATGCTCTCATATTTTTATTTCTCTCTCTGCTCCTACCCTCCCTCTTTCATCTGATCTTCTACCTAGGCCATTTCTGAAATGGTTACTACAACAGAGGACTCTGTCCATGGTCCTGTTTTACTTTTATTTCATACCCTCACCTTGAAAATATCTTTATCCATTATTTCTAACAGTCTATTTGTACTTGGATGATATTCAAGCATATATTCCCCAAAATACATCTCCTTCTTTAGCTTCAGACTTCCTTGTTCAACTCTTTAATATGCTATAGACCCATCAAAACCTAACCTCATTTAAAGTAATCACCATTAACTCATGTTCCAAAGTGGAAAATACTGGAGTCATCTTCCACCTTCCTGACAATTTTAGCTATCACACAGCTAAGTGTCTTAACCTCATCTTTTCTTTCAGGGTCATTTCTGTCTCCTGGATGTATTATTTTAACTCTTGACCAGTTTTCCTGACCTTATTTATTCTCCTGTATATTTCACACTCTAAAATGCTCTCAAAGTTGTTTTCCTTAAATGCAGACTGCAATATATTACTTACCATCAGTCTCCCTATTGCCTATAGATTAAATAAGAATGGCCTTTAATGGCAGCACAGATGCTTCACAACATCCCTCATTATAATTTTTCCAATTTCACTTCAAAACACTTTGACATCACAATCTTATTGACTGGTGCCCACACAACCATAAGAGTGCACACACATGTGAACTCACCATGTAGTATATATGACACCTCACAAGTCACAACAATCATCCCACTATTCTCACTATAGTCCCTTCTCTCTTCTGCCTCTTTCCATACTGTTCTGTCAGAATTATAGCAGCCTCTTGAACAATGGCCACTCCTCCTTTAATTAATAAGTGAAAAGGTATTTCCTGGCTGCTTTAGCCTCACTACTTGCTTCCTCATGTACTATCTCACAATACTATATTCTCATTTCCACTATTTTCTGTGCTTCCTTTCCCTTCACCAAATCTCTTACTGTGGCCCTTCAAATATTTCCACTTCAGCCCATGGAACATTAAACAAAATAATTTGTATCTTTTCAAATGGGTCCGTACACCAGAATTTAAGTAAACTTTAGCTCTTTCTCACATCACATAGCCTCTATCAGTGCTTTCAAAGGTAGTCTGCTCATCATTCTACACACTGTGGATGTGTGGGTGGGGAGACGTGTTAACATTATTCTAGCTCTCCAGGACAGTTTCCACGTATCTATGTAAAAAAATCTTATTTTGTGCTCTATCCATACTTACCTCTGCCAAATCCTAAAGACCTATTCATACCATCATGTTAATCAACGACTTTGATGCCTAAATCATAATTTTCTCCACCCTAAGTCCAGTTGTCATCTTGGTGGTTCTGAAATTCACAGAGATAATTTTATCCAAAATGTTAGCCCCAAAGTTTGATGACCTCTTCACCTATATTGGGATCATCCACTCTCATGGCTATACCTAACATTTTTTCACCTATAATAATTACTTCTGAAATACTGAACTCACTGCACAGTGACCAAAACTTTCTACATTTTCTAACCCTTATTTCATGAATCACATTGCTCCAGCTCTTTCTCAATTCCACTGAACTTGATTTTCCTAATCACCATATCAAAAACACATTTTAAATTATGTTCTAGACTCTCTATTGTATTTGATATGATCAAAGTCTCCTGAAACACTTACTTCTTCATATTTAGGACACCAGACTACCCTGGGTCACCCTATAACTTCCTAACTTCTCTCCCTTCCCCCCCCTTCTCTCTATTAAGTTCTTTTGCCTACCCCTTAAATATTGGTATACTGGTGGATTCCCCCTCCTTTAGCCCATTAAAATGATCATAATTCACTTTCTCTTTTACCATACATTCTCCTGTTTTCAGTTACCACCTATATGCTAGTGGTTCCCAATACAAGTCCAGCCCAGACTTCTAAGTTTCATATTTGTATATCAAATTGTTTCAAAGTTTCATATTCATATGTGAATATAACAGTTAATATTTTGAGTATTTCAAATGCACTTTTATATCCATTCCTTGTTATATATATACATTAATATATACATTAAGTATTTATAATGAACCATGAATTATGCTAGACAACAGGTATATGGTTGGTTGTTAACAAAATAGAGTTAATCCTGTCTTACCCTCCTGGAAGTTACAATCTATGTTTAAAATCAAACTCATCCTTCTTTTCCATAAATCTGTTTCTTTTCTTGAACCTTTTCCCTAGAGAGTGAAGCATGAAAGTGGTTCCTCTTTCTTATTCCTCTCATCCAATGCAACCAATCACAAATTCTTGCCATATCAACATGACTGCTTTATGATTTCTTAACCTTTTATTTATACCTACTACCACTCTCCTTGTTCAGTCATTACTGGCCTGCTCTAATATATCAGTCTTATAATGCAGCTCTCTGCCCTTCATCTTGTACCAAAAAAAAAAAAAAAAATCCAATATCTAATACACTGGCAAAATGGTATATAAAAATGCAAATATAATTATGCTGCTCCTCTGTTCAAAACTATTTTATTATTCTTTTTTTTTTACCAAAAGACAAATGTCAATGTCTCTGATATGACATTCAATGTCCTTCAAAACCTGGCCCTGCTTAACTTTGATCTTCTCTCTCACTACTTTCTGTGCTGAATTTTACACTATGTCAACCACATTTGCTAATAGACCCCCATGTGCACCATATTGTTTCTCACTTTGGTATCTTTATAACTTGTGTTCTACCACATAGGTAACAATTTGTCCAGAAAGCTTTTCTTGTCCCTCCAAGTTTGAAATCGCTGCTCCTTCTCTGTGTATTCATAACACTGTTTGGCTATATTTATATTTACACATGATCATAATACAGTAAACTGATCTCTGTATAAGTCTATTATCCTAATAGATGGGGAGCGAATTGAGGACAAAGTCTATATTATATTCATCTTTGTATTTCTAGAGTCTAGAAGTGCTTAGCATGCACTGTTTAATAGGTTATGACTGAAGAAATGAGTAAATGAACGTAATTAATCTTTCATAATATTATCTTCTCTATTATGTTAGTTCCTTGAATACATGAACCATGCCCCATTTATCTTTATATTTTTAGTTCTTAGCACAGTGATTGGTACATAGCAGATACTCAGGAAATTCTTGTTCCATGAAAAGTTCTGGATGAGAATCAAAAGTGTTGCATGACAACTGACATGATACTGAATGGGAAAGAAAACTTACTTCTGAAAAAAGGAAACATAAAACACTGACAAAAGGTAAGTGATTTTAGTTGGGATATTAATTATTTGAAGTCAGTATTTGATTATATTCTAAAAATAACTCCATCATTCTGATTATAATGAAGAGAGCTTAAATAAAGATGTCTTCACTCAAAACAAAACTGAATTATAAAGTTGCTCTCTTGGGGGAGGGGGGTGGTCACTGTTAGATAGATAGATAACTATTAGGTATTTGGTTTTCTATAAGAAAACACTGGCAGACTCTACTGCCTCCAAACCAGACATGTTCAATATTGTCAACACATATGCATCTGCCATGACAAACAACAATAAAGTTAAAGACAAAATTTGCACCAAACTTGAGAAAAACTCATTGTAGCAACAGTGTACTCTTTTTTTTTTTTTTAAGATTTTATTTATTTATTTGACAGAGAGAGAGATAGCGAGAGAGGGAACACAAGCAGGGGGAGTGGAAGAAGGAGAAGCAGGCCTCCCGCGGAGCAGGGAGCCCGATGCGGGGCTCGATCCCAGGACCCTGGGATCATGACCTGAGCCGAAGGCAGATGCTTAACGACTGAGCCACCCAGGTGCCCCACAACAGTGTACTCTTATAAGCTGATTGCTATGGGAAGCTTCATTGCACATGGCTGAGATGATTCTGAAACCTAGAGGTGAGTTATTAGCTGCCACAGCACTGACAAACATAATAGCAATGTACTGATTCTCATCCCTGACTTTTCCAAACAGTAGCTAGTGATTGTCAGGATTGTATTTCTGGTGACCAAACAATTTATTTTAATCTGGGATGTATTTAATAAAAGTAAAAGGGAAGAGGTATTTATTATATTCCTTTTTGAGCAGGAACAAAGTAATTCAAATAAACATCAAATGTTGAAAAGGAACCATAGTTAGTTATTATAATAATTATTAGATGTTACATAATTATAATTTTATTAGAATAATTTAGTCATTCTAAATGGTATTAAATACAAGAAATATGTTGTAAAGGGGCACCTGGGTGGCTCAGTCAGTTAGGCATCTGACTCTTGATTTCAGCTCAGGTCATGATCTCAGAGTCATGAGATTGAGCTCCTGTTGGGCTCAGTGCTGGGTATGGAGCCTGCTTAAGATTGTCTTTCTCCCTGTTCCTTTGCCTCTCCCCCCTTACTCTCTCTCTCTCTAAAGAAAGAATGAAGGAGGTGAGGCAAGAAAAGAAAAGAAAAGAAAAGAAAAGAAAAGAAAAGAAAAGAAAAGAAAAGAAAGAAAAGAAAAGAAAAGAAAAGAAAAAAAGGAAAGGAAAGAAAAAAGAAAAGAAAAGAAATATGTTGTAAATATGAAGAAAGCTAACATAATTATTTGAAAACTGACTTAGGAGTTGGAGGAACTGGATTCTAAAACATAATCTACCATTTTCTACCTCCATTGACATGGAACAAATCCATGTGTATTTCTGAGCTTCATTTTTTTCTTCTACATAGAGTTGGGCCAACAGCTTTTCAAATATATTTTGAACCTCAAATTTCATAATTTTATGAGAATCCTGGAAAGTGTACATACTACCTTTTCTCTGTACTCCATGGCATTTGAAAAGAGATGATGTGAGGAGAAATAGATGAAGAGAAAAAGAAAAGATGAAATGCCATTATAAACTTGTTTAATAAAGCATTGAAGTGATCAAATGTATTTTTCTCCCCCTAATCAGGTCAAGGGAAGAGCTGATCTGCACTACTTTCATTTCCATGTGAATAAGTAAGTAGTCTAGTCAAGAACTAGGGCTATGATTGTTAGTGATAGGCTTAAATGTGAAAATGTAGTATAGCTACCATCAGCACCATGGAAAGCCTCGGGAAAAGAATTCTGAATCTGCTGCCACTTTGTTTTTTCTCAACCCTATGACTTGTGCCCACCATTCAGTAAGGAAGTTGTGTTTATCCTAAGTGTGATGCAGAACTATTAAAAGAGCTTTAAGCAGGAGCACTTTATCATTTCATTGGTTTAAAGATTGTTTGAGGGTGCCTGGGTGGCTCAGTTGGTTAAGCAACTGCCTCCGGCTCAGGTCATGATCCTGGAGTCCCAGGATCAAGTCCCATATCCAGCTCCCTGCTTAGCAGGGAGTCTGCTTCTCCCTCTGACCCTCCCCCCTCTTGTGCTCTGTCTCTCTCTCTCTCTCTCTCAAATAAATAAATAAAATCTTAAAAAAAATAAAGATTGTTTGATACTGAGAGATAGGCATGCATAGTTATGGAATGAGTGGGGTGGGTAAGAGGTGATAGTGGTTTAGAGTAGAGTAGTTGCAGCAAGATGAAGAGAACTAATTCTGCACATATTTTTAAGGTACAACATGCCCTTTATTCCCAACTTGTCCTATCAACCCTCAAGTCTTTTCTATCCTTCTCTGCTCTATCCTGCAGTTGGGAGGTTAATCATCCCTATGGTATCATCCATGCTTCCCTCCCAAGTGTCTTACATGTGGGTTTGGCCAAAGAGATGTTGGTAGGAAACTGGAAGATGTGAAGTTTTTTCTCGACCCCCAACTCCCTATTTCAGGCTTAAATTTCTGAGGGTACCTCCATTTCTCCATTACTTCCATGTGGGCTCTACTTCACCTTCTCAGGCCTTCCTGACTCTGGTAACATTCATTTCTCTCTTTATCCCTAATATCTCTTTAGTAGGGATATTAATGGCTCCCTACTGTTGTTAGTCTCTGGTTGCCTCACCATCCCTTGTTTGTTCTACTTACATCACTGCAAGTAGTCCCTCTACTGAAATATTTTTATTTGAGCCTTTTGTGATGAATTCGGTTTCCTCTGGGGACTTTGAATAAATCAACAGCCAGAGCTCATTAATATGCCAGATGTGGAGAAGTGAGGAAAAGTAGAGTCAAGGTTGACTCACATTTCAGGCTTAAGCAACTGGGTGCATGGTGGTTGCATTTAATGCAGTGAAGGAGGCTGGGAAAAATGATTCATTTGTGAAGCCAAAATACCATCACACAACAGTATATACATCACTAGCAGGTACCAGATTAATGCTGATATAAGCCCAGGAGACTGACAGGTGAGGACCATGGCACCCAGGTTCATACTAAGTCTCAGAAGAATCCTGATGTAAGTTTTATATGATTACAGTACCACATATTTATATGTGTAATTTTCTGCTTTTTTAATGTTTCATTGTTTTCACAGGATCTGAGAAATATTAGAAAGCACACAAATTAAGCATTTGATGAGAAATGTAAAAAGAAAAGACAAAATTTGGGGCGCCTGGGTGGCTCAGTTGGTTAAGCAACTGCCTTCGGCTCAGGTCATGATCCTGGAGGCCCGGGATCGAGCCCCGCATCGGGCTCCCTGCTCAGCGGGAAGCCTGATTCTCCCTCTCCCACTCCCCCTGCTTGTGTTCCCTCTCTTGCTGTGTCTCTTTCTGTCAAATAAATAAAATCTTTTAAAAAAAAATTTAAAAAAAAGAAAAGACAAAATTTAATTTCAATCACATAAAGTTTAGAAAGACATACTTGTATCACATGGGGTAGAATAAGGAAAGTATAAAATTATTGCCAGACATAAAGTTTGAGAAGGTCAGATGCATCCTTTGAGAAAGGATTTAGTTCAATGAGAATCTAAGTTCCTCATAGCTCCAAAATAATAATGAGCAACAGAGGGTCTTATTATTTCTAGCTAAATATTTACTAACACTTAAATACAGTCAGGAGTTAGGTCTAAGAATTCTTGGAAATATGTACTCTACTTCCCAAGGGATAGGAACGAACTTACCAAGGCCTTCTCATCATAATGTTACATGATTTAAAGAAACACCGTAGAGAACAGTGTGTGTGTGTTGCATAGTCTAACTACTCCTACTTAATTGCCTGGTTCAATCTTTGTTGAAATAATTTTATCAGCCCTAATTTTTTTGGACATTATTATCTAAGATGACCTAGATTTCCTCGCATTAGCAATAAACTAGTGATTCTTGGTATCTTGTTGTATCAATTCATATTTACATAAATAGGGTTAAGAAAAATTATAGGATTGTAGTGAAAAAATTATGTACAAAACAGACTTAAAGGATTAATCATCTTCCAATTACTAAAAACTGAATTCTTGTATCTTAACCAATTTCTAAGCTTTCTTTTTTTTTTTTTAAACATGTTAGGTTGTTGTTTTTTAAGATTTTATTTATTTATTTATTAGAGAGAGAGAATGAGAGAGAGAGAAAGAGAGAGCATGAGGGGGGGAGGGTCAGAGGGAGAAGCAGACTCCCCGCCAAGCAGGGAGCCCGATGTGGGGACTCGATCCCGAGACTCCAGGATCATGACCTGAGCCGAAGGCAGTCGCTTAACCAACTGAGCCACCCAGGCGCCCCACCAATTTCTAAGCTTTCAACATAAAGTTTGCCATCAAATTAATATTCAATCAAAATTCCAGTCTAGCTTTGAAAGCTGGACATTGACTGAGAGCCCTGTGTTATCTTGGGAAGTGGTCTTGTAGATCTGGAGAATGTATGAAAATCAATCAATAGCCATATCATAGTTACTGCTCCTTTAGCCCTTATCATTCCACAAAAGCACAGAACCTCTATCAAGTACCACTCACTTGACAGTTACTGACAAGTTTATTACCAGCATGTTTCTGTATTTAGTGGGATGTTCTGTCAGTTGGGGTTATAGGTACTTGGGGGTGTAAATTACCATAAGTATTTGTTTAGGGGTCTGAGATTAAAACGTTTGTTGAATTTATTGTTTTATAAATACATCTCAAATTCTGTTATACTCATTAAAAGTGGCCAGTAGCTAGAGAATAAAGTGGTATTTTGAGATTTTATTTTATTTGAGAGAGAAAGAGAAAAAAAACATGAGCAGGGGGAGAGGCAGAGGAAGAGGGAGAGAAAAAATCCCAAGCAGACTCCCCGCTGAGTGTGGAGCTCTAGGCGGGTCTTGCGATCCTAGGACCGTGAGATCATGACCTAAATTGAAATCAAGAGTCGGATGCTTAACCAACCTAGCCACCCAGGCACCCAGTAATTTGAGATATTTTAAAACTTTAACTGGCAAGAAGTATTTGACAGAATAAAGATCTTTTTAATTTTTTTTCTCCTGCTTTATTCAAGATTTTTTAAAAATCTGATAGCAAAATATAAGAATAAATCTGCACAGAAAATTTTTCTAGTTCAGACTACTGCCTTGTTGTTTGAAGTCCCAGCTGTGTCAGTAATGGTCCTTTGGAGGAAAGCACAATATTTTCCCATTTCAAATCAAGTAGGCCAATAAAGGCAGTGCCATCAGGAGCTTTACTTCCCTTTTCTACCCTTTAAATTTTGTGACTGCATGGGCTTTTCTGAGCTGATTAAAGACAGGTGTGACTGGGAGAAGTAATTACAGAGAGTGACTCGAAGTTTAAGACTTTGGGGATAAAAGTGAATGAAATGAACATGAAAGTTTTAGTGATGAAGTTAACTCCTGACAAGCACAACATGCTCATTATGGAAATTTGAAATAGAATAGAGAACTGAAAATTAAGTTTGAAATGAAGGAACATAATTTGATCATTGACTTCTTCACTATGGAGACTAAAGTCACATGTGTTGAAAGCATTTGATTCAGAAGGCTAATTATTCATACTCCTACAATTTTACTCTATTTCATGCCTAAGCTCCTTGTACAATTCTGATGGACTGTGCAGTTTTCTCTGGCACTGAGGTTCACAGGGTCTGGAAATTCTAAATGGAACACTCAAATTATTTAATTTTATACTAGTCCTTTATAGGCATTAAATTAGCACACATGAAGAAGGCCTGAAGAGTGACAAAGAGCACTTCCAAACATCTGTTGACTTTGTTCTTGCTTGGTCCTTTGTCAGCACTGAAAATCTAATTAAATTGTAAACATCTGAAGGGCAAAGATCATATTTTATAAACTGTGTCTCAAATAGCTTCTAGCTTTGTGCCTCGCGAATAATGGCTTTAAAACACACACATAGAATGAATAACTGGCAAGGTCACAGATTCCTTGGAAGAAAATTTAAGAAGGAATTGAGTGAGCATATCTGAGCATGAACTTTAGAAAAAATGAGTTTTAATTATTTCAAAACAAAACCGTTCACCTATTTTGAATTTGCCGAGGACAGGGTTATTTTTCACTTGTTTTACTTAAGGCCATAAAATTATGAGTATTTCCATACTAATCATTCTTGCTGATGCAAACTAATAAGAACATAGAACATCAAATTTAATTTTCCATAGAAATCATATATATCCAAAAACAACAAAAAGACGGGCGAGTAATAACATTCTAACAATAGTCTTTTTTGGCTGGGAAGAGTTGGATAATTCCCAGGCAACAAATCTACTGACATTAAACCTCAATTTTTTATGGCACATCCCATTTCATAGCTCATGTGAAATCACTCTCACTTTTCAGTCCGATTATTCTGTTTCTTTCTGGACAGCAGTTGTTTTTGCCACTAGCATCTATCCATCCTTTTATTTGTATTAATAACTAAAATTTTCTCGGGAAACTGACACTTCCCACTTTTAATCCATGTGTTTAGGTGAGGTTTCACCTCTAGTTTCAAAGGTATAGAATGTGAATCAAGCCAGGTTAGTCAGTCCATCACATTCCAATGTCTTTAGTTCTTGGTCCAAGTATGTGATCATATCCAAAGCACTGGAACGTGGTTTTGAAAGTAGTTTGGGAAAATGTAGCCTGGATCCACAATGAACCAATATGGATGACACTACACAACTCATGACCAAGAATAACCAAGTTCTGATCACATGATTCCAGCTGTGATTCCGGCCGTCACTGCAATTAGAGCTACCCTAACCTTTTCCAATTTTATAAACCATAAATTTCCTTTTATTTCTTAATTCAAGCTAAATTAGATTTTTCTGTCAATTATACCGCAAAGTGCCCTGACACTTCCTTACTCAAAGGTAACATAGCATGTAGTTGTCTGCTTCTAACCAGTGGCAACAACCAATGTTAGTTTCAGGCATGGTTGGATGGCTATAATTTTCTGAGTGAAAGATCTTTCAGAGTGATGCTCTATTTGTCATGCCCCTTGTGAACAGGATCTGGAGAGAAGGAGATGGCATGTAATTTTGGCTGCCTGCCAAATTACATCTAGATGAGAAACAGCTCCTTTGCTTCAATGTCAATATTCTTTCATCGGTGACAAATGTGTCTATTATCTTCAGCATAAGAGGTAGAAAGGAGTGAGTGAATTGTTGGTGGTCCCCCAAAACAGCTATTTTAGAAGACCTCAGCTGGCTGGAAGTTGTAGGCTTTTGAAAAAGAGTCAACTCATGAGCATTCAGCCGGAGGAGATTATACCCACAGAAGAGGATGTAGAGCAAGTGACATTCACCATCACCTCTCAACAGAATGTCCATGACCATGATCATGTGTAACTCCCAACAGGGGACATTTATTAATATCCATTGTTGGACCAAGCATGCCAAATTAAAACTTACTCTTTAGAGCTTCCAAAACCCCACAAGTTTATATATTCCTCTACTTGAAATCAAGATTCTAATTCACAAGTTTATGTATTACTCTACTTGAAATGGAGAGTTCTACTTGGAAATACTACTTCTTTAAGGCCTGGAAAAATTGAGGACAGAACCAGTGTGCAGTCCAGTTATGCAGCAGTAAAATGTAGCCAGGCGCAGAGACTGCCAAGCATGAAGCACATTTTCAGAGAACTAGAGGTTTTTGGCTCTGATGTGTATGTGTGAGAACTGAGATTAGACAAGGAAGTGGAGGTGGAACTCTCCCATGGGTTTTAAAACTTGGAGCCAGGTGCTATGAAAGACAGTTTGGTAAAAAGTTTAAGAACAAAACCATCCAAAAGAAAAATCAATCCAAAGACTAGATAGTAAGACCAAGCTAGATTTGAAGTTAAAGAAAAGCAAGAGGAACCACCAAGATGTAGAAAGCTGGTAAGGTAAAGCTAGTGGAAGGCAGATCCTTAAGTCTCTTAAATATGGAAGCAGAAAATATGGAAAATTTGAGACCGCCTCTATGCTCTGGGATCAGCTAGCAAGTTTGCCCAATTACCCTGAGCTCTAGATCATTCTTCCTTTTGGATTAGAATTACAGTCACAATACTAGTTTATCTCACAGCTCTCCTATAGTTCGTGAAAAATAAGTGTACCCACAGTAAAAGTAGAAATGTATGAGGAGATAACACTTCCCACAAAACAAGCCATTTAGCTTCTCTCTGAAGGGTTAATAGTTGAATAGTAGCATACCCACTGCTATTATATATTACTAATTTGCTAATGTTGTGATTGCTATCAGAAATATTTCTTCTGTTCAGCAGTCCAAAGTGAAAAGGAAAAAAATAACAGCAATATAGCGAGTTGTCAGAGAGCTGAATATTGAATTTAAAGGACAGTGCAGGATTTTGGGATGATGTTCTTCCTACATTTTAGCCTTACCATGTCTTTTTTTTGGGGGGGTGGGTAGAAATACTAGTTGTTGCCGAAATAGTCCTTGCTGTGCAAAATAAAAACTGATAACCTTGTAGTGGTTTTCAATGTTTATGTACACACATACATAAACTCACAGCACAAACACATATGCTGTAAACTTAAAATATATCCTAGAGAACTCAATGGCATCACAGAAAAAAAAAAAAAAAGGGTACAGAACTGGAGGATTGAATTATTCTATGTGAAGTCAGTAAAAATTTTTCGAAGTAAAATTACCAGTCATCTGGAAGTAGGAACAATTGTTTGAAACAGATTCCTTCAAATAAAGTGAAATAAATCTCTGCCGACCCCCCCAACGATGACATCATATATATTGAAACTAGTGTTGCATAAACATATTCAATTGGCAGGCTGTGAATACATTCACAAAGTTATTGATGATCTTTCATCATGATTTTCTAACTTTGTTTTGCTCTACCACTCCTAAGTTATAAGCTCATCAATAATTCGTTGAAAAAAATGATATATAGAGAGTCAGTAAACAAATGATGTATATCTAGTCAGTCTAGCTGGTAAGCAGCAATGTCTCTATATACTACTTTTTACATAAAATGTAAATGTCTTACACATGTGGAAGAAATAGGAAAATCAATTTTTTCCTTAGCCAGATGTTTTTGATTCATGTACACAGCTCATATATATTTTTGTAATGTTCAGTTACTTTATTATAAAAATTGAAATTTTTAAATTTAATTTTTGACACTCTGTAATACTAGAAAATAAGGACGTGCTCAGAAAATGATGAGAGTATGTAGACATAGGAGCCAGACTGAAGGAGTTCCCAATAGCCAAATTAGGGAAATTTGAACAGGATAAAAACTGAAAGTAAATAGTACAGTAATTGTAATAGATTATAACCCTTAGTATATAACTATCCTTGAATCCAGTTAAAGTAAATATGATAGATAGATGATAGATAGATAGATAGATAGACAGACAGACACATAGGTACAGTGCTTCCTTACTTAATTCTGATTTACAAATGTAGAAAAATGATGTTAACAGAAAATCACTATTTGGTAAACACACATCATCAGTAGTGATAATTTTGAATTTATGATTCAGAATCAAAACAAGTCTAAAATTAGTGGTTAAAGCAAAATAAAAAACAAATATTTGCATAATCCAAAGCATCTCTTCACAAAATGCTTTTAAATTACAATGGGAAAAATAACTACAGAAGAGAAACCAGGTAGACACTACCATAACCAACTGGCCAAGATTAACATTACCAGTAATAGGACATCCTGACATTATGAACCACTCAGATATGAAACAGTAAGAAAAAGTAAACATCACTTCTTTGGTATTATTGCCAAAAAATATATAACATGATATTCAACATGAGAAAAACTTACACTGGTGAAAACTGAGGGACATTCAACAAAATGTATTTCCAGTACTCTTTAAAAGTAAAAATGTCATAAAGACAAAGACTGAAAAAATGTCACCGATTGGGAAAAACTAAGGTGACAACAACTAAATGCAATCTGTGACCCAGATTAGATCTCGAACCAGAAATAGGAGCACTTTTGTAACCCTTGGAAAAATGCGAATAAGGTCTGTGGGTTAGTTAATGGTATTGCATCAATATTAATTTCCTAGTTTTGATTACTATAACTGTCCTGTGGTTATACAGGGCGTTAACATTTGGAGAAGCTGGGTGAACGGTATAGAGGGATTCTTTCTATTCTTTCTGTAACTTTGGGTTAGTTGATTTTGAATTGGAAAGAAAACAATAGAAGTGCTTTGCTTTTTTGTAAGAAGTTTTTAAGAAAATTAATACAAAAGTCCCTAGTGAGGACGGTGGTAAGAATTTAGAGGGGGGAGCAATCGTATTCAGTTGGGGCATGCCAGGCACTGCCTATTCCCCAGCCTCTGCCGCCTTCCATCTCTACCCAGCTGAGGCCACTTAATCCTTATCGCAAGTTCCCCCAGGCCACATCTTTAGAATCAAACCCTATTTTAGACAAGAAGGTGGTACAGAACTCTAAAATCAGCACAACCAATTTTAGCAACACATCAATCGTGCTGCTAGTCCAGTCCTGATCCTGTAAGAAGGCTCCTGCCTTGGTCCACTAAACTCCAGGTGACCATTTTGGTTCTTCAGTCCCTTCAGTAGTATAGCTCTATCTCCTTCTTGCACTGTCACCCACTTCTCAATGACAGACTTCCCAGATGCCCAATACTTGCCAACATGTTTGGGCAGGCCCGATCCCTCTGATTTCCCCATCGCCTTTGCCAATGCCATTTCTTCACATTCACCCTCACCGCAAACCAGCCCCCTGTCTGTTACTCCTTATCTATCCTTCAAAATGCATGGATGCTTGCTATCATAAGCTTCCTGTAGCTACATCTGTTTTTCCCAGGTCACGTTTTTCCCAGCAAGTGGGCCCGTTGTGACTACCTAGGGTGCCCAGTCAAGTTCTAATGCTTCATCCGCTGCTTTCACAAAGGTGCTACGGTTCTTCCTCCACATAAGAAAATGCCCTGAGACATGCAACACCCATGAGATGACATCTCATGACTACTCCTGAGGAGTATAGTCCATTCTGATAGTCGGGTCAGACATCCTGATGGTCAGTGGAGAGGGATTTTGTGACTGTAACTTTTAGCATTATATTTCATAACCACAAAATGAAGCAAACAGCTGCTGTTACTGGAGCAGGAACTGCACTTAGATAACTCCGCAAACAGAATCAGGAGAAAGTAACAATTCTTCTCTCTGTCCTCAAAGAAAGATCCATGCTTTTTCCACATAGAAATTGTATCCAAGGATGAATTTAACCTTCTCTGTTTGAATTAATGTGAACAACTCGAACGTAACACACAGTAATTTGTACTTTTTCTGAGTTGTAGACCCTACAATGCACATAAACCAAACTGACTGCCCATCCTCGGCATCTCAGCATGATTTTACTGTTCTCTGACATACAGTGTGTGTGCAGCAACTCTTGTTAAGGATGTGAGGGGCAGCGTGTCGTGCAGAAATACGATCCTGCAATCCAGAGACTCAATTATTTGCTCTAGAGGTATTTTGGAAATTAGAAAATTGAGATATTTCTCATCATACATACCTTATAAATAGCGAGAACCTTGTGTTTGTATTTTTTTTATTTTTATAAGTTGGTATTTTTTTAAAAATTGACTTAATTTATCCAGGGGTAAAAGGCCAATAATCTTGAGATAAGCTTTAACCTATGCTGCGCATTGTTTAATACAGTAGCCACCAGCCATACATGGTTATTTAAAGTAAAAATTAAAATACTTAAAATTAGATAAAATTACAAATTCAATTCCTCTGTTACACTAGTCACATTTTAAATACTCAATAGCCATGTGCAGCTAGTGGTTACCATATTGTCAGTGCATTTCCATCATTGGTACAAGTTCTACTGGACAACACTGTAAATCTAGAGAAGAAAGAATTCCAGTGATTTTTTTGATGGTGATATGTATGAAATATTTAAATGATGTCACAAAGAAATGGTTAACTCTCAAAAGGCTTTGGTAGCATCAGAGTGAGAAGCAGGAGATGCTATAAAATACTAAAGGCCCATTTTTTTCCCTAATAAAAATATTCATGTCCTTATAAATTGAATTAGGCTAAATTTCTATGTAATGTCATATATTACTATGAAATGGTTTTCTCTGCAATGACTCTGTAATGAGTCAAAGCATATCTTTTGCTGTAAATTTTAAACATCTAATCACAATTTTTTCCTATTCATTAGCAGCCTACAGTAGCTTGAAAATATAAGGTGCCTGTCTTACAAAACCACGCTATAACATGTAATGTCCCATTTATTTTTTTTTTTAAAGATTTTATTTATTTATTCATAAGAGACAGAGAGAGAGAGGCAGAGGGAGAAGCAGGCTCCCCGCCGAGCAGGGAGCCTGATGCGGGACTCGATCCCAGGACCCTGGGATCATGACCTGAGCCGAAGGCAGACGCTTAACCATCTGAGCCACCCAGGCGCCCTGTAATGTCCCATTTAGAAAAATATATCTAGAGGGCGCCTGGGTGCGCCTGGGTTGTCAAGTTGTGCTAAGAATTGACCTGTAATGCCTAGTATATCACATCTCAACTGAACATACATACTTGTTAAAAGAGGAAAATGACAGAATTTTCATGCTCTAGCTTCAAAATTCTCCATTTATATTTCTTTGTCATTGCAATGGCAACCTTTTTATAAGCAGAATTTTAAAGGGGAGTTTTTCAAATATTCTAACAATTGCTTCTCTTTACATTTTCAGTTATTTCATGTATCTCGTAGATGGTTCATTTATTTTTTCATTGAAGTTCATCCCTACTGAATACCTTTCAAGTAGAATTAGTATCTTCCTCCTTAATATTCCATTACAACTTATACATATCATGGTTGTAGTATTCTGTGTTGTGTTTATTTGTTTAGATGCTTATTTTCCCACACTAGATAATGATGTCTCATGGTAAGGAATTATGTCTTAATGGTTTTGTCTCTCATGTTTGTCAGTCCTAGGTCTTTGGTGAATGAATAAATAAACGAATGAACTGCTACAAATAACTAATTATTATTTATTTTATGTAACTCCTAGAGGAACCTTCACTCCCTCACCTAACTACACTAGACATCCCTGCCTTCTTTGCTGTATTTCTTACAATTAACACTTTCACACATTTAGGAATTTATTAATATTTGTTTCCTACCTTGAAAATAAGTCCTTTGAAGCACAGATCTCATCTGTTGGAGGGAACAGAAAACTAAATAATAAGAAAGAGCAAAATAAGAAAATAAGAAAACAGCAAGAAGACCACAACTGGGATGTAGGTTGGAGACTCACTAGTCAGAGAGATATTTATAGCTTTGAACATATATGACTACATTCATGGGGTGAAAAGAGAGGATCAAAGGACAAGTGCTGGAGGCTTGAATAACAGCCACATTTAAGGATTCGGGAAAGGAAAAAAAAATTAAAGAAAGAAGTAGAAGCAATGGCTAGAGGTAAGAGAATCACAAAATGCAGAGTCACGGAAGGCAAGGGAAAAAAAAATAGTTCAAGGAATAAAGGTTTAACGACACTGCCTGGCCTAGACAGGTCAAGTAGCACTGAAGAAAGGTAATTAAATTCAAAGGTTGTGGATGACATTTGAGAAATTAATTTCAATCAGAAGTAGAAGTTTAACCACATACAGTGAGATTTATAAGAGGATAGATTGTACAAAGCAGTAGTTTTAGAATACCTATTAAAGGATTTGGGCAAAGAATGGAAACAAAACATTACAGTACACATTACAGTACTTTACCATTTAGTAAGAAATTAGATCAAAGTTTCCAAAAGTCAAGTCAATGGACGGAATACGCCCAGTCTGGTTGTGGATAGCAATGGGGGTGTTGGTAATGTTTGCAGTATCTCTAATGTCAGAGTCATGATACTTATTTCCCTTATTCTGTGATCCTTCTTTGAGACAGAAGAGAACTTTACTATTGAACTTTGTGAGTTATTTTTGCAATAATGAAGAGCATATTACATATGTGCCATGAGTGAATAAAAATTCTAATTTTCTGCAAATTTGTACTTAATTATAAGCAATATAAGACATATGATACATGGAAACTAAAAGTTCGAAATGTATTAGTAAATAGTGTTTTTCACCCCTAACTAAAGATTATAGAAAAAAAAAAAAAAAACCAATAAGTTATCTTGGAAATACTTACAAGATAAAAATAAACACTTAATTTTAAATACATACATTTTAAAAGTACATACATGCCCAGTTTTTGAAGTTAAAATAAAAGTATATTTTATGTGTTCAATAGACATTATTCATTCAGTTAAGGATTTATTACAAGCTTACTTTGTGCCAGGCACTGTTCTAGGTGCTTGGAATATATCAGTGAACAAAACAAAGATCCCTATCCTTATAGAGCTTATTTCCCAGGGAAACAGAGTCAAGCAATTAGCACAATAAACAAGCAATAATATATTGTAGCAGAAGGTGGTAGAAGCTATGGATGAAAGAAAAAGTAGAGCAGAGAATGGAAAATGGGGTAGGAAGGCAGAGTGTAGTCTTAAATAGATGGTCAGGGTAGGTATCATGGGGAGGTGAACTTGGGCCAAGGCTTAAAGGAGGAAGGATACAAGGAAGGTAAGCCAAGAGGATAGCTGAGGAAGAGCATTCCAGGGAAAGGAGACAAAAGTCTTGTGATGGTCAAGAAATATCAGGAAGGCCAGTGTAGTAGAAGGGTGCAAGGAGAGACTGGAAAGAGGGGACAGGAGGTCAGAGAGGTACTGGGAGGTTGGGGAGTATGATCGAAGTCTATGAAGACCTTTATAAGGACCTTGGTTTTATCACAAAGATAATCAAGCCTCCCTCTCTTTCACTGGCTCCTATCAAGACCCCCAAAATTGTCTTGGGGGCACATTAATTTTGGGTTTAGTGGAGATATTTATGTATGTTTCAGTCTCTTCTGCATATAAGAGTGGTATTCAGGAACATTCCTGTCCCCACTGTGGTGACTCAGTTGGTCCATCATGCTTTGAAAGAGCAGGCTATATCATAACATGAAAGTGTGCTTTGGCTCCAGGAGGTGAGATAAAATTTGAAATATATGCAACTAGAAGCTAATCTACAAAGGTTAGTTTCATGGCTCAGATATGAAAGAAAGTTAGAAGTTTTCTCAAACTTGAAAACAATCTTAGAAAATTATATGCAATTACCAATAAATAATTGTGAATCCGAAAGAAAAAAAATTAATAATAAAAAAACAAAATTCTGCCATACAAAAGACTAACTTTTTAGTTCTATAAAACATGATCGTATAAGATTACTCTCATATGAAAAGATAAAAGAATATTCAGCCAAAAAAAGGGGGAAATGTATTAAGCAGTTAATAACATCATGTCCTTTTTTTTGGATGTCATTCTATTAACTTTTTAAATTTAAATTCAATTAATTAACATATAATGTATTATTAGTTTCAGAGGTAGAGGTCAGTGATCCATCAGTCTTATAGAACACCCAGTGCTCATTACATCATGTGCCTTCCTTAATGTCCATCACCCAGTTACCCCATCTCTGGGGTAACCTCCAGCAACCCTCAGTTTTGTTTCCTATGATTAAGCGTCTCTTATGGTTTTTCTCCCTCTCTGATTTCATCTTGTTTTAGTTTTTCTAATTTGGTGATATTTGTAGTATTGTCAGATTTTTTTCCAGTTTATAATTTAGTTGATTTTTTTTCATTCACATTAACTTCTGAAGACAAATCTTTTGTTGTTGTTTGTTTAAGAGAGAGCCATATTTTATAAGCGTCAATCCCCAAATCCCCAAATCTATCCTTGCTTTGAGTAAAATGGAGACGCATTTCAGGATTTTAGCTGGGGAGCAGATAGCAACAGAAAAGGCATGAGTGAGCAAGGAGGAACTCAGGAGAGTTCTAACATTAAATACCCGAGGCGAGAGAACAGGAAGAAGCAGCAAAGATCCAGGAGCCACCACAAAGAGAAGAGGAAAAACAGGAGAGGGCTTTGTGCTGGAATTCAAGTGACGAAAATGTATAAAGTAGGCAGTGAGCAACTGTGTCCATTAATGGATTTAATTCCAAGTGAATCAACAACATGGTGTGGGGTAGGGTTTTGTTGTGTTTTTTTTTTTTTTGCAATATTTCTGATAGACAAAATGTCTAATGTTTAAATTGATTTTACATTTTCCCATTTTTTTTCATATTTTCACTCAAGGTGTTTTCAAAATTATCTTGTGGGTTCACATATATGCTTTCCTCATTTGACTATGAGCTCCCTGAAGAAAGAGACATGGCATCTTCATTTTGTATCCTCGGCATACAGTTTGATGCTTAGCGCATATAGTTTGATGCTTGGCACATAATAGCTGTTCATTCAGTGTTCAGTGAGTGAGAGAGTAAAGGGGCAAAACAAAGTAAAAGTAAGGTTTCCCATTTCAGTTGAGGGTCCATCCTAAAAAGATACAATTTCTGGAAATAATGATTCACACTTTACCAATTTCAGAAGTCAGGAGCCAGGAAAACTTAACAGTAAATCATCCACACTGAATATGCCAATAAATGCATTTTATTAAAATTTTTCTTTGTTCCTGTTGAGTGTTAATTTTGTGAGTGTACTGGATCAGGGATTAGGGAAAAGGAGCTGGTCAGGTAGACAGCAAGTAGCCTTTAGGTGATTAAAGAAACATACTTTTCCAGGAAGTTCCTTTGTATCTCAGATACAGAACTCCTGTTTCCCTTTTTTTGAAAAGGGGGAACGGGTGTTACATAAAGAAGCTTGGAGGCCTCTAGTAAAGCTACATTTTATCCCATGAACTTTCTCATCTCCTCCAGTTCCACTGGTTCCTTCCTCCTGATGATGCCCTTTTTGCTACATATTCTATTTCAAGGCCACCTTTCTTACATTTCTCTTTAAAGTCAAGGTCCTTTCTACTTCAATTTCAAACACCATTCTCAATTGCTTACATCTAAGATTTACTCAGAGTCTGTCCTCTGAGGATTAAGAGAATTGTAATCTTCATATATAGATGCTAATGCATTAAACACAGACTTTTAAATGTATTTTAAAGATTACTTTGTCTCATTTCTGACTTGTACAGCATCTTCACTATGTCTACAATTGTATCTGTCATACCCATGTGCAGATATAGTGTGACTTGCAGGAGGTCAGATATTAAGTCTTCTTCCTTATTTTCAGAGTCCTCAATGCAGGTTATGAATATGTAGCCATTTAATCATAAATTCACAGCTTTCCAATTACTACCTGGGTGACCTCAGCAAATTTTTTAACCTCTATGCAGCTTACATTCAATACTGAAATATAGATATTAGCTAGAATAACCATGTAATTTATTTTCCAAACAGAGACACTACTGTGAATGGTAGAGAATGCTAATAATAATTTTACTCGAGGAAAATAGGCATAAATCTGGACCATTCAAAAGAATCCAGGACATATGGTTATTCTACTAATAATAGTACCTAACATTATTAAATGAGCAAATACACAAAAAGCATGTAGACTTAGAACATAGAACTGTAGGGGCACCTGGGTGGCTCAGTCGTTAAGCATCTGCCTTTGGCTCTGCCTTTGGTCCTGGGATCGAGTCCCACATCGGGCTCCCTGCTCTGCAGGAAGCCTGCTTCTCCCTCTCCTACTCCCCCTGCTTGTGTTTCTGCTCTGTCTCTCTCTGTCAAATAAATAAATAAAATCTTAAAAAAAAAAAGAACATAGAACTGTAAATCTTTAATAAATGCTAGATTATTGTTATTAATATTGTTTTACGGTATTTTTGACCTAGGAAAACCCTTGAGTCACTTTTGGTCTGTAGTAGGTGTCACCCTACCAAGAAATTAAATGAGCCAGGACAGTATAATTGTTATTCCACTTTTGCTTCTTTTATATTTTCTTTTTATGGTAAATTCCAAAGTTAAACCATTCTCGCCATCATACATTTTTTAATCTGGATGCAATAATTGAAATATTTTGCTGAACTGAACATTTGTTTAGTAGAATCCCATCCTCAGTAGAGATTTAGAAGAGCTGATCAATTTTTTGAATGAGCCCTGAAGGATTATTTTGAAACTGGTCTCAGTCTCTCATTTGTAAGACAGAATCACTTCAATTCCTTTAATTTCTCCTCCTAAGTATAATTTTCCAGTTCTTCCATTTATGTGGCTCTCCCATGAACCCTATACAAAGTTCATTTAACTCCTTCAGGAGCCTCAAATTGGACACTGTCCTCTAATAAAGATAAAATGTTGAGTATAAGAAGAGAACATTGAAATTATCATATGCTAATCTGGCATTCTAGTAAAACATTTTTGCATGTATATTTAGTGTCATGCTTGATTTGTTAGTTTCTGCAGAATAAACATAGCCTCTGTCTCCTAGGAGCTTACAATAAAAAAAAAAAATACAGACTTCTTCAGGTCATTAAGATTTTTATGGTGGTGTAGACCCTAGACTGAGAGTTCCACAAGGACCAAAACCATGTTCGTTTTTATCACCAGTGTATAACCAGCTTCTAGTAGAGGGCTTGCTGCACCATAGGCTGCTAGCAAATTATTTGCTGAATAGATGAATGAATGATTGGATGAGCAAATGAATACATGAAGTCAGACATCGAAGAGGGACTACTCAGTAAATGAAGTGAATCATTTATTAAAAGTATGCACAAGGGACGCCTGGGTGGCTGTCAGTTAAGCATCTGCCTTCAGCTCAGGTCATGATCCCAGGGTCCTGGGATCGAGTCCCGCATCGGGCTCCCTGCTCAGCGGGGAGCCTGCTTCTCCCTCTCCCGCTCCTCCGGCTTGTGTTCCCTCTCTCACTGTGTCTCTCTCTGTCAAATAAATAAAATCTTAAAAAACAAAAACAAAAACAAAACATTTCAAGAATGCATAGCTTCTGAGAGAGATTTCCCTGAGAACAAAGCCAAAACAAAGGGCTTCAGTAAGAAATTTTGAAGGAGGGGAGCCGTGGGTGGTTGGTTGGTTAAGTTGGTTAAGCATCTGCCTTTGGCTCAGGTCATGATCCCAGTGTCCTGGGATCGAGTCCCATGTCGGGCTCCCTGCTCAGCAGTGAGTCTGCTTCTCCCTCTATCCCTACCCCCTGCTCATGATCTCTGATCTCTCTCTCACGCTTCCCCTTTCTCACTGTATACTGCCTACCACCAAGCTACTGAAGCATCAACTCATGCACCTGGTTTTCAACTGGCTGATCCTCTTCTTCGTTTCTAGCACCTAATCCTTCCAAGATTAGTAGGTATTGAATATAAGTTTTGACTATATTTTATCTAGAAATTCTACATATTTGTACTGAAAGAATTTTGAAGTTCTCTTACTCCACTATGTTTTTATAACCTGTTATATACCCTGGGACCTCTTACATATTAACTCTTTCATATCAATTTTACAATCAGTTTGTCAGAATTTTTTAAATTCTGTATTTATTGAATCATTTAAAGAAAATTGATCAGAAGTAATACATTATTCCTTCACAAATATTTTTCCGTTTCATTTTCCCATATTGTAAATTGAAACACCTAAATAATTAATACTAATCAAGGATCTATAATTAATATCACAGCCATTTCATTTGTAGAAATTTGTTGTTGCTACCTTTAAATAGGATCCCTACGTTCTTCTTTCCAGCAAGATATTTTCTCAGGCTTCCTGTTTCCCCAAAACAGTAGCTGACCTTGTTTTGACTTTGACATTTTTCATAGATTCACTCAAACAGAAGTAGTCAGGCCTGACCACTTAAATATATTTCATAAAATATATTTCATTCCCACCTTAGTTTATTAGATTACAGATTTAGGCTAGCCCAATTCCAAATTAATTATTCTCAATCATTACCAGAGTTTTAATAAATTCATTAGATTTTATATTTTAGTTCCAGCATCACCTTTTCATTCATGTCTAACAAAAATGAACTATTTTCATTTTCCAGATATGTTTGACTACATTTGTATTCCAATTTACTCCTTTAGGCCTAATTTTCTACTTAAGCTACATTGTCCTTACTGTTATAAGTCTTTCTAGTTATTTGTATGCTATTGTCTGCTTGACTTTTCCCTTTGGAAGGATATCCATCACTACTTCAGCAATTGGGGCGTTTTATTTCCACTTCTTGGTTTCCTCACTCTCTCCTGCTTTTTACACGACAATATAAAATGTCTTATTCCTTAACGCTAATCTCTATTTTTTCACTGTTGCATAAGAAATAGGTCCCCCATTTGATGCTTTTAAATGTTATGCCAAAAACAATTTGTATTTGAAGTAACAAGGTTGAGAATTCATGACCTTCTGTTTTGTTGTTGGAGACTAAGATGCTTATAAAGTTATTATTTATCTCTAAATTCTGTGTCTCAACAATTAATAAATTCCAAGAGAAGGTCATAAACTTATATTCATGAAGGGACTCATAAGAGACCAATCATCACTATGTGGATTTACCTGGACGGTATCTAAAATAATTAGAGCTCAAATTTTAGAGAACATAAGCACAAAATAAGCTGGATAATTTATATGGATGTAAATATCTGCTAGTAAAATATGTCTGTTGCAAGATTTCCCTGGGTAAATAAAAATGGTAAGCAATTTGCAATCAGGAGTCATGGTTTATATGTATACTTTCCACATCACTAATTTCATGGTCACCCTTTAATAAGTACCTATTGAATTAAGTTCTGTTAGAATTAGCCCACCAAACAGTGCCCACATGTTCTAGATTCCTGAGTTCTTCCCCCTAGGGGTGCCGAGTTAGCAAGGTCAACTGTTAGTACTTTACATGTCTACATGTATCACTATAACAGCTTTTACAAATCTGAGGCAGAAGAGATCAATCAGGAAAAAATTCCTGAAATTACTTCTGAGTAGCTGGAAGGTTATTTTTCCCCAATATATCCAATATGTTGGACAAAGAATTGGTTTAATGAAAAAAAAATCCAGATGAGTGACAATAATGGCTAACTCACTCCAGAGTTGTTCTTTTTCAGTTGTTTCTTTCAAGTGAATCCAAAGCTTTACTCTACTTTTAGGAGCATTAGTAAATGTAACTATACCAGTCATTGTCATACAGAGTCACCTGCAGAGCTTATTGAAATACAGATTGCTGGGCCCCATTCTCAGAGTTTCAGATTCAGTAAATTTGGGTTAGGACTCAAAAATATGCCTTTTAACATGTTTTAAAGTATTACTGATGCTACCGTTCTTGGTGTCACACTTTGAGAACCACTGTGGTACTATATGCATTATTTTTAAAATTTTATTTTTAGCATTCTTGAACCTCCCTGAATTATTTTCTTTTATAGTGCTATACTTTTTATTTGAATATAACATCTAAGACTCCATTACTCAAAGTTTAGCACTTTTCCTTTTTGTTCTCTTCCTTTTTTTTTTTTTTAATATTCACCCATTTCTTACCTGATCCCCCTTTATAACATTTTTGAGATCACTGACCAGTGTTTGCTATTCAGCAGATCAAAGATGACTATGGATCAAAGACTGCATTATGCACTTATTTATTTAGATATTTCCATATTTTCTTTTTCCAAAAAGATTTGAGACAGATAGATCAAAGCAAAGCTAATTAAAGTTATTGACACCAGAACCTGATTTCCTCAACCCCTTTTTCTGGACTAAGTCATCCTGATTCTAATTACCTTCCTACAACTCAAGAAACCACAGCGGCCAAGGCAAGAATCACAATGATGATGGTGAGACAACTCTAACCCTTGGTATCATTTTTTTGAGACATCCCAAATATACCTCCTACAGAGTGCCTGATTTTCCTACATCACACTCAGCAAGAAAGTCACCTTAATGCCTTCATCTATCTGCTCCTGCTACAGAGCAGCTGCAATGTATTTACCGTCAACTGAGAAAGAAATCTATATTTATCTGGATGTGGAAGATGCTGAATTTACCGACAATTGACAAATTAGTCTGGAATGAGAACACATATAGAAATAGCCTACAGTATGCCATTACACTGTGACATAAATATATGGTCTCTTCCCTCAACTTATGCCAGAAGCAAATGAACTATGTTTCTGCAACATGAGTAATTTTTCATCTACATTAGTTTGCCTTTACTTTTCTTTTATCTCTGAGTTCTTAACAGTGATAAGGGAAGATCATTAGAACCATAGTGAAATTTACCACTTTGACAAACTATAGAAATGATCCCTGAAAGTATAGTCTTGAAATTTACCACTTTGAAATCCACATCAGCAATTAGTAAAATCTCCAAATGGTGTTTCAAATTACTAATTTAATAGAAAATTAAATTAAAAAAACCTCATTTTCTCCTTCTCTCTGTACATTTGTGTGTGTATACATGTATACATATTAACACGCATGGCTCTATAAAAACCATATACTATATATCTTAATCAGGACCGATTAGACTTTTCATAATGTAGCCAAAAAGATTTTTACTCTAATTGTAAATGGATTTATGTCACCAAATCTAATCATTTTTAATGAGGTGGTATAGTCTAGCAATTAGGAACAGAAATCAGTTCTTGTGTTAAAAATCAGCCCTGATTCTTGCTCAAACTTTGAAGCAAATATCAAACATATAACCTTATTCTAGGTATCAAATCCATTTTATATATGAAGCTAGAACTTAATGTCTGGTATATGGTATTTAATATTATTGAATTATCAAGTTATATTAGTAGTAATTATTATTATTATTATTATTATTAGAATAAATATAGTAAAAATATGCCCTGAGTTATATATTAGCCAATTGTCCTGGCCATTGATCCCAGTGTAGTGCTGAAGGTTTTTCAGTTTATTTTCTTTAAGAACCAGCTCTGTGTTACAACTCATATAGCTACCAAACAAACAAGAAACCTATAAACCTTGTTCTTTTAGATATCACAGAATTTTGCTTACCATATATATTAAGTTTAGTTAGCTCAGCAATAGCCAATTCCTACTGAAGCCAATGTGACAGATTTCTCCCACTCTCCCTTCCATGGTCACACACAGTACTCTTATTGTCCATTGACTAACATCACAGATAAATATGAAGTTTGCAAGAGCTGCTGAAGAGCACAGAGACTAGCCCAAAAGTGCTCATTAAACACTTATGGGATAATAAAAGAGTCAAAATCAGCACAAATTTACTATATACAGAAAAGATCACACATTTTATTTTTCTCATGCACATATTCATTCTGAGTAACTGTCACCTCACAATTGGAAAAGAAAGCATCTTCAGCATACTAATGATAGTCAATATTAGGTCAAAATTTGTTGGTCTACGGCAGAGTAGTTGCTTAATTTCAGAGTAATTTATTGATCATAAGAGATGCCTGAATGTAGAAATGAGCCTTTCTTTTAGAAAACTGGTTTATCTAAATCTCAGAACTATGCTTATATTTTGATCCACTTTTGCAAGTGCCTCCAGATCTCAAAGTTTACAGTAGTTCCCACCTTTGAAATATCTACCCTCTATTGATCCAACTCAGCACAAATTCCTTATCTTTCAAAGACCAAAGGAAAATGTCAGAAATTGGTGGGCTTTGTTTAGGTGACTCTCAAAAGTCATTTTAGTTTTGTTCATGTTCTAAAATATCTGTTTTTGTATTTTAAAACGCATTGGCATTTCACTTTTTCTTGATTAAATATGAATAAACATCTCATGTTATCTTACCAAAGATGTAAACAAAGGGAAAGGAAAAGGTAAACACACACACACACACGCACAAAACATTGAGAATACTAGCACATAGAGCTTAGTTTCTAATATCATGCTCCAATACAAGAAACCATGTCTCCTTACAGAAATGTCTGATTCTATTAATGGGCAGAAAATGTACAAGAAGAGCCTGAAGCATTTTGTAGTTTCAGAAAGTAAGGAAGTACAAAACAAAAACAGCAAACCAAAATAATAATGGGATATGTAAAGTGGATATAGTTACAAACTGAAAAACTCCCAATGGCCAAATTGGAACAATTTCAGTTAAAGGAAAGAAGGAAGGAAGGAAAGGAGGGAGGGAGGGCAGAAGGGAGGGGTATTGGATTATATCTTAAGATATAAAAAAGTATCCATGAGTCTGTATTAATATAAATAAATTAATAAATAAAAAGGTAAAGACATCCAAATGGCCGACAGACACATGAAAAAGTGCTCAACATCGCTCGGCATCAGGGAAATCCAAATCAAAACCTCAATGAGATACCACCTCACACCAGGCAGAATGGCTAAAATTAACAAGTCAGGAAACGACAGATGTTGGCGGGGACGCGGAGAAAGGGGAACCCTCCTACACTGTTGGTGGGAATGCAAGCTGGTGCTGCCACTCTGGAAAACAGTATGGAGGCTCCTCAAAAAGTTGAAAATAGAGCTACCGTACAACCCAGCAACTGCACTACTGGGTATTTACCCCAAAGATACAAATGTAGGGATCCGAAGGGGTACATGCACCCCGATGTTTATAGCAGCAATGTCCACAATAGCCAAACTATGGAAAGAGGCAAGATGTCCATCAACAGATGAATGGATAAAGAAGATGTGGTATATATATACAATGGAATATTATGCAGCCATCAAAAGGAATGAAATCTTGCCATTTGCAACTACGTGGAGAGAACTGGAGTGTATTATGCTGAGCGAAATAAGTCAATCAGAGAAAGACATGTATCATATGACCTCATTGATATGAGGAATTCTTAATCTCAGGAAACAAACTGAGGGTTGCTGGAGTGGTGGGGGGTGGGAGGGTTGGGGTGGCTGGGTGACAGACATTGGGGAGGGTGTGTGCTATGGTGAGCGCTGTGAATTGTGTAAAACTGTTGAATCACAGACCTGTACCTCTGAAACAAATAATATGTTATGTTAAAAAAAGAAGAAGAAGAGAATAGCAGGAAGGGAAAAATGAAGGGGGTGAAATCGGAGGGGGAGACGAACCATGAGAGACTATGGACTCTGAGAAACAAACTGAGGGTTCTAGAGGGGAGGGGGGTGGGGGGATGGGTTAGCCTGGTGATGGGTATTAAAGGGGCACGTACTGAATGGAGCACTGGGTGTTACATGCAAACAATGAATCATGGAACACTACATCAAAAACTAATGATGTAATGTATGGTGATTAACATAACATAATAAAATTTTTAAAAATAAATAAATAAATAAAAAGGTAAATGGGAAGAAGAGACAAATCACTAGTGCAGAAGAATTCCAAATTATTTATGTAGCTATTCTACCCTTAAGGAGAGGGAGCATAGCTTCCCACTCTTTAAGTATAGGCTGCTTATATTATTTTTTTTCCTAAGAGTACAGTATGGGAAGAAAGAGAAAAAGAATAACTTCGCAATGGAGAAACTTTACAAAACTACCTTAGTCAGGTGATCATGGCCAAGAACAAGAGTGATAAGTCAAGTTGATAATGTGTTCCCCTGATATGATGTGATGAGAATGGCCTGTAGTCTTCCTCCCTAAAACCCACAACCCAAGTCTAATCATGACAAAAACATTAGAAAATTTCCAAGTGAGGGACATTCTACAAAACAGAAGTCCAGTACTCCTTGAAACCATCAACATTATCAACAACAAGGAAAGTCTGAGAAACTGTGAGAGTCAACTAGGAGCTTAAGGAGACATGACTTATAAATATAATGTGGTATTCTAGATGGGATCCTGAAAACAGAAACAGGACATTAGGGAACAACTGAGGAAATCTGAATAAACTATGAATGTAATAATATATCAACATTCATTCAGTAATTGTGACAAATATGCCATACTAATGTAAGATGTTAATGATAGGGGAAACTGGGTCTGGTGTATACAGGAACCCTCTGTACCATCTTCACAATAATTCTGCAAATCTGAAATGTTCTAAAATAAAAGGCTGTTTTTTTAAAGACCCACTTGAGTTGTCATATTTAAGCAATTTAGTATGAATTTCATGAGTTTTCAAATTCAAGCAATTTTCATCAAAGGAAAATTTTTCTGTCATTTTCTAAAAGCACACAGAGATATACATAGAATTCACTTCCATATATTAACTCCATGACACAAAGATATTTAACAAATTATTTGAGTGTGGTATAATTGAGCAGAAATGGCAGGGGCTACAATTTTAAGTATCACAAATGAAACTGCAATTGATTTCCAGTAATTCTCCCTCTGAGCAGAGTTTGTTTTGTATTTGAAAATTGCTCTGAGAGGAGAACTAAAGCCAGAAACAGACCTGACATATTGTCATTGATATTTTAAGGGGCAGGTAGAACATCTGAATTAGAACTATTTGATTTTTCCTTCTCCTTCATTTTTTTCCTCAGGTGCATTGAAGGTAAATGTTGAGAGTGTAGGCAGTTCTCTGTGGAAAGCCTTTAAGAAAACAATTCCTAATAACTCTCTTAACAACAAGAATCCTCTTCTACTTTACTCATTTTCCTGGAGCAATTTTTCTCCTTATTTGGTTATACAATTAACTAAAATGATAGTAAATGTTATGCCTTTAAAACAAAACTAAATTAAATGATAATGCTGTAATCCGTCAATTACAATGGGGCTACTGATGGATCCAAATGGCTTAGTATGAAAATATTTTGTTGGATTAATAATATATTTAATGCGATGTACTCACCATTACAGCAGGGAATAAAATACTGTTTTAGTTAATCTCTCACTGTCAGTGCCTGGAAAATTTTGCAATCAAAAGGATTATCCTTTACCCACACATGAAGATGGGCAACGGTATATGAAAGCTCCTTTTAAAATAACTCAAATTCTGAATTCACAGCAACAGTGAATGGGGGAAAGGTTACTTGAACTTAACATCAGGTACCAAATGACTATTTATGATCAGTGGCATTACATTCACATTTCTTTTTTTTTCCCCATTACTGTTTTTGTAAAAGTGTTTTCAATGGTTTTGTATTTGTGTATAGATGTAACAAAATTCTAATATTTAAAGCATAGCTCTACAAACATAGTGTGCAATCAAACTGCACTCTTGAATGTGTTTTAGCTTAACATCAGCCAAAAATACCTGGTCATGCACAGATGACACTGTGCCCATAGATTAAATGGTTTCATTAATGTTTTCCACTTCAACTAAACAATAGTCATTTCCATCTGGATGGTTTTTAGTAATTCTAAAAGGTAACACTGAGCTCAACAAAGGCAAAATAAAATCCCTGACAGTCTAGAATTCTGGGGAATCTCAAAGGCCATAAGTTGTCTTTAAAATATCTTTAGTTCAGGGCGCCTGGGTGCCTAAGATTCTCTCTCTCTCTTTTCCTCTGCCCCTACATGACTGC
>NW_023270431.1:4990537-5028227 GCF_011800145.1 Mirounga leonina
AAGACAGTCTTTTTAACAAGTGGTGCCAGGAAATTGGACATTCACATGTGAAACGATGAAATCAGACTCCTATCTTACACCACACACAAAAACTACCTTCAAAAGGATTAAAGACTTAAATGTAAGACTTGAAGCCAAAAACTCCTAGAAGAAAACAGAAATAAAGGTCCTTGACATGGGCCTTGGTAATGATTTTTTGGATATGATGTAATGGAACTACATTGAACTAAATAGTTCCTATAAGCAAAAGAAACTATAAACAAAGTGAAAACACAACTTAGAGAATGAAAAAAAAAATATTTGCAAACCATATATCTGATAAGGTTAATATGTAAAACACACGAAGAACTCATAAAACTCAATAGCAAAAAATAAAAATAAGTAAATAACCTGATTAAAAATGGGCGAAGAACTTGACTAGACATTTTTCCAAAAAATATATACAAAAGACCAACAGATACATGAAAAGATGTTCAACATCACTAGTCACTAGGAAAATGCAAATTAAAGCCACAATGAGAAATCACATCCCACCTGTTAGAATGGCCATCATCAAATTGAGGCAAAAGACAGCAGTTGCTGGCATCAGTGTAGAGAAAAGAGAACCCTTGTGCACTGTTGGTGAAGCTGTGAATCGCTGCAGCCACTATGGAAAACAGTATGGAGGATCCTCAAAACATTAAAAATAGACCTACCACATGATCTAGCAATTCCACTTCTGGTTATATATCTAAAATAAATGAAACACTAACTTGAAAAAATATCTGCATTCCCATGTTTGTAGCAGCATTATTTATAAAAGCCAAGGCATGGAAACAGTCAACCAATGGATGAATGGAGAAGGAATTTGTGATATAAATGGAATGTTATCCAGCCATAAAAAATAGGAAAATCTTCTCACTCGGGACAACATGGATAGACCTTGACAGCATTATGCTAAGTGAGATAAGTCAGACAGAGAAAAACAAATAAATACTGTATGACCTCCTTTATATGTGAAATCTAAAAAAAAAAACAAAACAAAAAACAAAACAACAACAAAACAATACATACACACATGTACACAAAACAGAGAAAAAGATCAGAGGTGGTTGCCAGATGCAGAGGGTAGGGAATGGGAATTGGAGAAAGGTGATCAAAAGGTACAAACTTTCAGGTGGCAATGTACATCATGATGACTATAGTTAACACTGCTGTATAATATATAAGAAAGTTGTTAAGAGAATAAATCCTAAGAATTCTCATCACAGGGGAAATTTTTTTCTTTTTTCTATTTTTTTTTGTAAGATTTTATTTATTTATTTGAGAGAGAGAATGAGATAGAGACAGAGAGAGCATGAGATGGGGGAGCGTCAGAGGGAGAAGCAGACTTCCTGCTGAGCAGGGAGCCCGATGTGGGACTCGATCCCGGGACTCCAGGATCATGACCTGAGCTGAAGGCAGTCGCTTAACCAACTGAGCCACTCGGGTGCCCTCTTTTTTCTATTATATTTATGAGATGATATATATTAGCTGAACCTATGACAATAATCATTTCACAAAACATGTACATCAAACCATCAGCCTTAAAGCTACACAGTGATATATGTCAATTATTTCTCAATAAATTTTGAAAACAAGAACAAAAAATATTCAGCTGGGCCTTACCTGTTTTCCTTCAAGTCTAAAAACATTATTGTAAGCTGTCCTGGTTTCAATCAAGAAAGTTTTAATCTCTTCCAACATAATTTTTATATATATTTAGAATTAAAATTATAAAAACAAACTTGCAGCTTGATACATATTAAAAATATCTTTATGTTGTGAATCTTTAATATGATAGGAAACTTAATCTATATCAAACAATTCATTGAACAGAACTTTCAGACAGGAAATACTAATAGATCGCTGTTTATGTTATTAAAATCTACCATTTACACTGATTATTCATATAAGAATTTTTTAAGTTAAATATATTCTTATCTGACATTTAAGATACATTACACATACATTTATTCTATTAAAGCAAGCATTTAAACTGCTTACTTCTTAGTAAATTGAAGAATCAGTGGGGTTTGGCCTAAAAAATGGCTGCATTTTACGATTTTATATTTTTATTTGAGATTTTATAAATATATTATATTTTTCATTGTGCAATTTATCATTACTGTACTGACAGACAGTGAGTATTTTTAGTTAAGTAATCTATTACTGGAAATATACTCTTCATGTTTGTTGGAAGTACCTAGATGAACTGCTTTCTGGATTAATAACGATAAGAAAATCACATTTTTAGATGTTGAGACATCACTGGGGTACTATCTTACATATGAGAGTACAATTAATTATAAGATTCTTAGATTTCCCCATTTTCTTAAACATCAGGGACAGCTCTCCTCCTTTTTAAAATACTATCATTTTGATAAGTCACTGAGATACTTTGGTGAGTGAAAGAGCTACAATACTCTGACTCATGAGTCAGGATTAGAGTGAACTTATATCTATACTCGTAGAAATGCATGCATTTATTTTTGATGAGAGCAACTAGTTTTTTTTCTCTTCCCTATGTTACTTCATTGATTAATTGGGCAGATAATGAGTGTGATATGATAAGTGATACCTTTTTCAATTGCTGTAATTCTTCTGAAGTACAATACTCTAGTAAACTTTTTAAACTAAACTTGCTTCAGCTATTGTAACTGGAAATTTTTCTAGAATGTAGACTCATTGTGGATTAGACCCCTTTTAGAAGTATGATTCCATTCCCATCTATAACCCATCCCCATCCTTCCCCTAAGTGGCACTGAGAACTGCATCCCTATCCCAGCAATATGGCCTTGGCATCCTTGATTGTACTAAATGACCCTGAGAGGCAGAAATGGATGAGAAGTTGGGAGAATTTTGCAGAAAACCTCCAATATGCTTTGTGAAGAGCAAGAGAGAGAGCTGAATAGAAAATCATTGTGCTATTGTGTACTCTGATGAGGAGCTGGTTGACATTATTGACAATACATTTTCAGTTGCTCCATTGTGATTCCTCCCCTTACCCCCAACACTTACTATTTATCTGATCAGGGCAAGCACAGAGAAGACAGATACCTGAACTGGGTGGGGTTTTTTTGTTTTGTTTTTGTATTTTCTGGAATGTGAGATTCAAGGACACAGAATAAGAATGTTCAGACATATAGAAAAATGCATGAAGATGGAAGATAATTCAGAGCAAAAGTAAATACAGGAAAGGGGTCAATGACTAGAAGAGTCCAATGAAGTCAAAAAACAAGAGTCATAGGAGTGGTTGAGCATAATCGCTGGAAATAAAGGAGCTTCTGCTGTAGAGTAACAAGGGGGACTTTAACATTTCAAAGATGCAGCAGTTTCATGGGATGCAAGATTCAGGTTGTGACTTTCAGAGTCAACAAATGATTAGAACAAAGTAAAATTTGTTGTCAGTTAAAAGGCTGTTAAGAAATTGGGATGTTGGATCAGTCATCCCCATGAACATGATGATCACCCACAGATTCTTTCGGTAACCAGTCATGTTATCACCTTAGCATTACACCCAGCATTACAGCTTTAGTTCAAGCCCTCATAATCATTCACTTTAATCTGACACTTTATCCTCTTAGTCTACTCCAGACTTCTGACTTACTCACCTCCAATCCATCTTCTACATAGCTTTTCTGTGATCTTTCCAAAACCTAATCCTTTACTTTATTCCTGATTAAAAACCTACATTGTTTACCTATAGGAAAAAGTACAAATCCATTAGCATGACATTGAAGACCCCAAGCTAAACGCTTTCCTATCTAACAGACTCTTCTTTCTCCCAAGTCTTCACTTTCCAATGCTCTCTCCACCTGGATCACCTTTACTCTTCACTCCAAATGTTGGTAAACACCAGCACCACCACTTAAGACTTGCTGATAGGACCTCCTCTATCTGTGGAGTATTTCCTGTGCACCCAAAGCCCTGCCTTTTTGCCAGATGGTGAGCAACACTCTCTTCTTTCAGTCTTCCATCACACTGAATATACATTTCTCTTGTGGTGCTGCATTGTACTGATTTATTTATGTGTCTTTTCCAGCTAAATGGCACCTTGAGGCTAGGAATTTGTATTATTCAACATTTGACTTAGACTACCTAGCACAATATGTGTCGATGATAGTCATTCAATAAAGCTCCAAGGGATTCTTTAAACTTTGAAATAGCAGGATGATGAAAGGGATGTGTTCAAATAAACATAAATGTAAAGCCTGTGAAATTGGAAGAGGTGGTGGTTTTGAAAGGAATGTGGAAATTAAGGGTTGGTACTGACTTGAGGGGTAACACAATTGCTTTAGGGCATGCTGAGTTTGGGAGAAAGAAACATTTTTGAATGGAAAAGACAGACTGATGGTATTCCACAGGAGACTGCAAAGTCTCTGGGGCAATTAGGAGGCCCAGGGAAAAAAGTATTAATAATAGAGAGATGAGTGAGTACCTTTTCCTCCAAGACACAGGTATATAACAAAAGGGGGAATATTATTTCTTCCTAAATTTCAAAATCTCCGACCTGATTATTGATTACTGAAGTAGGATTATTATGAATCTAAATCAAGATTTTTTTCAGACATAAAAAAATAATTATATTTTTTCCAATAAAAAAATGTTTTTGGCCCAAAACATGCTTTATCGGAAATTTGAGAACTATCAGAGATCCTACAAAATGGATAAAATAAATCCAAATAAATCCAGTAAAGTCTATCTATAGCTCTAATACAGCACTGATCAATTCTTTTACGGGGTTTTGCTTAAGATGTTAATGGAAGTCCTGGTGCTGCAGGAGAGTGAGGTTCTTTCACGGAGTCAAAGAATGAATCTCGCAGACAATGGAGAGTGAGTAAAGCGATAGCTCGGCTATGATTAAATAGTCAATCCCTTAAGTAAATAACTCCCCTAAAGGTTGCAAAAAATGCTGGAAATAACATCTTTATCATTCCAACTTGTTTTTCAAAGCTCGTCTATTAACATCTCTAGAACAGTTTTCTGAGGAATGTATCAAATTAAATTTATCAAGTGATCCTTCTTTTATTTTACATTCTATCATTAGGAAATACCATCCAAATAACCAAAAACATCCGTGTCTTTGATACTTAATATTTGCTGGCTATTAACCAAAAGTGGATTTTCTGGTTTCCCTCTACTGAAAACCTCATTTTTATAAAATGACCCCGTCCTGTTATTGAGAGAATGATTTTGATTTGAAGTATTTTGCAAAGTGCTGCCTGTTCTGTGCCCTAGTATGGCCTGTTTCCACTTATATTGCAAAGAGAAAGACAGAGAGAATGAAAGAGAGAGAGAAGACCAGAGAGAGAATGGACACCTTATATGAATTTTAAAAAGCAGTACTTTGAATGATATACCTGGTGATATTTCCTGGGGATAGAAGTATAATAAAATGTAAGGTATGAATTTTAAAAATACAGAAATAACAAATGACAGAATACGACTTATGCAGTTTACGAAGTTTTACCACTTCAAAATCTTAACAGGAGACTAAGCTTCTGTTTTCACACGCAAGCCATCGTTAAAAAAAATACACACATCTACACATTTCAGAATTATTTCATTACTCTTTCTAATAATTAAGCTTTCACATCAAGATCAGCAGCATGACATGGTGGAAGGAACATCGCTTCCAGAGTAAGAGCATCTTGGCTCAGCATCTGCTTTTTGTCTATCTTCAGTTTGTCAGTCACCTTATTTGAAATACAATTGCTTTATCTGTAAGAAATATGACAGGGAATAAAAATAGTTCCTAGGTGGCAGAATTTTTTAAATGCATATGATAATGTAATGAACTAGCTTTGGAAACTCTAAATTACCATACAGACATAGTTATTATTGTCATCCCAGGAGTAATGATAGTACAGGAAAAAAAAAAAGAGAGAGAGAGAGTATTTGAAGAAAGAAAATCGGGTTTGAGTTCTGGCTCTGCTTCTTGTTAGTTGTGGGCCTCTTAGCTTCAGAGTCCTATCAGTGAGAATGATACTAGCACTTATTTTGTAGGTTCCTGTAAAAATCAAATGAGATATTTACAGGGCAATCTCTCCCCAAAGAACATTTTAGGAACCTTATGGCTAGGCAGAGCTCAGTTTTAGAAGCCCTGCAGCTAGGTGGAACTCAGTTTGAAAACCACATATTGAAATAATCTATCAAAACTATAACCACTTTTTTAAGTTTGGAATTCTTTATGTTTTAATAAAAGATGAGAATTTGGCGACCCACCAGCAACACAGCCTCGTAGAGGAAAGAAAATAAAAAAGAGTGGATCTTTAAAGAGAAGTTTTAAAAGGTGCTCTGTGTACATTTTAATTGATTAATCACTAAATGTCACCTTTGCTTCTCTCATTTCAATTTATTTCTCTTATACACACACACACACGCATATGTATGATTTACTGTTCCTATATGCTGCCCAAAGTGGCCTGCTCTGTTAAGGCAAAGGCATGAGACAGCCTGTTGTAGTTTCAACATAATACCTTCGAGATGTTTCATTTTCTTGGGTCTTTTATATGCAGTCATGAGGGGACTGCACAAGCTGGCCTTATGTGCACATATGCCACATATTGCTTAAGGTCCTCCTTGTGCCCTAATGTGTATACCTATTGTCTCCATTGCCTTATACATCCTAGCCTTGATGCCAGAGTCCTGTATCTCATCAGCTTTAGGTCTATGGGAGCTTGCCAGCTCGTCCTACTTGTCTCATGGGTATGAATCTCAGCAGCCTTCTTTAAAGGAACAGGAGCTGCAAAGTGTTCAAATACTGCTTTGACATTTTCTGTTTTCTGTTTACTTTCCACATTCATATACACTCTCACCCCTTGCAAACTCACTTTTCTGGTAGCCACTATAAAATGAAATTGTTATCTGACTCATGATTGAAAAAGTGCTTACAATACTAATAAACTAATATAATGCTAATATAACTATTTTTATGGCCGCTCACATTGTTACTATCATTCCTATTATCACAAGTATTAATAAACTACGTTAGCACAAATATCAATGTTGATTTAAATATTAATTAACACTACACATATCATTCCAAGTCAGCAGCACAATTGAGTTTTCCTAATCCTCAAAAAAAAAAGCCTTCATCTTTCATAACTGTTTAACAGAAGTGGAAAACCATTTGTCCTTCACTGTTGACATACACACACATTTGTGGGAATATAACAGGGTATGCATAACCACCCATCCCAGGGCTGAGGAGGCTGATCCCATTGCTCTGATGAAGAGTGCTAAAGGATGCTGTGAGCCCATCAAGCACAGTGTCCAAGTGCCAGGACATGATCTGCTGACAGGACATCTCCTGAAGATGTTTCACTGAGGGGCCAGACAAGCATTTGCATTTTAAGAGAAAGCCAGAGCCAAGCAAGGGTAAATTGCCTGAAATGAAGTCACCAAGACTAAAAGAAGGAAATGAATGGTGAACAAAGGAGCAGGGCAGTTAGGAGTTCATGGCTGGAGGAGAAATAGCTATAGCATAATTTTTCTAACTTAAGTACATATGACTGAGACTGCTTTTTTACCTGCTTGGAGATTAGTCATGAGACCTTCTGGGAGCAAAGAAAAAAATTGGAAGCAGACAGATATGGAAGAATAAGTGTCCAAACTCTGTTAAGCACAAGTGGAAATGCCAGAAAAAGTAAATTTAGAAGCCATTGCTCTAGGGGTAACTTCATTTCCCAGTATTGTCCTGACTTCACAGGCCCCACTGAAGATTTCCTTAGTACTGCCTTGTCCTCTGACTTCTGGACCCTTGTCAAATGCACTGTCTTAATTATTTCCCACCAGCCTCTAGCACCACTACCAGAAAGCATGGGAACTTGAGTCCTAACTGTGTATGTTCAAGTGGTCCTGACACCCCATCAGATTGACATGACTCCATGCAGACACATGTGCCAACAGAGTAATGATAAAATAAACCACCAAATTGAGATAAGGGAGTAGATCTCTGTTATTCTGATATAAGTACTAACTCCTTTATAAGCATTTTATAAAGGATTTCTATTTTTCAGTGTGCCTTTGGAAAAAAGAAAAAAAAAAAAACGACCCTTTTCAGCTCTTGGGGACAATGCCAAAAGTATAGACAGAAGTTAAAAAAATAAATAAGAAATAAAACACAAAGGAAAGGTTAGATTTTTAACATCTAGTCCATCACAGATGTTCAAAGGAACTCCCTGATAAGCCACCTGCATCCCAATCTTAGTGTCCCAGAATCTGTTTCCTCAGGAACCTGACCTACAACAGTGGGTCCCAAAAGTATCCTAGGAAGCAGACGCTGAAGAAGGGTCTTAGTGTCAGATCATTCACATCCTGAATGTTATGAGAACCTCTCCACCCAGGTGGAGCACTGAGACCATCTGGCATGTAATACCAGTACCATGATTAAAATTTTCACCAATGGTAAACTGGGAATTGATACCAGTGAAAAGAAAGGGGCTGATGGCTACAATGCCCCTGGTGTTTAAGAAGTGCTGGAAAGATTAGCAATTATAAGAACAATGGCCTGGGAGAACTATTGCAGGGGGTAATCAATGCGCTGAGAAGAGACAATAAAAGACTGAGGGTGATTAATAACCAATTAAAGTTTGTGTGTGAAAGCCAGAGGAAATTTCTGGCAGGATGGAAAGAGACTCTCATCTTATGCAGCCAGATGATTATTTTCCCTGGTTGGCACCAGAGAACATTGTTTATCAAAATAATAAGGAATCCTCTGGTGAGATGGGCACCACTGTCACCTAGGAGCTCCGTTATGGTGCTCCACTGGAGGGCAAAACTAACAGTATGAGATGCTTTTACAAAACTAGGCTCAATTGGATTGATAAGTCCTCAGAATAATAGAGGCCAAATGGTGAACTTAGTTTTGCAGAAAGCAGGTGTGTGCAGTGTTCCTAATAAATGATAAGGTTGCAGTGGCCTCATGGGGGCCTGACCCACAGATTGCTATGGAGATGCTTAATAGGACTAAAGAAACCTAGGATGCCCAATAAATGTTTGCTCAATTTGTACAAACACAAGAATTCAAGTACAGGTCTGAAGGTTAAAGGAAGACATCTTATTAAAAATTCCTAATCCTTTCTCAATATTGAGAGCTGAGCCACTTTCACACCAAGACCCACTGAATGAAATAGGCTCTGTCCCTGGGAGGAAGGACACTGTACCACCGCAATGTGTATATGGTAATTATTTCCCCAGTCTTATTCCAAAGGGCGAGTAACCATACTGGGGAAAGGGATATACTGATACGTTTTAAAGACTGTTGGACATAAAATCTGAATCATTGCAGGTGGGTTTTCCCTCCAAAAAACCCAGACATTAAGCTGGCATTTAATGTGCAGGATATTTAGGGATACTTAAAGTCTAAACCTGTGGAAATGAGAGGAAAGAAGCAAGAGCGTTAGAAGTAAGAGTGTGAGGATGACCTAATGACAGACTTGGTCAACTCTACAGGGAGTTCTGAAGCTAGAATATCCCTTCAGAGTTGTCCTAAATTTTGCTAATATGGTGGGGTCTTTATACTTTTACACTTAATTAGTGAGTCACTAGAAGTGGGTCACTTTGAGAAAGGGCATAACTTTGGGCAAAGAGGCTTTCGGTAGCTAAGAGTATTCCTGGAGAGACACTCAGCAGTGGGTCAACAAGCTACTTATTAAAGGGGATCTGCATAACATGTCACAATGTCCACCATTGGAACTGACTTTGATACGTGAAATGATTTCTACAGCCCATCCCCAAAAGGTCCAGAGTCATTTACTCATAACTTCACACTGTGGGAAAAGGGACCACCTAGCTATTTTGAGGACAATTGTACACAGGTTTTATTTGACACTGATATTTGGGGATTTGTAGGACTTAAAGCATCATCATTGGCCCCTTTCTTAGGAGCATACCGGATCTGGATAATAAACTAGTGAGTTCTATATCCAATCCACAGTGGCTCTTCTAGTTCCACAGACCTAGTGTTCATTTCCCCAGTTTCAAAATAAAAAATTGAGACAGATACACTTGGGAACTGATACAGCCCCCCCCCCCCCCCCCAGTATTGGCCTCTTGACCTCTGTGGTAAAAATCACTATAGTGAGAAAAGCCAAATGAAAGCCTCTATCACTGCCCATCCTGCCTCTGGCCACAAGAGTATATTAAAGACAATATTGTATCCTAGGGAAAATGATAGAGATTATTGTTATTCAGTAAGATCTGAATAATGTAGACATGGTAATTTTCAATATACATGCATTTAATCTATCAACTTGGACCCTATAAAAACCAAACAGATCTAGTAGGATGATAGCAAACTACCTTAAACTCAAGGAAATAAGAAATCCAACTGAAGTTATGGCACACAATGTAATATATTTGCTATAGCAGATTAACAGGGTCTCCAGTACATGGCCATTGGTCTGGTGAGTACATCCTCTTCTATTCCTCTCAAGCAGGATCAGAGACAGTATGAATTTGTATAGGACAAACAAGAGAACACATTTACCATCTTTCACCATGGCTATAATAATCCTGTTAACCTCTATTATAATATAGTTCGAACCACCTGGGTATTATTCAGATAATTATAATGGTCACATATTAAATATGATATGTTGATGATATCATGTTAATTAGAGTGGAAAGCAAGAAGTGGCAAGTATGTCTGTGATCTCTGTAAGACACACGTACTCCAGAGAGTAGGAGATAAACCCTAAAATAATTTGAGAGCCCACAAGATCACTGAAATTTATAGGACCTCAATAGTCTGGGACATGCTGGGACATACCTCCAAAGTAAAGGAAATAAAATAAAGGAGATTAAAAAGACAAGGCATAGATTGAGAGAAATACTTGCAAAAGACATATCTGGTTAAGTTCTGTTAACCAAATATACAAAGAATACTGAAAACTCAACAATAAGGAAAAAAAAAAAACACAACCAGATTAAAAAATGGACCAAAGACCTTAGGGAGATCTCACACATACAAAAAAAGACATCAAGATAGCAAATAGCATATTAAAAGATACTCCACATCATATATCATCAGGGAAATGCAAATTAAAACAGCAATGAGCTACCACTACATACCTATTAGAGTGGCTAAAATCCAAAACCCTGTCATCACCAATTGCTGATGAGGATGTGGAGCAACAAGAACTCTCATTCATTGCTGATGGAAATGCAAAATGGTACAGCCACTTTGGAAGACACTTTGATGGCTTCTTTCAAAGTTAAACATCCTCTTACCATAGGATCCAGCAATTGCACTCCTTAGTAATTATCCAAAGGAGTTGGAAACGTATGTCTACCCAAAAACCTGCACACGGATGTTCACAGCAGCTTTATTTGTAATTGCCAAAACTCGGAAGCAACCAAGGTGTTCTTCAGTAGATGAATGGATAAACTGTAGTAATCCAGGCAGTGAAATATTAATCAGTGCAAAAAAGGAATGAGCTATCAAGCCATGAAAAGATATGAAAGAAACTTAATTGCATATTCCTACGTGAAAGAGGACAATCTGAAAAGGCTACATACTGACATTCTAGAAAAGGCAAAATTATGGAAACAGTAAAAAGATCAGTGGTTCCCAGTGGGGAGGGAGGAAGGGAGAGATAAATAGAGCACAGAGAATTTTTAAGGCAGTGAAACTGCTCTCTATGATACTACAATGGTGGATGCATTTGTCCAGACCCATAGAATGTATGGCACCAAGGGTGAATCCTAATGTAAACCATGGAGTCAATGTAGGTTTATCAATTGGTATGAATATACCACTCTGGTGGGGGATATTGACAGTGGGGGAGACTATACATGTGTGGGGACAGGGGGCATATGGAAAATCTCTGAACCCTCCCCTCAATTTTGCTGGGAACCTAAAACTACTCTAAAAAATAAATTGTTTAAAAAAAGTTAAAAGTAATAATTATCCAGACCTTGTCTTGTGCTAACTGCAGGCTATGTCACCAGTCTGGGAACACTGGAGAATAAAGTTAAAGGCTTTTCTCTCTCAAAATATTATTTATCAGGAATAAAAAAAACTATCTTGTTTTCAAATCTTTTTCATATAAAAGAATGCACCCATTTTAATACAAATGACCTAAATCTGTGTTTATTTGAGATGCTTTAGAAATGAACTCACAGAATAAATGAGAAGTTCAAAGGCTTAATACAGGTTTATTAATTTTTCCTGTGTGCTTCAGTTCAGAATTAGAAATGTTGGACCATATTATAAACAAATTTAAAGATCGTACCACTGTGAGGGTTACAGCAAAAAGATTGTAAATATATACCTACTAGATAAATACTACAAACAACTGTCGTAATCCAAAGTTTCTCAGCCTTGGATCTATTGACATTTGGGGCCAGATAATTCTTCGAGGGACTGCCCCGGGCATGGTAATATGTTCAGGAGTTTCCTGGGCTCCGTCCACTAGAAACCAATAACACCCTGCCCTCAGTTGTGATTTAATGACCAAAAATGTCTCCAGATATTACCGAATGTTCCCTTGGTCGGGGGCAAAATCCCACACACACTCCCTTGAGAACTACTGCCCTAAAGTTACATGAACAAATTTTGTGACTCAAGTTAAAATTTCCAGTGACAACATGAAGTACCATATACAAATTCAAAAAGGGCTATAATCATCTCAGGCCATAGTTTACATGCTCCAGAAACCGGTTAGAGGACTCTAAGGATGAGATAGATGGATAAAGGCTGAGTAAAGTCATTTCATGAAATGAGGGTGAAAAAGTAATATTTTAAATTATTACTATTAAAGCATGTAATCTTAAATATATGATGCAATTAAATTAATAAATTATCAAGGGCAGATATTTAGCTTTATTGATATTTCTAAGTTTGGAGGCTGTTTTTATTGGGGAAATAATTTATATTTTGGTATACCCTTTATTGAACAATATAGGTTTTGGTTGCCCTCATACCTGAGAATCTAAGTATATAGGAGCCACTAGCCCCATATGGCCACAAGTAAGTCCAAATTCAGATACTCTACAAATGTAAAATGTACACTGGATTTCAAAGAATTAGAATATTAAATTATATTTTTAACATTTAACATTGGTAATGTTAAAGTACCATTGTAGTAGCATTTACATTGCTTATAAGTGTTGATATTTGAATATTTTGGATATGTAAGCTTAAATCAAGTATATTATTAAAATCAATTTTACCTGTTTCTTTTTACTTTTTTAATATGTCCACTAGAAAATTTTAAATCACACATGTGGCTCACATTATATTTCTATTGGACATTTATTGCATAAGATTTAGCTTAAGAACTATTAAATGGACCCCTGAGACTTACAAGAAGTCATTTAATTCCCCAGAGGACTCACAAATATCAATTGATTAAAACAAACAAAATACTGCTTTCCCAATGAAATATTCAACTCCAGTATAGTTCTTCTTTTTGAATTCAATTTCAAAGTGAGAATTAGTCATCCCTGCCACACCGATCTTTATAAATTATAATATTCACAACTTCCTACTGAAGTAATTATAATCATTATTTTATGAGAGTCTGGAAAATAAAGAATGCCTTTGTACATAACACAAACATATGTTATACAAATAAAACTCACACCCTTCCTGGGAAAAAAAGTCATCAAAACCTCTTCTGAATCTATTACTATAATTTCTGTGCTTTCTTTTAGAACATGAATTACAATCCAAAATATTTAAAGAATGCTGGATCAATAGACATGGTATCTTCAATATGTGTTGGCTCCCAACTTCCTGTGGAGCTTCTCCAGTGAAATCGGAGACTGGCCCCAGTAAAAGAGGGAAGGGAGAGACTGAAGAAACAGGCAGGTCGCTCCAGATTGACAGGTGGCAATTTCAATAAGCAAGGGAACTTACTTAAGAGGCTTGTCTTGCAAGACAGCTAGATCTCTGCATGCACCTACCAGAATCTTAAAAGTTTATATGGAGATCTTAACTGGTCAGTCACTACACAGGGACCTTAATTCAGTCATGCAGCCAGTCCAGATAGCTCAATACCACATTTCTACCTCAAGGCTCTATCTTTTGAGCAGCTTCTGGGAATAGGGGAGACAAACAGAACACACATTTCAAAGACAGGGGTGGGGCGGGGGGTTGGGGGATCCTCCAATTGCCAGGGTCCAGCTCTCAGGCCAACTGGCAGTCATGTCTTTTTGATGCCCTCCTCCAAGAATATTATAACTCTAAAACACTACAAGAAGAGGCATATAAACAAATAAGTACGTCACTGATTGGACAACTGTGAAATATAAAAATTTTCTCCGTAGAATGAGATATCCTATTAGGTACTAAGTAATATCTAGCCCCTCTCTTCCTGTGGTTAATGAGCATATACATAAAAAAGCACACACTAACGCCCAAACAAGGAAAGACATGGTTTGTTGGCAGAAGATAAAATTCAAGTGGAAAAAAATGAGTCTCAATGCCAATTACGTATCAAGTAGTAGTTTTTAAATGCTTAATGCTTTCAAACTAAGTCTTTAGAAAATAGACGAGAGTGCATTTTAAGGAAAAAATTAACCCCAAGAGGCCTAGAATCTCATAATTCTATGAAATCTTAACTTCATAGCAGTTCCCTGTTTCATGCTTTGAGAAAATGGACAGCATATTGCAAATTACATTATGTTGTATATAAGTCAGATTTTACTCACGGTCTTGCCACTCTCCCCTTGGGTCAGATTAACCAATCGCCAGCTCTGTAAAGTAGTTTAATTGTGTCAATTTACAGGTGTGGGATTGATTGTGCCATAAAATTGGCCCACTACCCAGTAGAAAATACACAAAACCCTCCTGAGTGAGACAGATATTTGGCTTGGTTACAGGGCAACTTCTTTCCTCTTTTCTCATGTCTGCTGCTTCCTCTAGTTCCCTGAATTCTCCTGAATTATTGTTTTTCAGATTACAAGATTAGATTCCAGATTGCCTATTGCAGACAGCTCTACTGGCCTGCCCAATATCCATTGTTCCTTCTCCCCCTCTTCTATACCAACGGACTTTTTTTTTTTTTTTCCAGAGGGGCAATGAATCCAGTTAAAATGTTCCATCTCTCAGCATTCCCTGGAAGCTAAGATACCTATTAGCAGAATTCAGGTCAGTAAGATGTAATTGATTTCTCTGGAGAAGGTATGAGATCTTCCTTTTTTTTTTTTCTTTCTAAGAGGAAGTCCTTTGGTGTTTTGCTCTTGACCTTAATCTGTGTTTCTTTCTTCCAGTCCAAAATGTTAATGTAATGCATGGGGGCACAGCAGACACCCTGTAATCATAAGCACGAGAACTAAATGTGAGGATGACAGAGGAGGCAGACAGAAAGTCTCTGGATCCTTGCAAAATCTTGAACAGTTGCACTCATTCTGGACTGTCTACTGCAGATCCTTTGTTATGTGAGAAAAATGGGCCCTCATCAGTTCATATTCTACATGTTATCTGTCACAAAACTAATGCAATCCCTAACTGGTCCACAATTTCCCTGTGTTGTGACCTAACCCTGGCCTATTCAGTGAGGCATGTATCTCCCGTTTTAGGAGCGTCCATTGTTGTACACCATTTTCCTGCAATGCACCTCTATTGCTCCGTTACACCAGTTGCTTTCCAGCCACCTGACTTGGCACACATTGGGTGCCTCTCCTTCAAGCACCGGAAGCTAGGCCAGCCTCCCTAAGAGGTGGCCCACACAAGTGGCCAGGGTCAAGTTTCTTGGCGTGTATTCCATCTGAGCCATGAATGATATAGCCTGAAAGATGTCAGCCCTTGACAGTTGCTTGGTCCTCCTTGCTGCTCTAGAACTCTAGTTTCATAAGTTACCCTTTCATCTGATTGTTTTCTAGCTGTCAAGCAGTGGTTCCCAAATTGGGGTGATTTTGCCCCCATGAAAATATTTGGCAATTTCTAGAGATACTTTTTGTCGTCACAATGACTGAGTGGGTATACTTGCTACTGGCATCTAGTAAGTAGAGGCAGAGGATACTATTAAACATCCTATAATGCACAGAAGGGACAGCTCCCCACACAAAAGATGATCTAATGCAAAATGTTAATAAGTGCCACCGCTGAGACAGTCGGCTCTAGAGCAAGGATTTTAACCCTAGCTGCACTCTAGAATGAAACGGGGAATTTTTAGTCTCTATAATTGGACTCCACCCCCAGAAATTCTGATTTAAGAGTTCTTGAATGGGTCCCACACATATCTGAAAGTGCCCCAATGAGCAGCCAAGTCGAGACCTATTGAGGCAAGCATAACCCTTGATTCTGGAGGACAGGCTGCTGGAGAATTGCCCTGGGATGGTGAAAAGAGAGTCTACTCCAGAATCAAGGAAGGAAGCCAAAAGGAACAAAGAGAGAAGTGGGCTAAGAATCAGACCCAAGAGAGGGCTTCATGTGAGAGAATTAATCCCAAGGTAAAAAGCCAAGAAAGTAAGGAAAGGTTGTTGAAGAAGCTGTGGTTCGTGTCAAAAAAAAGTCCAAGAATCAAGATAGAGTATCAATAACTTAAAGGTGTTGGAGGATCTTTTCAAAATTATTTAATGTATGTCTGCTAATATACCTACATTTTTAGATTTATGGTTATTTCTATGACCAGCCAATTGTCCTTTTTTATCCCTGATTATAAGAGCAATGTAGATGGATAAATGAAAGCAACTGTATGTCAGTCAAATTTTTTATTAAAAAATTATTTAATACTGTTGTGTTTTACTGCATCAACAATTTTACTAAAGGTTGCAATTAAAATAATGTGAGCTTAAAAATTTGAAAAACAGAAATGATGAATGAAAAAACAGAAATCACATACAATACTAGTTTATAGAAACAACCATCAAAGTTTATAAGTGGTGTAACCTAAGACTTTAATGGTACGAGCAGTATCAAAATGTCTTCTTCAGTTCCCATTTTCACATTCTAACTCTTAAACAATTCTACTGTAAAGATCCCAGTATCTGAAATCGGTGTAATTGTTTCTAATAGCTTGTAACTACCAGCTTTTCATCTCACACACACAAAAATTTGAGCTTAATGTCACATTCTTCCAGTGTAATATCAACTATTGCATTTAATTTGAGTATAAGATTTTTATCAATGAATTAATGCTCTCAGTCTCTCTATGCTCAGGGATTTTTTTTTTTTTTTTTCTTTTTCAAATTTACAGGAACCTAGTTCAGTTAAGTACCGGGATTGCTTCTGCAAATTCACAGGAATATAGTTCAGTTATGTTGGTTATATATGGCCAAACCGATCTTAATTTTGCAGTATCTACAGCCTGTATTACATCTTTGACTTCTGTTTAGTTTCATAATTCATTTGAAATATGGTTAGGAAATGAAAATCTGTGCCTGTAATATTCCAGTGCTAATTAAGTAATAGCCAGCTTCTTCTCTTGAGGATGTTTTTCACCAGCGTTTGATACATAGAACTCTGACAGTAAAATGATTAAGTCTAACACTTTGTTTTTCATCCCTATGGCCAATTCATCAACCATCAGAGAAGTCTTGAATGAAACACTGAAAGTTGGCCACTTGATCATATTCATTGTATATATTCAAAAATATAGATAAAACAGTAAATGAACCACTGACATAATAAGAGTATATATATATACACACATACATATAATATTCTTCAGTTGCTTTCATATGGTCCAGCAGCTTTTCAGTAATATTTTACCAACATCTACAGAAAGAAATTCAGTTTTCATTGCAGCCCAGTATATATAAGTAAATCCTTCCAGGAAACTTATTCTTAGAATAATGTATGCAAGGGATTCTACTATTTTATATTATGTAGTTATTCATTTTTTAAAAAGTCCCTGTGACTGATTTGTGAATTTCGACCTGCAGTTTGAAAAACACTAAGATCAATAAAGGAAACTTAGAGAGTATGAAGGAATATTGTTTTTTTAAAGGAAAAACCGTGAACGATGGAAGTGGGAATTACTAATGTTGAAAAATATAATAAAGAGTTCAACATTTTCTAAATTGTTATAATTCCTTACAAACTCAATATTATGAACAAAACACACTTTCAATACAACAGAATTATGTTTCAGTTCCCTACAGGGTGATGTTCTAGGCCAAATGCTACATTTTATCTTAATGTTAACATTCTCTAAATTATTGTTTTTCTGACATATTTCCGGTATTTTTTTTACTTTAATTCATATAAAAACTCCAAAATTGAAACACTGAAATTTTGTTTTCCATTCCAACTTTCTATCCCCACTACTAACTATTGTTAACAAAGGACTAAAACAAACCAGTTATAACAACATTCATGAAAAAATATCTTAGGTAACACAACAGACACATTCTCAATGTGAATTAAGATTCCAACTCACAAAATATATGGCAGAAGAATGCATTGTCTTTGACAACACAAAGTGATTATTACACACAAATGTGAGAGGAAAGTTTATTAGTTTGTCTTATTGATAAAGGTATTTGTCAAATAATAAATGGCGACACTTCATTTCATGTAATTGATATCCTATTGTGAATATTTTAATCAAATATGAAATATTCACCTGTCTCAGAGAGCATTCAATAAGTCAGCTGATATTACTGAAATTAAATATTAAGATTCTTATGAGATATTTTTCTCTCATTGAAAGTACATATACAAATTAACAGTATAACTACTTCCAAAAGAAACTATAATCATACAAACAGCTTAAAACTACACTTATAACTTTCTTTTATTTAAATTCTCACTTTATCAAATGTTCTATACATGTGTATGGTGAGTTACAGGAAAAAGATTCCCCAAGTGAATTCACAGCAAAAGAATAATCTTTTTTTTTTTTTTATCGGCAGTTTTTAACATTCATTTTCATTTAGATGGTTCTTTTGAGAGCAAACTACTGCCTATCTTCTGCTTATGAGCCTTTTTTCCTTGGGTAGATTCTCTAAGATTTCTACAACTTCATATCTTTCCATGGATTTATCTTCAGTACTTCTATCTTCCATTCACATTAGGTTATCTCTCCAGAGTGACACCAGATTATTCAGATTTAAATTATGTTTTAAGAATGGTTCTCTTTAATTACTAAGATAAAATACAAGGTGCTATTCAAATTAAGTCCAAGTATTCATCTGCTTTCTTTCTCTATTATAAAACAATTGAGTTATTTTTAAACTAAAAAAGAATTTTTTAAGAAGTCAGAATTTATGCATCATAGAGTGCTGTAATTTTAGAGTTGGGCCATTTCCAACTTAAAATTTGTGATGATCACTTACGCAGGAAAGAAGAAATCCCTAGATACTCTTTTTGTCATTCTCATACAGAAATTTAAGAATACATTTCCCTTTAATTGAGAATTTAATTAGAATAAGCTAAAGCATTCAAAAGTAGACTAATTTCTTAACAGCGAATACATATTTCAAGCTGTATTCAAGAACAAAGAGAAAATTAGAGTATCCAAAAGCAAAACCAATTATTTGGCATCGCTCTAAAAAATGTTAAGTATGTGAATCTCTAGTTATGTATACTTAAAAATATTTTGTATATTTTCAAATATATGCATGTATATATTTGTGAATGTGTGTACTATGTATATATTGCACGTATATACATATCTATATATATATGTGTGCCTTCTATTTTGTTTTTGAAAGAATTATTGACTGTTGGTTTAATAAGTTTCAGGTGCTTTCATATTCCAAAATATTTAATTGTGCTAAAGGCAAAAGCTGATAATCAAGGTGTAAATTCCACTGGGCCTTAGAAGTAATGATGGTGGCCTTTTCATAACCTCCTACTTTCAACACGTCCACCTACACAAACATACTGAGTCCGCCTCTGTCATCATTTACTCACTCACAGCTCCAAAGCTGAACTGGGCCCTCCGGGGCTCAAGCTGAGATTCCCCAGGGAGTCAATTAGAATTACATGGCAACTGTAGAGGTCAACATCTGGACATGGAATCTTACCCTAAGTTAGTGGCAACTGACTTTGCCCTAGCATTGCCCACATCACTCTTATGACTCTGGCAAAGGGTAAAGATATATAAGCAATTAAAGACTGTGCTTGGAGGTGACACTCAATAGCAACATCGGAGCTGTGCTTTAGCATCTGAAAAACAGAGATGCTATTTAAAACTTTATCAAAGATTTAATTTAATGATTTCTACCCCATGGTAATCGATATGGACAAACCAATCTCAAATCTTAAATGAAAATTACTGAATTGAGTTAGAGGAAAAGTAAATTGACTTTTCCATGTCAAATCACAAAAGTTTACTAGTCCAGCAGAGACCAGCTTATGTTGCGTAGGATCTTTTATAGCCAACTCAGCTTTGTTTTACACATTATCAAGATTACTTTAGTCTGGTTTAAGTTTAAAATTGATGTGTTTGGCATATAACTCTAATAATTTAATGATACTTCATAAAGGCTTTACATTTTATGTATTTATTCAGAAATAATTTCAGTATACCAATAATGAAGCATCCATGACTGAGATAACTACAACTTTCAGTTAGAGAGAGAATTATATAAAATGTATATAAATTTCAACTTCATCCATTTCAAAATCAGTTTTCAAAGATGGTGATCACAATGTACACAATCAAATATTAATCTCTTTCCACATTCAAATATCCCCTTCTTGGTGACAACTTTCTTCATAATCCTTTTTATTTTTTTTTTAATTTTATTTATTTATTAGAGAGAGAGAGAGGATGTGGGGGGGGGGTAGCAGGGAAGGGAGTGGGGAGGGAGAGAAAGGGGGAAAGAATTTCAAGCAGACTCTCCACCCAGCAGGGAGCCCAAGGTGGGGCTCAATTCTGTAGTCCCAAGATCTTGACCTGAGCCCAAACCAAGAGTCCGGATGCTTAACCAACTCAGCCACCCAGGTGCCCCTCATAATCCTTTTTAAAACTGCAGTAACTCTTTCCACAGCACTTCAAATCACCCATCTTCACCTTATTTTTCTTGACTGAACCTACTACCATCTGACACAGTACATATTTTTAGTCATCCGCTATCTCCTCCCACTAGAATGTAAACTCAGCATAGGCAAGGATCTTTTTGGCATTCTATTCATTGGTATATCCTCAATGCCTAGAACAGTGCCAGTACATAGAAGGTGCTAAATAAATATTTGCGAATGATCACTTTCTATAAACAAAGGATTTTACCTAAAATTAGGCATGGTTGAAAAGCAAAATAAAATTAGGCATGTGTGATTTTAGAAGTGTTGAAATTGATAATAAAAATTTAGCTCAATAACTGTCTTACTAGGTAAGATGCAGTAAGACCATCCTCCTCATTCTCTCCTGATGACTGCAAATGGAGAGAATGCACGAAGCGGACATTTGAGGACTCTGAAAAGTAAATAATTGTAGAACAGAATTAAAGTACCACCAAACAGTAGTGAATCTGCCCTCTTTTTCCCCCCTTTGGTATCTTCAAGCTTGAACCCAAGCAGCAAAAAACCCAGACATAGGCATCAGTACAGAGTATTAGGAGAAGCCCTCCTGTTCCAGCTTCATACATGGAAAATACGTATATTTTCCAGTATACATGGAACAGTCATCATAATAGATCATATCCTGGAACATAAAAACAAACTTAATAAATTTATAAGAATTTCTATCATACAAAGTATGTTCTTAAGTCAAAGTGGAATTGAACTTGAAATCAATAACAAAAAATCTTCTAAAAAAGTACACACACTTCTAAATGCCCCATAGATAAAAAAGGAAGTCCCAAGGGAAATTAGAAAATATTTTGAACTGAAAAAAAACTGAAATGCAACACATCTAAATTGGTAGGTTGTAGCTAAACACTTTTTAGGGAACTTTTAGGGAAACACTTTTTAAAAAACAGATGCTTACACTACAAAAGAAGAAACACCTCAAATTAATAACCTAATCTTCCACTTCAAGGAACTAGAAAAAGAAGAAAATAAACTTAAAGAAAGCAGAAGAAAGGAAATAATATAGATAGAGCAGAAATAAATAAAGTAGGTGCCTGTATGATTCCATTTGCATGATATTCTCAAAAGACAAAACCATAGTGATGAATAGATCAGTATTGTCAGCAGTCAGGGATGGGGAGCGTATAACTACAAAGGGATAGTACAAGGGAGTTTTGGAGGATAAGGGAACTCTTCTGTATCCGGACTGAGGTGGTGGTTACACAACTCTCTACATGTACTACATTTCATGGGAATGTATGCCAAAAATTTCAGTTTCACTCTATGTTAATGTTAAAATAAATGTAAAAATAATATTCTTTAAAAATCTTTGTTAATGTATTAATTCAATTTAAGAGGAGATATGAGAAACTTATAAACGTAATATATGATCTTCTCTATTCAAATGTCGCTTTCAAATTACTAACTTTAGAAGCTTTCTGCAATTCTTTCACTCCTCTGAGATTCCTGTTTCTCTAGAGGCAGGGATAGTACCACTCTCCACTTACAGCTGTTGATGAACAAACCTGACCTAAACAGTATCCTGTTGAATGAGGTTTTACTGCATTCTCCTACTCAAGAAATTGACTTGAATATTCCCAATTTATCTGAAAACTTTATATTTAAATCTTAGCCATTAAGACTCACCGACATTTACTTGAGGGAACACACTGTTGTACTATTTGAAAGAAAGTTAAAATAAGGATGTTTTGCCAAATGGCTATGAAAAACTTTAAATAACTGCCCTATTTGAAGTTTGTATGGCCACAGGTGTGGTATAAATTAATTAAATATGCTCCTGCTCTAGGAAGAAATGTAACCAATAATAAATAGTTTCATCTAGATGTTTTGTGTATTTTTTTCCTTCCCGAGACATTAGTCTGAACCACGATTATAGTATTATAAATATGCATTTAGAATTGGGATGAGTTTCTATATGGATAAGTTAACTGCCTTGCTATTTTATGGTATCTCTTTTTCCATAGCTTCAAAATATGGATGAATGCCTAGTTTTCACTTATTACAAGATTTCTTTCCTTGACTCTTCCAAGTTTTTTTTTTAATCTTCAATCTTATTAATAATAAATAGAAGTATCCTTTAATCTTGAGCAAATAATTATTTCAGGTTTTTCTCAATAAACCTTCAGGGTTAACATGTGACTTACAGAGTTGAGAATTATGATAAATAATTCAACAAACCTCACTGGTGAACATGAGAGTTAAATGGTCAACTTATTGTAAATAGGGGCTGGAAAATTATTTTAAACTGCTATTTTTACTCACCCTGGAGCTGAATTTAATACATAACTCGCAATGGTCTATAAAATCAGCACACAAATAAGCTGGTGAAATTACAGTTTCAAATTTTATATCTTCTAATAACGAATCACTCAGCACTAAATTTTACCTACAATTATGGATTTCTACAGATGAGTTTTGAAGCATTCTACTGCAAAATGAAATCCAGAAGACAGACTCAAATAAAAATTGATCAAAATAATTACTTCTGAATTCCTTATTTACATATGGTATTATATTTTCCAAAGATATTATAAAACTGTATCTTGCAAAACAGGGGAAAGCATTTTTCACCTATAATATTTAGGCTTTTTATGTCATAAGCACAGGTAAACTGGATTTAAGCTCAATTTTGGTTGATTTACAAGAATAAAATTTTAGAGGTCGCACAAGCCTTGTATCATGCATGACCTCACAGCTCAGCAATGTTACCACAGACCAAATTCTCTAAGTCTCCATATCACTTTTCCTAATTTTGTCTTATTCATAGGTTCTGTAAGATACCCTCCCCAAAAGTTCTAGGTGCCCCTCTGATTAGAATTAAAATGGCTATAATAATGGCATACTTCATAACCTCATGTCCTACAATCCTATCCCAGGGAAGAAAAAAAAAATATCTTCTAGCAATCTCTGAAAAAAGTGGAAATTTTCTCTTTCCCAGGATTCTCTATAAACTTCTTCCTGCTTCTCATTGCCCTGATTGGGTTATAGGCCTATTTCTGGGGGGAAAATGTCACTTTGGCCAGGATCTGTCATTGTTAATTGACTGAAGTCAATAATAACCCATGCCTGGTGCTTGCTTAGGTTCAATCTACCACAAATCATATTGGCTCTAAAAAAGAACAAAAAAATAGGGGCACCTGGGAGGCTCAGTTGGCTAAGCATCTAACTCTTGATTTCGGCTCAGGTCATGATGTCAGCGTCATGAAATCGAGCCTTACACTGGGCTCCATGCCCAGTATGGAGCCTACTTAAGATTCTCTCTCCCTCTCCCTCTGCCTCTCCACCCTGCGTGCTCTCTTTCTCTCCCAAAAATAAAAAGAAAAAAGAAAAAGAAAAAAATAAAAAGATAAATAAAAAAAGAAAAAATAATAGAAGACAATTATTTATAGTATTTGAGGTTAAGTTCACCTGCTTCTAGAATATATAGCCATTATAAATATATAACAGAAGAATCATATTAAATATATGACAGAATAATACAAAATGTATATTCAAGTTTCTTTTATCAAAAATATAGCAACATGAAATCCTAATTACATTTGGTGGCTGGACTTTTTACCTGATATAGCTAAATAAAACATTTTTTAAACAATGTATGTTCAAAATAGTTAATTTATCAAATATTTATTGAGCACCTACTATATGTCATTCACTATTATCATTGGTACAGGTATAGTGTGAAAAAATGAAATATCCCTGGTCCTCATAGAGCTTATCTTTATGGCAAGGCCCATATTCTAATAAATGACTTCACTGTTTTGATACAAGTATCATTATACAAAAATCTAAACTCATGATGAGCTTATTAAAGATGGGCAGTCGGGCGCCTGGGTGGCTCAGTTGGTTAAGCGACTGCCTTCGGCTCAGGTCATGATCCTGGAGTCCCGGGATCGAGTCCCGCATCAGGCTCCCTGCTTGGCGGGGAGTCTGGCTTCTCCCTCTGACCCTCCTCCCTCTCATGCTCTCTGTCTCTCATTCTCTGTCTCAAATAAATAAATAAAATCTTTAAAAAAAAAAAAAAAAAGATGGGCAGTCATTTAGAATATACTGCTAATTTTGTTAGTAAATTCTCCCAATTAAAACTGAATGTTTTTTTTATTTATCCATTCTTTTAACAAATAACATTTCAGACTTACTGTGAGTTCAAACACTCTGCCAGCCCCTAAGGAAACAAAGGTGAGCAAGTATCAATATATTCTTTCCCAATAACTGGTCAAAATAAAAATATATATTGTAATTCTTTAAAAACGCAATTTTGTTTGTTGAAATATTAATTTTGAATTTCTCAGAAAGTAATTGACAATCTGAAAAATTGACACTGTCAGTTTAAATTACATATATATGACATATATGATGTATTTTTATATGTAACAGGGAATATATACATAGGTATTTAAAGCTTGCAGGTTACTTTTTTAGGAAGGTGCTTCACAAACCAGCCCCATCCCCCTTTCTCTAAACCACTGTGTATCCATATGCAGTACATATGGAAACAGAGGTGCGAGGACAAACACTGGCATGCATATAGCTCTTACAGAGGAATTTCCAAAAGGGATAGTCTCTTGGATGTACTCCTTCTAAGAGGCAGTAATTGTTGTTCATATAGAAATTTAGAGTAAGAAAGTCAGACTCTTGAAAAAAAAAATAGAACCTTTGTGAAGCCCCTATTTGTACAACTAAGAGTTTCAAATAAAATATAACCATAAGTCAGGAAAAGGCCATAGTGGTCTGTGTGGATTGAGAGGGTACATCATAACTTATTAGAATTTAGCCAATTATATTTTCTTTCATGAAATAAAATGCAGCCATTGAAAAGGAAAGGTAGATTTTTATGTACTGAGATACAAATATCTATAGTATATGTAAGTTAAAAAAGGCAAACTGTTGAAGAATATATATAAAGCTATTATATTTCTGGTTTTAAAGAAAGAGAGAGATAAGAGGAAGAGGATCTTACCTCTCCCACATATACAAATTTCCTGGAAGAAGGGGATATAAAGCCAGAAAGCAGACAGGAGACAGATTATACACAGTTTTGTGGCATTAATGAATTCAGAGAATACATTAAGGACAAAATGACCCACAAGAGGGATTTAAGAAGAGATTGATATAATCTGACTTTAAATTTTAAAAGAAAATTGCATGAATTCCACTTCTGGCCAAATTGGAAAAGCAAGAACTGGATATAGCCTCCTGCCTGAAATAACTGGAAGAAAAAAAAAAGTGTCAAAATATATGAATCAACAGCTTCCAAGGCAATAGTCATGAGAAAATAAATGAAGGACGGTGATCTCTAAGACACAGGAAACAAATTCCACCTTATCCCTAGCTTACTACCTTAAGAGAGATTCCAGGTTGCAATGAAGAGAGGAGGAAGGCAAGTAGATTCCTTGAATTGAGGAACTGAAGCTGTCTATTTAAGGAGACCAAAGCAGCTAGAATTTTCAAGAGAGTGCTGGATAGAAGAGAACTGTACATTGAGAGATCCAAGAATCAAGAGATCTGCAGAGTCCCTTTGAGTCCAGAAGAATACTGATCATTGCATGCATGTGAAGAAACCACTCAAGGTTGGGAAAAAACAACTCAAAAGCATTAGAAGGCTTGGTGACCAGTTATCACACAGGTTCAAGAGTGGTGTCTTTTCCCACTGTCCAGATTAAAATAACTCATAATTCATGGAGGGTTGAGTATTTTATGAAATCTTATCTTATCTCAGAAATGGGAGCACTGCTCTGGAACTAAGAAACCATAAAAGTAAGACTTGAAAGGATCAAACCCTTTCCTAGAAACTTACCTACACTCCAGAACAGAGTTCAAAAATATTAATAGGGGGCGCCTGAGTGGCTCAGTCGGTTAAGCGACTGCCTTCGGCTCAGGTCATGATCCTGGAGTCCCGGGATCGAGTCCCATGTCGGGCTCCCCGCTCGGTGGGGAGTCTGCTTCTCCCTCTGACCCTTTCCCCTCTCATGCTCTCTCTCACTCTCTCTCTCTCCAATAAATAAATAAAATCTTTAAAAAAAATATTAATAGGAATACAAAAATAGCACTCAACAAAATGAAATTCACAGTGTCTGTCATCTAACCAAGTATTACCAGGCATACAAGGAAGCAGGGAAACACAATTCATAATGAGAATAATCAGCTACTTGAAACCAGGCTGGAACTGACACACATGTAAGAATTAGGAAACAGGAAAATTAGAAGTTACTAGAATCTTATTTCATATATTCTAGAAGTTACCTAGGGACATGGAAGATATAAATAGCACTGGTACCAAACTTCTAGAGATGAAACTGTAAAAAGTCTGATATGAAAAATACACTGAATATAAATAACAGTATAGATAAGTTCATAAGATTAATAAACTTGAAGACATAAAAATAGGAAATATCCCTTTATCCTTTTTTTTTAAATATATTTAAAGAACTGTTTTCTTTTTTTCTTTTTTTAAAGATTTTATTTATTTATTTGACAGAGAGACACACACAGAGAGAGAGAGGGAACACAAGCAGGGGGAGCAGGAGAGGGAGAAGCAGGCTTCCTGCAGAGCAGAGAGCCCGATGCGGGGCTCTATCCCAGGACCCTGGGATCATGACCTGAGCCGAAGGCAGACACTTAATTGACTGAGCCACCCAGGCGCCCTCCCTTTATCCTTAATATGGGATACTACAGATTGTTACAAAAGAAAGGAATGAGCTAGGTCTAGATCTATATACCCAAAATATACTATTTAGTGAATAGTTTTAAAAATAGCATGTATTTCATGATTTCATCTAGGATATGTTCATGTAGACACATTAATAAATTTGGAATATATATATTCTCCAAGCCTAACTGTAGCTAATGCTTAGAGGTGGGAAGAAGGTTGGTGGCAGGAAGGGTTAAACTGCATAACAAGGGGATTTTTCACTTTTTACATATTTCCTTATACATAATGTTTTACAATGGACAGGTACATAAAGATAAAAAGATATTTTCATTAAAAAAAGCAAAAATACAAAAATCAGTCCAACAGTCTAATAAAGATATATAATAAGATAGCCCTTTTGGGAGGGGTGCCTGGGTGGCTCAGTTGATTGAGCACCTGACTTGGTTTCAGCTCAGGTCATGATCTCGTGGTCATAGGATTGAGTCCCATGGAGTCAGCTTCAGATTCTCTCTGTTTCTTTCTCTCCCTCTCTCTCAAATAAATGAATAATTAATTTTTTTTTTTTAAGATAGCCCTTTTGGGAGAATGCACTTTATTCTTTGCGAAAATAGAACAGGATTTAGAATTACATACTGGGTTGGAATCTTTTCTCTACCATATACTAGCTGTGTGAACTTGAAATTTTATTTAAATTCTCTGAGGCTCAAATTCTTAATCTGTGTAGAGGAATATTACTACCTGCCTTAGAGAGTTATTGAGAAGAGTACACGAGACAGTACCTATAAAGTATCTACCGCAAGTGTTCAAGAAATGCTGTTTTTCTTATTTTTTTTTAAAGATTTTATTTATTTATTCATGAGAGAGAGAGAGGCAGAGGGAGAAGCAGGCTCCCAAGGAGCAGGGAGCCCAATGCGGGACTCGATCCCAGGACCCTGGGATCATGACCTGAGCCGAAGGCAGACGCTTAACCATCTGAGCCACCCAGGCACCCGGTTTTCTTATTTTTAATGCCCAGAGGATACCATTTAATGTCACTGTTAAATCTTTAAATCATTAGGGTATTTCCTAAATATCTGCAGCACAACCCAGAAATGTCTGTCTGGATGATACACTGGAACTTTCTTAGAACGTTCTGCTTTAGGGTAGCCAAGGAAATCACCTCACAATATAGCCTTCTGATATTTCAGGGACTATATCTAGAAAACTGGATCCAAGATGGTAGGCTTAACATTGAATTCTCTCTGGACAAATGGCATGAGACAGAGTCTTAATGGGAGGAGGCGTGTTACTAAATTCTCACAAACTGAATCTGAATAAAGGTAGGGTCAAAACTGCAAAAATACATAACAAAGAACAAAAGAGTTTTATCTTTTACGTGGATGCATATCTTCTTCCTGCTGTTGCCCACAAGCAGGCAGCACACATGGGTACAGGTGGCCCTTCATAATTGTGTGCATAAAATAAAGTGAGTCATTTTCTGATGGGTAAGTAATATGCAATGTCAGACCCTCCACACCATCTGTGTCACTCACCACCACAGTTCTCTGCAAAACTGCCAGCAGCACAGGCCCAGCATCTCACTGTTGGAGAAGCCACAGGAAGAAGTACTTGGCTTCCTTGGCAAAGCTCAAATCTGCTCCCAGTATTGAACCTGACATATGCCCCAGAGCAGAACGTGTGTGCTACCCTAATGATGTCTCCTGCTGTTTTATAATCAGAGACATAGAAGGAGGGAGTGCTGCCATTTTTCCACTTGGCACTGGCCAGCCTCCTGGACTCTCTTTTTGGCCAAAAAGAAAAAAAAACAAAAACCAAAAAGCCCACCCTGCTCTCATATTTAGGAGAATTAAAGATTAAAGTTCAGATTCAGATTGCACAACCATTGCACTATTTCTATCACTATTTCCTAGATGAAAGACTCCTGCTTTTTTCAAATCCTTGCTCTAGCCTTCTTCAATTTTTTGGAATTCCTCTTCCATATCATTTGAGGGAAGAGTTGCTAACTGACAGTTTAGAGAGACTCCTTGAAGTCTGGGAGAGCCTAGCCGGTAGCTGCCTTGTTGGCATCTCTTTTCGTCAGAGGAAGGAGCATTAAGTCAAAGGGTATATCTTGGCTTCATTCTCAAGACGTCTGGTATTGACAGAAGCTAAAAATCAGGGCCTCAGCATGTCCCATGCAGGGAAAGTCCTGGAAAGACTTCTCCTTCCATCCCTCTTTTTTTGTTGTTTTCTTTCATATTATTCACAAGGGCCATATCCATATGGTGGTAGCTCCAGATCCAGGAATTATTAGATTTTGCCAAATCTCTTTTACACCAGGGCCTTTATTTTTTGATACTAAAACCAGCTAAAAATGTCAATCTACCTTCTAAGGCCCCATGATGTTTATGGGAAAAGCTCCACACAAAAGTCAATTCAATAGAGGAAAAATAGAGTTTGACCATAATTATTTTTTAATAATCCACACAGAATTAATGAAATTCTAAATTATAGGTAGATTCCATAAGCAAACATAACAGCTACATACAGCTGATGATCTAAATCCAAGAAAATTAAAAAAAAAAAAAAACAGACAAGGGACACATACATACTATAATAAATCTTATATAAATAGGCTTGCTTTGGGGATCACTATTTTTTTTTTTCAGAGTGGTAAGAGTAAATATCATGATTATTATTCTAATCCATCTAATGCTCAACATGATTTGGAGTCTGTTTTACCAAAGATAACTCCGCAAAAATATCTAGAAAAGAAACCATCATGATATTACTGTACAAATTCCATGTTCCCTATAAGTAAAATGTGCACTAATCCAAACAAAAGTAAGGCAGTAAAATTAAAGCTGCAATTATAAAGATAAAAGGAAATGCACAGAAAAAAAGGTTTAGTTCTCAGCTCTGTTAAGGAAAACTTAGTATCATACTAGTTATATTTCATATTTAAATATTACCACCACATTATTTGCACATTAATCAGTAGAGGTGATCTCTAGAAAGTACATACTCTAAAGATAGAAATTATGAGATTGATTCTATCAGGCTGTGGGACTGTGCCCTTGGCCGTATTTTTATGAATATCCAGCTACTATATTCTTATACTTTCAATGGATTACCGAAATTTTGTTGTTATTTTGTGTTTGTGAAGTAGCTTTCCTACTGCCTTTCTTTTAATGATCTTATGCAATGATTCACTGAGCGTCAACACTAACTTGGTCGAGGTTCTAACTGTCCACTTCTCCAGTGGAGCTCCTTAGAGCTGCCCCTAGTCCAGCTCCTAATCTGCTGCTCTTGGCTTTTCAGGCAAATATCTTGGAGGTGGAGAGTGTGCTGTCTGTGTTAAGATACAGTGGGGATATAAATACCCCCACTTTTTTATTTTTTTTTTTTTTAGTGCATGTGGAAATTACTCTTATAGTATACTGGTCTGCAACTGAAAAATCCTCGAGGGGACCAAGATTTGAGGGCCGTGGGTAAACCTTGTGTTTTACCTCTGTGATACAGAGAGGCAAATAAAAGCCATCAACAGAGAAGAGTGACAGAAGAGTATTTGTCTCCTCTGAACCTATAATAGCAGGTGAGGTCATTAGCCCCCACAGTACTTGTTTGAGACCTAAACAGGTACAGCAACTCACTATTAGGATCAATCCATTACTGAATTAGAAATACGACTGAATTTAGCAACAAATTTGTGCCAGCATTACTTCTAGCAGCAGTAGGTTTTCAGCAGCAGATTGGCACCGTGACAGGGTCCATAATTTTCACAGTGTGTGTTTCATAATTTGTCATGCACACTCTGACTGCCTGGCATATTGGCAGAGTCCAGAGTGCTCTCTAAATGTCACCAAACGCATGTGAGGATTTGTCATGCGCGATCTGAGCAAGTGACGCAACACAGCAGAGTGGCCAGGTTCAGAGCTGATTTTTGCACTCACCGTTCAGTGAGTGTTCTCGAGCTCAGCCACCAGTGACGGGGGCCTGGGGGGGGGGGGGATGCCCAGCCCCTCTCTTGGAGACACTAATTTTTAATTCTGCCTCAAGTGATCATATGGATGCTGCCAGGAGGAAATACTATCACACCGCGGGTGTGACATGCACAGCGATAATATTCTTTTCAAATCATTCTTTATAGTGCACTGAACATTTTTTTCATACAAGCACAAAGAGCATTTCACGAATCTGGAGTAAGAAAAAGGGGAGTAATAAATATGGCTAGAGGGTAGAGAAAGCGGTATTTCAGCAAGTACTCAGTTAAGGGATCAAAACAATGAGACGTCTGCTGATGTTAACAGAAAGGTGGAAGGGTGTCGGGATCAGAGAGCCCTGGGCTAGTTGTCATTAACACCTGGTTTCTGTAGGAACAACTTCGGAGTTTATGCAAACCATCCATCCTATTTTTGGCCTCATAAACGAGGAGGTTGGATGAGAGCACCTTGAAGGGTGCTGTCACGTCTAAACATTCCATTGTTCTAAGACAGGAGCATATGAGTTTATTAACATCTTCAGTCATCTCCCCCCCCCACCACCATTTGCCTGCAATGATTTGCCTGCAATGATTGCATAACGCTCTCCCAGTGTTTAGTAAAAGCTTCAAGAGCTACATCTGCTGGAAGCTTTTAGTTGTTGAGGATTCCAACCATTATCTTACCACTTTTAGTCACTGTCTTTTAGGAGGAGAAAGGAAATTAGTCTTTTTTATACATTTGGGTCCTGTGGATGCACCTGTTACTATGAAATCTGTTTGATGATAAATAACTCACATATGCTCAAGAGCGCTGTCTTGACATGTGCAGTGAGAGACCTTCACAGACATATGTTGTAAAAAGCAATAGCTGTGACTTTGTATTGGCTCACGGATCAGTGAAAGTAGAAGAGAGAGTGCAAGCTAACAAAGACTGTTTTGGCAGGGAGGGAAGCGGAGGCTTTCACTGGGTAATTCTGAAATTTTGAAAATTTTATACCTGTCTGCAATGTGCAAAAAAAAAAAAAAAAAACAATATAAAAACACGCTCACGACACTACTCACAAATATCCACTTATTGGCCAAAGCTGTAATATATAAAAAGTCACCTGAAACATATGGAATTTTTAATTTAAAAAAATCCAGAAGATTAGAATCATCTGTTTAAGACCTATAGCTCTACTGAAAAAAGAAATATCCTTTCTTTGGAAAGACTGCCAGATATTTGCCCTTCTTGAAAATCTTGTTTATTCTAATTTTTCTGTGGTCAACTTGATTGGGACAAGAGGAATCACCACCACTCGCTTTTTGTTTCTGGAAAAGAATTGTCTTCCCATTAACCTCTTTATGCGGACAATTTCCCACCATTCATACACACCGCCACCCTCTCCCCCCGCCCCTGGCACAGATCATGGAGCTGTTGAACCCTCGCGCTGAAATCTGACCAGACCACACAAGAGCAAGTGAGGACTTGATTAGATCCTATTGTTTATTTCCCCCAGTGTCTGATCAAAAATGGGTATTTTACTTTTCAAATTCTATTAGATTGACTCATATTACTGATCCTGTACCTTTCATTTATTAACTTTTGAAATAGCTTTGTTCTGATTATTAAAGTTTCAATTTTATTATTCTGGAATATACCACCATTCTATTTTCCAAATATCCTTTTTAAGTTATAGAAGGCTATATAACTTTCATACAGATATAAATACTTTTTACATGCAGGTTGTGAACTATCCATAAATAATATTGACCTGAACGTACAAAGAAAAATAGGTTTAATACTTTTTATACAACAAATATCAAATCTATTCCCTTCTCTCAGGTGCTATCCTCATAAAAAGTCTGGGAAGACGTCTACCTGTATCGATCTGTAGCTTCTGCACAATTAGCCACACAAAGACCTCATACCTAGAAACATCTTTTCATAAGCACTTATAAAGATACCCATCTTCAGTTATGCCTTAAATGCACACAAACCAACTCTCTCATGCTCGCTCTCTTTCTCTCTCACACACACACACCGGTCTAAAATGGTCAATAAATTAGTAAGTTGAAATGTTTGCTTGATTTGAAATATTTGCTTTTAACTTTTTATCATTTCCTGTATTCATGTTGCCTAGACATGAACAGATAGAATGCAAAAAAGTCAAAAAGAATATTAAATGTATATGGAACCGAGATGAAGCAAAAGATTTCATATTTTAAGATGTCAATCTAATTCTCAAGAGGATGTGAATGCATGATGCTCACAATTTGATGACTTTGGAGGCTTGGTTTTATTCTGTTTTTTCAACTCAACAAAATTCTGTATTAGACTACCTTACATGTTACTTCTCCCCATTCCATTCACACTTGCTTATTTACCTTCCTGTATGCAGTATTCACATGCAAACACACATGCCCTAATTTCCTGTGACTTCCCCACTTGTATTAAAAGACTGGGCAATGAGTATAACTTACATATTTGGTGTTGTTTCCTTAACCACGATTGTACTAGCTATCTCCTGCATTAACTTTAGAGATCTAAATTTCCACTTAATTATTTTTGTATCTATTACTTATTCCATGGATAAAAGAGCTAAATAAAAACATTTTTGTTATGAGCACACTACCTTCTATGATTAAAGAAATAAAAATAAATTAGCTTCTAGAAGAAGATTGTCAAATATGTGCTTTGTATTAAGAATCTGAGGAAAGTCTACCATTTCACAAAACCTCCCAGCAATAACCATAAAATCCCTTTGGCCTCTATTTCAAGTGCCTTTATAATATAAAGTCCTGAGTTTTCAAATAGCACTTAGTCTGCCTATAGGTTTTCTCAGAGCTGGCGTTAGTGTTTGTCAACTTTTAAACAAACTGCAATTGCACCATCCTATTAGAATCATGGGTCTCTCCATTGTAATACATGAAGGTCACCTTATGCATTTGCAGAAGTAATCAGGAAATAATACATCTTTTCTTATGCATATTACCAGACTGAGAAGAAAAATAAATAAGTTGAAGAAAAATTTTAAAAAATGTCTGGGACGCCTGGGTGGCTCAGTTGGTAAGCGACTGCTTTTGGCTCAGGTCTTGATCCTGGAGTCCCTGGATCAAGTCCTGCATCGGGCTCCCTGCTCGGCAGGGAGCCTGCTTCTCCCTCTGACCCTCCCCCCTCTCATGTGCTCTCTCTCTCTCATTCTCTCTGTCTCAAATAAAAAAAAAAAAAATCTTTAAAAAATGTCTGTACCTATTTAGCCAATTATTAATCTTCTTTTTACTTTTCAGCATAAATATAAACAAGGTTCTTGCTATCATGGGGTTTATATGCTCACAGGGAAGACAGACAATAAATATCAATTTATGTGTATACGTATGTATCTACACAATGTGCATGCACGTTATATGGTACATACACATGCACATATTGTGTACATACACATCTGATATATACCTATGCATAAGTTCATATCATACATATGCATACATAATGTGTATATACATATACATATTTCATATCTCAAGTGCCTTTATAGTATAAAATCCTGAATTTTCAAATAGTGTTTCATTTACCAGTAAGTTTTCTCAGAGCCAGTATTAGTTTTTGTTTAGTATATAAATACACATATGTATGTATTAGATAGCAGTAAATGATTTACAAAGAAATTTCAAGGGCACAGCAGGAAATGACATTCTTGGTTTTCTCAGAAAGCATATCTCCTGGACTATGTTGAGAGGGAAATGAGGAATTGTGCGAAAGGAAGAGGTATCCTTTGATCCTCCTACTTGACCTCCCCTGTTGATCTGTGAGCAGGATGCATATTGTGTATCAATGTAAAGCTACTCTTTTGCTACAACCTCCTTTTCATTCTGCCTTCAGAGAGGGGAAATTGCCGCACCCTTCCTCATAACTGAAGATCCCATATTCTTCACGTTTCATGACAATTTCAATGGCAAGCTGGAGGAAAGTGAATCAGATACTACTGGCTGGCTGCTCCCTTAATCTTTTTAATATTCTGAGCAAAACCATTCTAGCAAATGACAAACTATGAAGATGATGTACATTTAGTTTGAATACAAATACATGCTATTGTGAATCATATTCAATATGCAATTGTGTTGTACACAAACGGAATAAATATATGATTAAATGTTTTTTAGTCTACTGCAATTTGTGATACTCTTACTGAATCAGGGAAAATACAGACCCGATGGTTCTATTTTTCAACTTTACTATGGTGCAAAAGTGATAGGCATTCAGTAGATTGTACTTCAAATTTTGAATCTGGAGCTCTTCCTGGGAGGGCAGCGAGCTACAGCTCCCAGTTTAGTCATGTGATACCGAGGATAAACAACAGATACGATCATTCTGTACCCACACAAAGGTTCTATTTTTCACATTCAGTCCAGCATTCAATAAATTGCATGAGATATTGAACAGTTCATTATAAAACAGGCTTGTGTTAGATGTGATTACATCGCCCAATAGGCTAATGTAAGCGTTCTAAGCATGTTTAAGGTAGGCTAGGCTAAGCTATGGCATTCAATAGGTTAGGTTTGTTAAATGCATTTTTGACTTCTGATATTTTCAATTTACAATGAATTTATGGGAACCCAATCTCATTGCAAGTTGAAGAAGATCTGTACTTCTGGTCTCAGTAGAGAACAAGTGTTACTCTGGAATAGTAAGCACTATTTATCTCTTTACCACTTAATACTGGCTCTTATCAAAAGAAAGAAACTGTTACTATTCTACTTTCTTTTCCCCATATCTATTTACTTATTTTAAAAAAGTGTTTTGTTTTTTTTTTAAATTAACTCTACCCCCAATGTAGGGCTTGAATTCACAACCCCAAGATCAAGAGTCACATGCTCGGGCGCCTGGGTGGCTCAGTTGGTTAAGCGACTGCCTTTGGCTCAGGTCATGATCCTGGAGTCCCGGGATCTAGTTCCGCATCGGGCTCCCTGCTCGGCAGGGAGTCTGCTTCTCCCTCTGATCCTCCCCCATCTCATGCTCTCTCTCTCTGTCTCATTCTCTCTCAAATAAATAAAATCTTTAAAAAAAAAAAAAAGAGTCACATGCTCTACTGAATGAGCCAGCCAGGTACACCCTTTCCCCATATTTAAATTCATATTAGGAAGAACCACTTAATCTTAAGCCAGATCATCTTCAATGCCTCATTTCGTGCTGCTCTAGGTTTCAGTAGAGCCATAGATATTCTCAGACTGCTGATAACCGAAATGACAGTATTCCTGGATTGCCAACTGCCTACGGAAGTCTTCACCATCCTCTCCCACCAGTATACCTTGCATTCTATGTGACTAAAATCTATTCTTGTTTCCCTCCAACACCGCCCCTTCCGTTCATTCCTTTTCTCAGTGAATGGGACCAGCATTTATCAAGTTTTCCAAGCCAAAAAACTATTGCCATCCTGGAATTCTTCCTCTTTCTTGCCTCACTGTATCAGTCCACAAGACCTATTGCTTTTAGTCCCTCAAGTCATCTCACACATCCTCTCTCACCACTCAGACATTTTGGCAGCACTGTTAGTTTTTTCACCTAATACACATCCCTCTGCCCCCTTGATCCTTCCAATAGAACCATGATTTTGTTCAGGTTAAAGGTCACGTGTTTCAAGGAAGGCTAGGTCCCTCCTGGGCTCTAAGATGTGAGTCTTGGTTTCTCTAAACCAGTACTATATAATAGAAATTCCTGCAGTGATGGACATGACTTACAATGTGCACTATTCAATATGGTAGCCACTGACCAGGTGTGACTATAAAGCATTTGAACTGTACCTAAAGCAAATGATGTACTGAATTTTTAGTTGTATTTAATTGTTTAGTTGTATTCAAATTTAATATTAGTTGTATTTAAATTTAAATAGCCACATGTAACTAATGGCTATTTTATATTAGACAGCATAGGTCCCAATCAGGATATTTCCTTAACCCTCACCAATGGTTTGTGCATGACAGAATTGTGGCTAGTGATGAGAAAGAGTCTGACAGAGGACTTCTGGCAAATGTCTCCCTCTTAAAAGAAGAGAAAGAAAGAAGGGGGGGGGGAGAGAGAGAGAGAGAGAGAGAGAGAGAGAGAAAAAAAAAAAGAAAGAAAGAAAAAAAAAAAGAAAAGAAAAGA